>NC_059463.1:0-600000 GCF_905237065.1 Salmo salar | reverse complement strand
TCGTGTTCTTTGGCCCAAGCATGTTTCCTCTTATTATTGGTGTCCTTTAGTAGTGGTTTCTTTGCAGCAATTTGACCATAAAGGCCTGATTCACGCAGTCTCCTCTGAACAGTTAATGTTGAGATGTGTCTGTTACTTGAACTCTGTGAAACATTTATTTGGGCTGAAATTTCTGAGGCTGGTTTCTCATGAGAGCCAGTTTCATCATAACGCTTGATGGTTTTTGCAACTGCACTTGGAGAAACTCTCAAAGTTCTTGAAATTGATTGACATTTCTTAAAGTAATGACGGACTGTCGTTTCTCTTTGCTTATTTGAGCTGTTCTTGCCATAATATGGACTTGGTCTTTTACCAAATAGGGCTATCTTCTGTATACCACCCCTACCTTGTCACAACACAACTGATTGGCTCAAACTCATTAAGGAAAGAAATTCCACAAATGAACTTTAAACAAGGCACACCTGTTAACCTGTTAGGGCTAGGGGGCAGTATTGACATGGCTGGATAAAAAAACGTACCCGATTTAATCTGGTTACTACTCCTGCCCAGTAACTAGAATATGCATATAATTATTGGCTTTGGATAGAAAACACCCTAAAGTTTCTAAAACTGTTTGAATGGTGTCTTTGAGTATAACAGAACTCATATGGCAGGCCAAAACCTGAGAAGATTCCATGCAGGAAGTGGCCTGTCTGACAATTTCTTGCCCTTCTTGATTATCTCTATCCATTACAGAGGATCTCTGCTGTTAGGTGACACTTCCTACGGTTCCCATGGGCTCTCAGAAGGCGGCAAAAAGCTGAATCGTGGCTTTGCAGGCTCTGGTTGAAAAAAAGTAGCGCGTTTGGGTAGTGGCTGGTTACAGTACTGTGAGACTCAGGCGCGTGCCCGAGTCGACCTCATGCTTTGTTTTCTTTTGTCTGTTTACCTAAATGCAGATTCCTGGTCGGAATATTATCGTTTTTTTACGAGAAAAATGGCATAAAAATGGATTTTAAACAGCGGTTGACATGCTTCGAAGTACGGTAATGGAATATTTAGAGATTTTTTGTCACGAATTGCGCCATGCTCGTGACCCTTATTTACACTTCAGATAGTGTCTTGAACGCATGAACAAAACGCCGCTATTTGGATATAACGATGGATTATTTTGAACCAAACCAACATTTGTTATTGAAGTAGTAGTCCTGGGAGTGCATTATGATGAAGAATATCAAAATGTAATCAAACTTTTGTAATAGTAAATCGGAGTTTGGTCAGGGCTAAACTTGGTGGGTGTCTAAATAGCTAGCCGTGATGGCTGGGCTATGTACTCAGAATATTGCAAAATGTGCTTTCACCGAAAAGCTATTTTAAAATCGGACACCTCGATTGCACAAAGGAGTTCTGTATCTATAATTCTTAAAATAATTGTTATGTTTTTTGTGAACGTTTATCGTGAGTAATTTCGTAAATTCACCAGAGGTTTGCAGGGGGGTATGCTAGTTCTGAACGTCACATGCTAATGTGAAAAGCTGGTTTTTGATATAAATATGAACTTGATTGAACAAAACATGCATGTATTGTATAACATAATGTCCTAGGTGTGTCATCTGATGAAGATCATCAAAGGTTAGTGCTACATTTAGCTGTCTTCTGGGTTTTTGTGACATTATATGCTAGCTTGAAAAATGGGTGTCTGATTATTTCTGGCTGGGTACTCTGCTGACATAATCTAATGTTTTGCTTTCGTTGTAAAACCTTTTTGAAATCGGACAGTGTGGTTAGATTAACGAGAGTCTTGTCTTTAAAATGGTGTAAAATAGTCATATGTTTGAGAAATTGAAGTAATAGCATTTCTAAGGTATTTGAAAATCGCGCTACGGGATTACACTGGCTTCCCGCCTAGCCCAGAGAGGTTAATTGAAATGCATTCCAGGTGACTACTTCATGAAGCTGGTTGAGAGAATGCCAAGAGTGTGCAAAGTGGTTATCAAGGCAAAGGGTGGCTACACTGAAGAATCTAAAATATATTTTGATTAGTTTAACACTTTTTTGGTTACTACATGATTCCATGTGTTATTTCATAGTTTTGATGTCTTCGCTATTATTCAACAATGTAGAAAAAAGTAAAAATAAAGAAAAATCCTTGAATGAATAGGTCTGTCCAAACTTTTGACTGGTACTGTAGATTGTTTCTCTCTCTCTGATGTCAGAAGACCGGTAGCCTTCACGTGTAGCTTGTTGTTTTTGTCAGCCAATCAGAGCAGCACTACTGTCAAAATTTGTTCCATGTGTAGAAAGTGAAGTGAGAGCTCAATGAAAAATGGGATTAAAATTCAGTTAGCTCAGCTAGCTTCTCTAGGTTATTCGGATTAGATGTAGTCAGAACAGGCATTGTCAAATGGGATGATACAAAACATTAAATTGGCATGGCTTAGTTGGCTACTGCGTCTCTCCCTCTCCTGTCCACTCTGCTCCTCTCTCACACACACACACACACACACACACACACACACACACACACACACACACACACACACACCATCCCAGTGGTGTAAATTACTTATGTAAAAATTATTTAAAGTACATTTTAGTCATTTAGCAGATGCTCTTATCCAGAGCGACTTACAGTAGCGAATGCATACATTTCATAAATTTTTTCTCCGTACTGGTCCCCCGTGGGAATCGAACCCACAACCCTGGCGTTGCAAACACCATGCTCAACCAACGGGACCCTGTTGAAAGTACTACTTAAGTAGTTTTTTGGGGTAATCTGTACTTTACTATTTATATTTTGGACAACTTTTACATTACTACATTCCTAATGAAAATTATGTACTTTTTACTCCATACATTTTTCCTGTCACCCAGAAGTAGTAGTTACATTTTTAAATGCTTAGCAGGACAGGAAAATGGTGCAATTCACACAGATCAAGAGAACATCCCTGGTCATCTCTACTACCTCTGATCTGGCAGACTCACTAAACACAAATGCTTCGCTTGTAAATTATGTCTTAGTTTTGGAGCGTGCCCTGGCTATCCATAAATTTAAAAAACAACAAAATGGTGCGGTCTGATTTGCTTAATAAGGAATTTGAAAATATTTATACTTGTACTTTTGATAATTAAGTATATGTAAAACCAAATACTTTTACTCAAGTAGTATTTTACTGGGTAACTTTCACTTTTACTTGAGTCATTTTCTATTAAAGATATCTTTACTTTTACTCAAGTATGACAATTGGGTACTTTTTCTACCAATTGTCATACCTCCCCCACTGCAGCATGAGTGGCATGCCTCTCCCTCACTTTCCTTTATGTGCACGCTACATAGACACACCCGTTCCATACTGAAGCCGTTTCCACCAGAAAGGAAGACTTGCCTCAACATAGCCTCTGCACAGGCTTTCAACAACATTATCTTTCTTCATGATTATGCGTCCAATTGTAGCATAATCATGATAGGATAAAGGTTGACATCGCCCAACCCTAGTACATGATACCTTTAGGCAGAGGTGAGACCTAGTCACTATTATTCAAGTCACAAGGTCCGAGTCCCAAGTAGGACAGGTCAAGCCTTGAGTCAAGTAAATCATGCATTCTTAAGAGGAAGTCGAGTCAAGTTCTTTCAAGTCAAGTAAAAAAATAAAAAAATATATACATGCAATGACTTGTTCAACAACAAATCTTTTTTTGAGGCTACCAGACAGCCCTTTTCGTTATTTTGTCCTCAACACATTTTGATTCTGTGATTGTAAAATAGGGACCTGCATTCTGCATGAAATCAGCAGAAGGCTCATTGTGTAGATTTACTTACTTGTCTTGGTAATCCAATGATGAAAGTTGATTTACCAAATATACACGTGCAATATCTCAAAATAAATAGCCTCTGTATTAGGCTTAACCTGTCCTATTTGAACAGACACAGGTAGAGGGCAAGACTGCACAGTGTCCCCTTGAGAAACCAAATTGAATCTGTCAAACAGGTACATAAGCACTTAGCCCCTACCAGGACCATACAATTACCCAATTACAACCAATACACTGATTCTACAATGTAAAAGGACATTTCCACATAGCATTAAACATGTATGGCAATTTAACAAGCTAGCTAAATAGGACAAATTAGCTAGCAACTGCAAGATAGATAGCTAAATTGCCATACATGTTTAATGCTTTTTGACCACCTGTCCACAACTGAATATAATTGGTTCAGAGTTTATTTTGATATTTTAACCTGTGTGTCGTGATTGCGTTTGGTGTGTGGGGACAAAATAAATTTGCGCACGATAGCGCGTGGCCGGTTGGGGTACAGTGTAAGTGTTGCAATAAATGTCAAATCAAATACATTTTTATTTGTCACATGCTTCGTAAACAGGTGTAGACTAACAACAATGTATAGAGAAAAAAAAGAAAAGTAATAAGAAAAGTAATAAATACACAATTAGAAATGATAACTTGGCTACATACATGGGGTACCAGTACCGAGTAGATGTGCAGGGGTACGAGGTTACGGAGAGGGAATGATGAAACGCTAGCAATTATTGTAGGATTAGATGGAATATACACTGAGTGTACAAAACATTAGGATCAGCTTACTAATATTGAGTTGCACCCCCTTTTGCCCACAGAACAGCCTCAATTCGTCGTGTTCCATAGGGATACTGGCCCATGTTGACTCCAATGCTTTCCACAGTTGTGTCAAGTTAGCTGGATGTCCTTAGGGAGGTGGACCAGTCTTGATACACATGGGAAACAGTTGAGTATGAAAAACCCAGCAGCATTGCAGTTCTTCACACACTCAAACCGGTGCGCCTGGCACCTACTACCATACCCTGTTCAAAGGCAAAGTTGGATTCTAGCTTGAAATATATACTTATTCATGTTACTATACTTGAACTACTTCACATGTAAAATGTTATCGTTAAATCTCATGGATCCTATGAAGAGGGCCAAAGGGTAACAGTCTGGTTTCAGTCACTGATAAGGTTGGAGAGCTGTGGATTAGGGAGGGGTGAGGAATGTGGGCCGAGGTCAGGTCAGATGAAGTGACAAGGAACAGTTCTATTACACACACACCACCTAAGTTTCTGCCTTGCAACAGAGATGTATTGGCTGTATAGATGTGCAAGGAGGAGACTCAGCCTAATAGGAGGGTATAAATACTTGTACTGATGGGAACATGTCTATGTCTTTTCAGCTGTTTGACCCAGTGGGTAAATAAACTTGGTTTGAGCTTTGACTAGTTGTCCGTTAGTTTTTTCCTGTTTGCCAAAACCTAAAATACTTAAATATTGTCTTGCCCATTCACCCTTAGAGTCTCAATTGTCTCAAGGCTTAAAAATCCTTCTTTAACCCATCTCCTCCTCTTCATCTACACTGTTTGAATTGGATTTAACAGGTGACATCAACAAGGGATCATAGCTTTCACCTGGTCAGTTTATATCATGGGACGAACATGTGTTGTACAGTCAGTGTAGATTTGCCACATTTGCATTTAAATGTGTGAAAGAAAGCAACAGCAAGCATTTCAACAAGAGAACAAAGCGCTCTCCACTGGCGGGAGTTTGGAGAGTGCAAGTGGAGAGACATGCCTATGGTGCGTCTTCACCACAGTAATAATTCATTTTTACAACAAATTCCAAATGCAAACTTCAAAAGGAAATGATATATTTCAAGCAATTCTGAGATGCTAAAAGACCAGTAGGCCTATGCTAGTCATTTTTAGCTTGATGCCCCATTGCTGGTGAGCTTCCAAAGTAAACAATTAATATTCTTAATATCACCAAACAATTGTTGGAGCTGCATATTTATTTATTATGGCAATCCTCTCACCCTACAATTTGACCTTTGCGCTGCCCCCAATCATATAGCTGCAAAAAAAACAACAATCTGTTTGCTAGCTCACCCGAACTGTGTTGATTGACACTATACTGGTCCTATCAGAGAGCAGAGAAAGTAATCCATGGACTCTTCACCACAAAATGTTACAAAACAGGGCCAGATAATTTCAAGTCATTAGTCTCAAGTCAAAGTCAAGTCCGGAGGCTCCAAGTCAAGTCTCTTCTCTATCAAGTCTTTACATGTAGCTACATAGTTGTCTTTGCTGTCTTTGTATCTAAGATAATTGTGTAGTTTTAGAGTAATTATCGGGGTTAGCTAGCCAGCTATTTTCGTCCTCCACGACGCCGTTCTCCAAACTTAGTCAACACTGCTAGCTAGCCAACTTCTACCGACTAGCAGCACTGTAGAAACTAATACATTACAACGGAACGATTTGATTAGTGTAGTGTTAGCTAGCTACATAGTTGTCTTTGCATCTAAGATAATTGTGTAGTTTTAGAGTAATTATCGGGGTTAGCTAGCCAGCTATTTTCGTCCGCCACGACGCCGTTCTCCAAACTTAGTCAACACTGCTAGCTAGCCAACCTTTACCGACTAGCAGCACTGTAGAAACTAATACATTACAACGGAACGATTTGATTAGTGTAGTGTTACCGAGCTACATAGTTGTCTTTGTCATAGTTTGATAATTGTGTAGTTTAGAGTAATTATCGAGATTAGCTAGCCAGCTATTGTCGTCCTCCGCGACGCCATTTTCCAAACCTAGCCAACTTTTACCGACGAGCAGCATTGTAGAAACTAAATACATTACAAAGGAACGTCTTGATTAGTGTTATGTTAGCTAGCTACATAGTTGCCTTTGTATCATGATAAAGGTGTATTACTGAAACTATCGAGGTTACCTAGCCAGCTACACTTTCAAACAAAGTCAACAACGCAGCCACTGCTAGCTAGCCTACTTCACCAGCCAGCAGTACTGTATCATTTTAGTCATTTTAGTCAATAAGATTTTTGCAACGTAAGCTTAACTTTCTGAACATTCGAGACGTGTAGTCCACTTGTCATTCCAATCTCCTTAGCGTAGCCTCTCCTGTAGCCTGTCAACTATGTGTCTGTCTATCCCTGTTCTCTCCCCTCTGCACAGGCCATACAAACGCTTCACACCACGTGGCCGCTGCCACTCTAACCTGGTGGCCCCCGCGCGCACAACCCACGTGGAGTTCCAGGTCTCCGGCGGCCTCTGGAACTGCCGGTCTGCGGCCAACAAGGCAGAGTTAATCTCAGCTTATGCTACCCTCCAGTCCCTCGACTTCTTGGGGCTGACGGAAACATGGATTACCACAGATAACACTGCTACTCCTACTGCTCTCTCCTCGTCTGACCAAGTGTACTCGCATACCCCGAGAGCATCTGGCCAGCGGGGTGGTGGCACTGGAATCCTCATCTCTCCCAAGTGAACATTCTCTCTTTCTCCCCTGACCCATCTGTCTATCTCCTCCTTTGAATTCCATGCTGTCACAGTTACCAGCCCTTTCAAGCTTAACATCCTTATCATTTATCGCCCTCCAGGTTCCCTTGGAGAGTTCATCAATGAGCTTGATAAGATCCTTTCCTGAGGATGGCTCACTACTCACAGTTCTCGGTGACTTTAACCTGTTAGGGCTAGGGGGCAGTATTGACACGGCTGGATAAAAAACATACCCAATTTAATCTGGTTACCACTCCTACCCAGTAACTAGAATATGCATATACTTATTACATATGGATAGAAAACACCCTAAATTTTCTAAAACTGTTTGAATGGTGTCTGTGAGTATAACAGAACTCAAATGGCAGGTCAAAACCTGAGAGATTCCTTTACAGGAATATAATATAATTCTTTAAATGTATGCTTTCGCCGTAAAACCTTTTTGAAATCGTAAAACGTGGTTAGATTAAGGAGATGTTTATCTTTCAAAGGGTGTAAAATAGTTGTATGTTTGAAAAATTTGAATTTTGACATTTATTTGGATTCAAATTTGCCGCTCTTGAAATGCACCTGCTGTTGATGGAGTGCACCACGGGTGGCACGCTAGCGTCCCACCTAGCCCATAGAGGTTAATCTAACCACGTTTTACGATTTCAAAAAGGTTTTACGGCGAAAGCATAAATTTAGAGTATGTTAGGACAGTACATTTACAAGAGTTGTGTGTAATGTTTTGTCAATTCAAAGACAGGGTCACCAAAACCATAAAACCAGCTAAAATGATGCACTAACCTTTTACAATCTCCATCAGATGACACTCCTAGGACATTATGTTAGACAATGCATGCATTTTTAGTTCTATCAAGTTCATATTTATATCCAAAAACAGCGTTTTACTATGGCATTGATGTTGAGGAAATCGTTTCCCTCCAATAACCGGCAGTCAAGTCAGCACCACAAATTAAATAATTAAAATTAGAAAACATTGGTAAAATATTATATTGTCATTTAAAGAATTATAGATTTACATCTCTTGAACGCAATCAACTTGCCAGATTTAAAAATAACCTTACTGGGAAATCACACTTTGCAATAATCTGAGCACTGCGCCCAGAAAAATACGCGTTGCGATACAGACTCGCCGTCATGTTGGGGAGATCTAAAATCGAAAATACTATGTAAATAATCCATTACCTTTGATTCTCTTCATCAGATGTCACTTCCAGGTATCACAGGTCCATAACGAATGTAGTTTTGTTCAAAAAAGCTCATCATTTATGTCCAAAAATCTCTGTCTTGTTAGCACATGATCTAAGCCCGCCGGACTTCACGTCATGAACGAGGGGAAGAAATATATTTACGTTCGTTCAAACATGTCAAACGTTGTATAGCATAAATCATTAGGGCCTTTTTTAACCAGAACATGAATAATATTCAAGGTGGACGAATGCATCCTCTTTTATAACGTATTGGAACGAGGGTACCCAACATGAACTCGCGCGCCAGGTGTCTAATGGGACATCATCATTCCATGGCTCTTGTTCGGTCAGATCTCCCTCCAGAAGACTCAAAACACTTTGTAAAGGCTGGTGACATCTAGTGGAAGCAATAGGAAGTGCCAAAATATTCCTCAGCCCCTGTGTTTTTCAATGGCATAGGTTTAAAGGTAATACAACACATCAGGTATCCACTTCCTGTCAGAAAATGTCTCAGGGTTTTGCCTGCCAAATGAGTTCTGTTATACTCACAGACACCATTCAAACAGTTTTAGAAAGTGTAGGGTGTTTTCTATCCATATATAATAAGTATATGCATATTCTAGTTACTGGGTAGGATTAGTAACCAGATTAAAATCGGGTAAATTTTTTTATCCAGCCGTGCAAATACTGCCCCCTAGCCCCAACAGGTTAAGCATGTCCCAGTTTAGATCACCTAACAGTACAAACTCGGAAGATAAATGGGGGAAATTAGTTCACATATGGTGTCCAGGGCACAGCTAGAGGCTGAGGGGGGTCTATAACAAGCAGCAACAGTGAGAGACTTTTTCTGGAAAGGTGGATTTTTAAAAGTGGAAGCTCAAACTATTTGGGCACAGACCTGGATAGCATGACATAACTCTGCAGGCTAACTCCACCCCATATGGCAGTTCTATCTTGGCAGAAAATGTTGTAGTTGGGGATGGAAATTTCTGAATTTTTGGTGGCACTTCCTAAGCCAGGAGTCAGACATGGCTAGGACATCAGGGTTGTTGAGGGGGCTAAAGCAGTGAATAAAACAAACTTAGGGAGGAGGCTTCTGATGTCAACATGCTTGTAACCAGGGCTTTTACGGTTACAGAAGTCACCAATTGATAGCACCTGGGGATTAGGAGTGAAACTGGGGTCTACAGGGCCTGGGTTACCCTGTAAATCACCAGAGGAACAGAGGAGGATTAGGATAAGGGTACGGATAAAGGCTATAAGAATTGGTCATCTAGTTCATTGGGAACAGAGACTAAAAGGAGCAGATTTCTGGGCGTGGTAGAATAGATTCAGGGCATAATGTACAGACAATGGTATGGTAGAATGTGAGTACAGTGGAGGTAAACCTAGGCGTTGAGTGATGATGAGAGAGGTTTCGTCTCTGGAGGCACCAGTTAAGCCAGGTGAGGTCTCCGCATGTGTGTGGGGTGGGACAAAAGAGCTATCTAAGGCATGTTGAGCTGGACTGAGGGCTCTACAGTGAAATAAAACAATAACAACTAGCCAAGACAGCAGTAGACAAGGCATATTGACATTAGAGAGGCATAAAGCAAACCCAGGTGTTGATCAGGAGAGCTAAGACAACAACGGGTAAATGGCGATGTATGGGCAGAGCGGGTCAGTTCGGTACATACAGGACCTGAGTTCGAGGCTGGGGCCGACAGGTAAACAAAATGACGTACAGTGTTATTGAAACAGTCCAGGGGGCATCAGCTGTGTAACCAAGTGATCATAGGGTCAAAAGAGCAGCAATAGGTGAGTCAGTATGCTGTTCGGTAGTCACCACTACGCTAGGCGAGCAGGGGACACAGCATTCAGAAAAGCCAGCGGGCCAGGACTAGTAGATGGTTCTTCGGCAACATTGTAACAGAATAGCCTGTTGAGACCACATTGGGCGATCACTTCGGCAGTCCAGTCGTGATAGGTCGGTGGGGCTCCGTGTCGACAATAAAGGGTCCAGGCCAATTGGCAAAGGAGGTGTTGTAGCCCTAGAATTAGCTAGTATATGGGCCTAGCTTGAGGCTAGCTGGTGCTTGCTTCGGGACAGAGGCGGTAGCTAACAGTAGCTACTCGTTTGCAGCTAGCTAGCTGTGATGATCCGGTGTAATGATCCAGAGCGGCAGGAATCCGGTGATTGGTAGAGAGAAGCAGTCTGATATGCTCTGGATTGATATTGCGCTGAGCAGACAGGCATGATATCGCGCTGAGCAGACAGGCAGGACTTGTCCGAGCTGGCTGGCTGGTGACCGAGAAAAAAAGGTGAAGACCGCTAGCCGTGGCTAACAAAGACTAGTAGCTAGTTAGCTGGCTATCTCCTGATGGAAGTTCCAGTTATAAGGAATAAAAATAGCAGATCCGTACCACATTGGGTGAGGCGGGTTGCAGGAAAGTATATTTAGTTCGTAAGATATATACGAAGATGACCGGCTATTTACACGAGATAAGACAAGGAAACACACAAGTCCTACTGCTACGCCATCTTGGATCTCTAAATAATCAACTGATAAAAGCAGCAGAATCAGATAAAATAAACAGGTAAAAATACACCTTATTATGGAACAGCTGGGACTGTGAAGAGACACATACAAAATAACCGACACACATACGCACAAGCGCTATCACACACGTACATTGCAATATTGTTGTATGGTGGTATTATACATTTTGTATTGTAGATATGTAGTGGTGTAATAATGTTATATGATGTACTGTTTTATCTTTTCTATATATTCATCTATATATCTTTTATATGTAATGTAAGTGCCTTAACTTCTCTAGGGTAGGGGGCAGTATTTTCACGGCCGGATGAAAAACATACCCAAATTAAATGGCCTACTACTCGGGCCCAGGAACTAGAATATGCATATTATTAGTCGATTTGGATAGAAAACACTCTGAAGTTTCTAAAACTGTTTGAATGATGTCTGTGAGTATAACAGAACTCATATGGCAGGCAAAAACCTGAGAAAAATCTAACCAGGAAGTGGGAAATCTGGTGCTTGTAGTCCTTTCAAGTCATTGCCTATCCAACACACAGTGACTTAGGGTTCATTTTGCACTTCCTAAGGCTTCCACTAGATGTCAACAGTCTTTATTTAGAAAGTTGTTTGAGGCGCCTATGGTGAACAAAGAGCGAACAAAGGAAGTTGGAAGTTGTTGACTCAGGAAAGCACATGAGTTCATTGGTGCGCATTCACGTGATGAGGTAGCTGTGTTCCAAAATGTTTTTCAAGACATTGTAATCGTTCGGTTGGAATATTAGAAGTTTTAAGTTAAAAAGGCCATAAAGATTGATGCTATACAACATTTGACATGTTTCAAAGAACGTAAATATAACTTTTTTTTACTTTTCGTCGCGACATTTTGCCTGTGCTTCCTACATTTGGAGTAGCTTACTGAACGCGCAAACAACAAGGAGGTATTTGGACATAAATTATGGACTTTATCGAACAAAACAACATTTATTGTGGACCTGGGATTCCTGCAAGTGCCTTCTGATGAAGATCAAAGGTAAGTGAATATTTCTAATGCTATTTATGATTTTAGATGACTCCAAAATGGCGGGTATCTGTATTGCCTAGTGTATGTTTCTGAGTGCCGTACTCAGTTTATTGCAAAGTGTGCTTTCCCCGTGAAGCTTTTTTGAGATCTGTCACAGCGGTTGCATAAAGGAGATGGTTATCTAAAATTCTTTGAATAACAGTTTAATATTTTATCAACGTTTATGATGAGTATTTTTGTAAATTGTTGTGCTGATTCACCGGTAGTATTGGAGGCAAAATATTTTCTGAACATCACGCGCCAATATAAAATGCTGTTTTTGGATATAAATATGAACTTTATCGAACAAAACATACATGTATTGTCTAACATTGAGTCCGAGGAGTGTCATCTGATGAAGATCGTCAAAGGTTAGTGCTTCATTTTAGCTGAATTTCTGGTATTTGTGACCCCTCTCCTGCTTGGAAAATGGCTATGGTTTTTCTTGTGTTGTACCTGTCCAAACATAATCTAACTTTATGCTTTCGCCGTAAAGCCTTTTTGAAATCGGACAATGTGGTCACATTAACCTGTTATGGCTAGGGGGCAGTATTTTCACGGCTGGATAAAAAACGTACCCGATTTAATCTGGTTACCACTCCTACCCAGTAACTAGAATATGCATATACTTATTACATATGGATAGAAAACACCCTAAAGTTTCTAAAACTGTTTGAATGGTGTCTGTGAGTATAACAGAAGTCATTTGGCAGGCAAAAAAACTGAGAAGGTTTCATGCAGGAAGTGGCCTGTCTGACAAGGTGTCGTTCTTCTTGTCTCTGTTTATTGAAGAGTGAGGATCTTAGCTGTCCCGTGACACTTCCTACGGCTACCATAGGGTCTCAGAAGGCGGTAAAAAGCTGAATCGTGGCTTTGCAGGCTCTGGCTGAAAAAAAGTAGCGCGTTTGGGTAATGGCTGGTTACAGTACTGTGAGACTCAGGCTCGTGCCCACGTCGACCGAAAGCTTTGTTTACTTTCCTCTGTTTAGCTAAATGGACATTCCCGGTCGGAATATTATCGCTTTTTTACGAGAAAAATGGCATAAAAATAGATTTTAAACAGCGGTTGACATGCTTCGAAGTACGGTAATGGAATATTTAGATTTTTTTTGTCACGAATTGCGCCATGCGCGCGACCCTTATTTACCCTTACAGATAGTGTCTGGAACGCACGAACAAAACACCGCAATTTGGATATAACGATGGATTATTTTGGACCAAACCAACATTTGTTATTGAAGTAGCAGTCCTGGGAGTGCATTCTGACGAAGACAACAAAAGGTAATCAAACTTTTATAATAGTAAATCTGATATTGGTGAGTGCTAAACTTGCCGGGTGTCTAAATAGCTAGCCCTGTGATGCCGGGCTATGTACTTAGAATATTGCAAAATGTGCTTTCACCAAAAAGCTATTTTAAAATCGGACATATCGAGTGCATAGAGGAGTTCTGTATCTATAATTCTTTATAACAAGATTCAAAAGGCACTCGCACATCTGAGCAATCTTGTTACAGGTGCATGGCAACAGTTGAAACAGGATGAATGAAAAAAGGAAATCGCACACTGTTCTTGATAGTATCACTGATATTTAATAAGCTTACGTATCGGCCTAATGGCCTTCGTCAGAGCTTTTGTGAATTTTCGGAAAACAGCACCTCTATGTAGACCTAGCCCCACCCACATCCGTTCCACGTATGGAAAGGGGTTGGAGGCAAAGGAAAAATAAATAAGTGCTACCAAACATAACAATATGCATTTCACAAATATTACAAAAGTGTATAGACAAGACGTACCGAACACGTCCATAAAATCACAACGAGGACATAGCAAGTTTTCATTAATCATTGGGTACATCATACGAAAAAACAAAGTAATCTTAAATAGGAACATATTTTAAATTCACAACATAACATACATAGGCATTTCATCATTAAGTCCTTTAGGAAATAATGTCTGGAGGGTGAAAATCCAAAAACATTCTCTTTTGCTCAGAGTATTATTAATATCACCTCCCCTGTCTGATATCTTGACTTTCTCTATACCACAAAATCTAAAGGTAGAAATGTCATGCTTTTGGTCATTAAAATGTACTGCGACTGGATAATCCCTGTCGTTTCTCCTGATTTAACTTTTATGTTCACTAATTCTCTGTTTGTTTGAGAGAGCGGGAGGTTTTACCAACATAGCAGAGCCCACATGGACATTTAATAATGTAAATAACATGGGTGGTGGTGCACGTGATGATATCGTTAATTTGAAACCGTTTTCCTGTGTGTGGGTGGCAGAAATATTCACACTTCATCATATTGTTGCACTGTGCGCATCCTCTACATTTATAGCTACCATTTGGTAGCGGGCGTAAAAGAGCCTGGCTGATTTTCTTTCGTGGCTGGCAGTTGGCATGAACCAATTTATCGCGCAAATTGCGACCTCTCCTATACACAATGAGTGGTGGATTCTTGAATTCAGCCGGCAAAGCTGGGTCCGATGATAAAATATGCCAATGTTTCTTAACCACACCTCCCACTTTTCGCGAATTCAAAGTATATGTGGTTGTGAACATAACGGAGTGTTCTTTTGCTTTAGCTGGTCTTTTTGTAACAATTCATCTCGTGTTTTTCCCAATGCCAAATGAAGAGCTTCATCCACACATTGTGGCGAATAGCCTCTTCTTAGAAACCTAGTGCGCATCTCCGCTGCTTTTTCTAGATAATCATCATTGGAATAGCATATACGGCGCAGTCTGAAAAACTGGCTTCTAGGAAGTCCTCTTTTTAATGGCTCAGGGTGGAAGCTGTCCCCCTGTAATAGAGTATTTCTGTCTGTTTCTTTTCGATACAGAGTTGTAAACAGGGTTCCATTTGATTTCTCAATCCACATATCGAGGTAATGAACGCGTTGAGTGTCACTTTCAATAGTAAATTTGAGATTGGGATCCATGTCATTGAGTAGTGCCATAAAATCTGACAGCTCTTGTTCAGTTCCTTCCCATATGCAAAAAATGTCGTCAATATATCGATACCACTTCAGGATTTTATTCAAAAATGGATTTTCGTTTTTGTTAATGACTAAACGTTCTTCAAATAGACCCACATAAAGGTTAGCATAGCTCGGAGCGAATGTGGAGCCCATCGACGTTCCATTCGTTTGGAGGTAGTATTCATCATCAAACCTAAAATAGTTATACTTTAAAACATATTCTGCCAGCTCTAAAATAAAGTTTGTTGGTGGATATTCATTAGTATCTCTGTCTCCCAAATAGTGAGCTAGTGCTGCCAGCCCCCCCGCATGGGGAATGCTGGTATATAGACTCTCGACATCTAATGTGACCAGAATACAGTCTTCTTTCAAACCCGTTATTGGTGAGATCTTGTTTATGAAGTCTATAGAGTCTTTTACATATGATGGCAATGCTTGCACATGAGTTTTAATAAAAGCGTCTACAAAGTTCGACAATGGCTCTAGCATTGAGCCTATTCCTGCAACCACTGGTCTGCCTGGATAATTGCCTTGTTGTGTTTTAGGTTTGTGTAATTTCGGTAAAATGTAAAGGCATGGACGTATGGCACATTTGCAGCAAAGATATTCATATTCAGGTTTTGAGATAAGGTGGTTTAATAGGGCTTGCTCCAAACTAGAGCATATATCCCTTTGGAACACCTGTGTGGGATCAACACTTAGTTTTCTATAGAAACGTTCATTACTGAGTTGTCTCTGAATTTCTTCTTTATATTTTTCATAGTCTAAAACAACTACAGCACCCCCCTTGTCTGCAGGTTTAATAACCAACGATGAATCTTTCATTAATTCATTAAGTGCCTGTTCTTCTGTTCTAGTGAGATTTTTCTTTATGTGGTTTGTTTGTCTCGTATACACTGACATGGCTTCTTGTTCGACTAACCTACAATAGGTATTAATCGAAGAATTGTTAACTATGGGACAGAATTTGCTTTTGGGCTTAAAATGTGTGCCAGTTCGTTGATGTGTTTCTTGGCCCGAAACAGTGTTTTGTGAAAACACATGCTTAAGTTTAATCTTACGGAAGAATTTGAACAGATCTACTTTCGTATCAAATGGTTTATCTGTACATGTAGGTACAAAAGAGAGACCCTTAGATAAGACTGAGACTTGAGCGTCAGTAAGGTCTTTTTTGGAGAGGTTAATTACCGCGTCCTGCTGTAGCTCCGTGTCCACGGCCTGTGATCCTGGTCTCCTCTTCGACCGCTTGCCTCTCCTACATCGTTTCTTTTCTTTCGTAGAGCCTTGTGTTGCTTCCGGGCTAGAAAAACCGGCTGTGTGCCATGATAGCTGGAGTCACTGTCTGTAGGGAATTCGCTCTCGGTGGATGCCTCTGTGTCCACATTTCCATGTCCTCCTGCTGCTGCGTATCTGCGTCCCTCAATCAGTGGTGCGTCCCTACGTCGGCCTCTCCGTGCTCCTGTCCTTGGGCCTTCCCATGCATACACCTGGTTAAGCTGGTAATCCTCTGTGTCACGCTGATATTTCTTGATCTTTGTTGCTTGTAGAGAGTCTCTGTATTTCCCAATGGACTGGTTGATCACGTCGTCTATGGCTGTAAAATTAAGGCCTAGAATCTCCTTCATCACAACCTCATGTTCGCTAATCTTAACTTCAACTTCTTTTGCTTCCTTCGACACATGCTCAACGATTAATAACATTAAATCTAGTGAACATTTATTGAGTATATCACCCCATTGATGAACGAAAGTTTTGTCGTTTTTCCCTATTGTAGGCTCCTTCTGTATTCTCAGTCCTCTTGGAATGCGCTTGTTGCGCCAATACTCGCTAAGAGTGGTGCCATGCAGGAGCAAACGAGTTTCTTTCTCTCGAAGTCTCTGGAGTTGGATTTTGAGTTCGACAGTCGAGTGCTGAACTGGGTTGTCCATGTTGGAGGTAGGAAAAAGAATCCTATCGGCGTCTTCTTGTGTGAATGAAAGAGTATTCGCACAATGCTCAGTAAGTGAGTTGATCTCTCGTAGTCAATCCATTGTATATTTGGTACGTCTTTTTCTTTTGTGTATACTACAAGGTTTCAGAGTGCAGAGTGAAAAACAGTATAACAAGATTCAAAAGGCACTCGCACATCTGAGCAATCTTGTTACAGGTGCATGGCAACAGTTGAAACAGGATGAATGAAAAAAGGAAACCGCACACTGTTCTTGATAGTATCACTGATATTTAATAAGCTTACGTATCGGCCTAACGGCCTTCGTCAGAGCTTTTGTGAATTTTCGGTAAACAGCACCTCTATGTAGACCTAGCCCCACCCACATCCGTTCCACGTATGGAAAGGGGTTGGAGGCAAAGGAAAGGCAAATTGTGAGTTTATTCTTTGTAACAGCTACAAAATCTATTTTACTTTTGATAAAGTAAAATGATGACGGCACGTGTTTCCTTGCAGGTAACCATGACTGACAGAGGAAGAACAATGAGTCCAAGCACCAACCTCCTTTTGAAGCTTCCAGTCTGTTATTCGAACTCAATCAGCATGACAGAGTGATCTCCAGCCCTGTCCTCGTCAACACTCACACCTGTGTTAACGAGAGAATCACTGACATGATGTCAGCTGGTCCTTTTGTGGCAGGGCTGAAATGCAGTGGAAATGTTTTTTGGGGGATTCAGTTCATTTACATGGCAAAGAGGGACTTTGCAATTCATCTGATCACTCTTCATAACATTCTGGAGTATATGCAAATTGCCATCATACAAACTGAGGCAGCAGACTGAAAATTATTATTTGTGTCATTCTCAAAAGTTTTGGCCACGACTGTACGTTCATCTCTAGGAGACAGAATGCGTCTCCTTCCTGAGCGGTATTATGGCTGCGTGGTCCCATGGTGTTTATACTTGCGTACTATTGTTTGTACAGATGAACGTGGTACCTTCAGGTGTTTGGAAATTGCTCCCAAGGATGAACCAGACTTGTGGAGGTCTACAATATTTTTTCTGAGGTCTTGGCTGATTTCTTTTGATTTTCCCATGATGTCAAGCAAAGAGGCACTGAGTTTGAAGGTAGGCCTTGAAATACATCCACAGGTACACCTCCAATTGACTCAAATGATGACAATTAGCCTATCAGAAGCTTCTAAAGCCATGACATAATTTTCTGGAATTTTCCAAGCTGTTTAAATGTAGTGTATGTAAACTTCAGACCCACTGGAATAGTGATACAGTGAAATAATATGTCTATAAACAATTGTTGGAAAAATTACTTGTCATGCACAAAGTAGATGTCCTAACCGACTTGCCAAAACTATAGTTTGTTAACAAGAAATGTGTGGAGTGGTTTAAAAACGAGTTTTAATGACTCCAACCTAAGTGTATGTAAACTTCCAACTTCAACTGTATGCACTGCGCATAGAGACGCGTGATGTCCCTGACCCCAGAGAAGGAGCTCCCGTTCCGTAAGATTGGGTCCCACCTTGTCGCGGGTTCCGCCCTGGCAGAGGGCCAGCTCTCCTGCAAGGCCTCGTGGAATTCAGCAGAGATGGGGACAGATGCAGAGTCATCACCGTCCACCAGTTGATGTCCAGTGCAGTGCCTACCCAAGTGAGTAGGCTCCTCATAGCCTCTCGAGCTGCTGGGGGCGATGAAGATCCGCTGGCGGCTTCTGATGGCCTGTCAGCCTGGTAGCCCTGCTCATGGTGGTGAACAGTGCCAGCACCGTCCCCCAGGAACAGCCTATCACTGGCCAACAGGTGTCGTCGCCATCGAAGCGATCAACGTCCTGACGCAGGGTATGCGCCTGTCCAGGACTGGCAGCAGATGGGCTCTGCCTGCGGTAGCTCTGGCCATGCTTCCTGGGAGTGGTACTGTGCCCAGTAGAGGGACTAACAGCTCGCTGCCGCACCACTCCTGGGGGAGGGAGCTCGTCCCCAGCCTGAGCCTGGCATACCCACTCGCGCATGTTCTCCAATCGTGCCAGGTGCAGGCGTTCTGAGAACACCACACAAAACAGGTATCCACTAGGGCGCTCCACCGCCCTCTCCGCGTGGCTCAATCCCAGGCAGTGCATACACAAGTTAGGTGGATCCACAGGGGGATGCCACCATCACACCTGTCACAATGGGAAGCCATAATATCAGCCAAACCAACAAGGCCACGGAGCAGGGGTCCGACGCCCTGGGAGAGCTATGTCGTGACCCGCTTGGAGGAATAGGAACCCGGTGAGGATAAATTACCCAGTACCTCTGCAAACACAGGGGGAGACCCCTGTGAGAAAAACAGCAACAAGGTAATAGATTTGATGTATTTGTTTTAGACCAACTGCAATATTACCTAGCCGGTTTAATATCCAAGCAGTAAAAACAGCACCTTAACCTCTTGGGGCTAGGTGGGACGCTAGCGTGCCACCTGTGGTGCACTCCATCAACAGCAGGTGCATTTCAAGAGCGGCAAATTTGAATCCAAATAAATGTCAAAATTCAAATTTTTCAAAAATACAACTATGTTACACCATTTGAAAGATAAACATCTCCTTAATCTAACCACGTTTTACGATTTCAAAAAGGTTTTACGGCGAAAGCATAAATTTAGAGTATGTTAGGACAGTACATTTACAAGAGTTGTGTGTAATGTTTTGTCAAGTCAAAGACAGGGTCACCAAAACCATAAAACCAGCTAAAATGATACACTAACCTTTTACAATCTCCATCAGATGACACTCCTAGGACATTATGTTAGACAATGCATGCATTTTTAGTTCTATCAAGTTCATATTTATATACAAAAACAGCGTTTTACTATGGCATTGATGTTGAGGAAATCGTTTCCTCCAATAACCGGCAGTCAAGTCAGCGTCACAAATTAAATAATTAAAATTAGAAAACATTGGTAAAATATTATATTGTCATTTAAAGAATTATAGATTTACATCTTTTGAACGCAATCAACTTGCCAGATTTAAAAATAACCTTACTGGGAAATCACACTTTGCAATAATCTGAGCACTGTGCCCAGAAAAATACGCGTTGCGATACAGACTAGACGTCATGTTGGGGAGATCTAAAATCGAAAATACTATGTAAATAATCCATTACCTTTGATTCTCTTCATCAGATGTCACTTCCAGGTATCACAGGTCCATAACGAATGTAGTTTTGTTCAAAAAAGCTCATCATTTATGTCCAAAAATCTCCGTCTCGTTAGCACATGATGTAAGCCAGCCGGACTTCTCGTCATGAACGAGGGGAAAAAATATATTTCCGTTCGTTCAAACATGTCAAACGTTGTATAGCATAAATCATTAGGGCCTTTTTAACCAGAACATGAATAATATTCAAGGTGGACGAATGCATAGCCTTTTATAACGTATTGGAACGAGGGTACCCAACATGAAGTAGCGCGCCAGGTGTCTAATGGGACATCACCGTTCCATGGCTCTTGTTCGGTCAGATCTCCCTCCAGAAGACTCAAAACACTTTGTAAAGGCTGGTGACATCTAGTGGAAGCAATAGGAAGTGCCAAAATATTCCTAAACCCCTGTGTTTTTCAATGGGATAGGTTTAAAATCAATACAACACATCAGGTATCCACTTCCTGTCAGAAAATGTCTCAGGGTTTTGCCTGCCAAATGAGTTCTGTTATACTCACAGACACCATTCAAACAGTTTTGGAAACTTTAGAGTGTTTTCTATCCATATATAATAAGTATATGCATATTCTAGTTACTGGGTAGGATTAGTAACCAGATGAAATCGGGTACATTTTTTTTATCCAGACGTGCAAATGCTGCCCCCTAGACCCAACAGGTTAAGGAACTCTAAAGTTAATGTCTCAATGTAGTGGAAAGCCCAGCACGATACTCGCACTCTGCAGGGGAAAGAAAAAACCCTGCAGGATAATTAGTAGAGAACCCGCACTTACAGCACGGGACATGTTAAGGCAATTCACAACACACACATAGAACAAGCCAGTCGGCAAGTTGTGTAAGGTAAATTACAGTTTGTGGCAGCAAGAGCCACCAATATATCAATGTACACGGAGTCGTAGTGTAACGCTAACGAAACACAAGCGCGACAAACCACGGGCGAAGATACAGATCAACCGCGCGCAGCGAGTGGAGCACTCAAGAAGAGGGCTGGCCTGATGGCCAGCTGCTCAAGGCTGCGAACAGCCAGTGAGTATACTTTCACGCAAGATATTACACTTACCAAGCGAATTTCAGAAAGTTTGTACCTCAAACCATAAGGACGTCCGCCGAGAAAATGAAAGAATGTGTGTCGCGGCCATGGGCTCTATATATAGGGGCAGACCCCAGACGTGACGCAGGTGTACACCGGAGTAAATCTGTAAATCCTCACCTCGGATGTATCCCTCCGCCGCGGAGTGATACCAATATATCAATATATTGGAGTGATCCAATGTAGTGAAACATAACGTACACAGTTTCACAGCAATGTTCACATACATTATACATTTAGAAATTGGCTTATCTTTGGCTAATTTAAGATAAACTTCAACCCTGTTACTTTATCTGGCATTTACTAAGGTAATTTATTTAACTTGTTTAACATCTTGATGAGAACCTGTTTTAGTTGGAATTGGGCTGCCTGAGTAAACTTAGCTCTTTAACCTCTTACATCTAGACGTTCCACTAGCGGAACACCTGCTCCAATATCCAATGATAGGCGTGGCGCGAATTACAAATTCCTCAAAAATACAAAAACTTCAATTTTTCAAACATATGACTATTTCACAGCATTTTAAAGACAAGACTCTCCTTTATCTAACCACACTGTCCGATTTCAAAAAGGCTTTACAGCGAAAGCAAAACATTAGATTATGTCAGCAGAGTACCAAGCCAGAAATAATCAGACACCCATTTTTCAAGCTAGCATATAATGTCACAAAAACCCAGAAGACAGCTAAATGCAGCACTAACCTTTGATGATCTTCATCAGATGACACACCTAGGACATTATGTTATACAATACATGCATGTTTTGTTCAATCAAGTTCATATTTATATCAAAAAACAGCTTTTTACATTAGCATGTGACGTTCAGAACTAGCATACCCCCCGCAACCTTCCGGGGAATTTACTAACAATTTACTAAATTACTCACGATAAACGTTCACAAAAAGCATAACAATTATTTTAAGAATTATAGATACGGAACTCCTCTATGCACTCGATATGTCCGATTTTAAAATAGCTTTCTGGTGAAAGCACATTTTGCAATATTCTAAGTACATAGCCCAGCCATCACGGGCTAGCTATTTAGACACCTGGCAAGCTTAGCCTTCACCAAAATCAGATTTACTATTATAAAAGTTTGATTACCTTTTGTTGTCTTCGTCAGAATGCACTCCCAGGACTGCTACTTCAATAACAAATGTTGGTTTGGTCCAAAATAATCCATCGTTATATCCGAATAGCGGCGTTTTGTTCGTGCGTCCCAGACACTATCCGAAATGGTAAATAAGGGTAGTGCGCATGGCGCAATTCGTGACAAAAAAATTCTAAATATTCCATTACCGTACTTCGAAGCATGTCAACCGCTGTTTAAAATCAATTTTTATGCCATTTATCTCGTAAAAAAGCGATAATATTCCGACCGGGAATCTCCTTTTCGGCAAACAGAGGAAAAATCACAAAGACGGGGGCGGCCAGTGCACGCGCCTAATGCCCATTGTCCCTTGATCGGCCACTTGAGAAAGGCGATAATGTGTTTCAGCCTGGGGCTGGGATGACGACATTCTGTTTTTTCCCGGGCTCTGAGAGCCTATTGGAGCCGTGGGAAGTGTCACGTTATAGCAGAGATCCATTGTAATTGAATGAGATGTCAAAGAAAGACAATAAATGGTCAGACAGGCCACTTCCTGTAAAGGAATCTCTCAGGTTTTGACCTGCCATTTGAGTTCTGTTATACTCACAGACACCATTCAAACAGTTTTAGAAACTTTGGAGTGTTTTCTATCCAAAGCCAATAATTATATGCATATTCTAGTTACTGGGCAGGAGTAGTAACCAGATTAAATCGGGTACGTTTTTTATCCAGCCGTGTCAATACTGCCCCCTAGCCCTAACAGGTTAAGGACAAGAAAGTCAAGGTATTGGAGTGGCCATCACAAACCTGACCTCAAACCTATCGAAAATTTGCGGGCAGAACTGAAAAAGCGTGTGCAAGCAAGGAGTCCTACAAACCTGACTCAGTTACACCAGCTCTGTCAGGAGGAATAAGACAAAATTCACCCAACTTATTGTGGGAAGCTTGTGGAAGGGTACCCGAAACATTTGACCCAAGTTAACCTGTTGGGGCTAGGGGGCAGTATTTGCACGGCCGGATAAAAAAACGTACCCAATTTAAACTGGTTACTACTCTTGCCCAGAAATGAGAATATGCATATAATTAGTAGATTTGGATAGAAAACACTCTGAAGTTTCTAAAACTGTTTGAATGGTGTCTGTGAGTATAACAGAACTCATATGGCAGGCAAAAACCTGATAAGATTCCATACAGGAAGTGCCCTGTCTGACAATTTGTTATCCTTCTGTTGCATCTCTATCAAAAATACAGCATCTCTGCTGTAACGTGACATTTTCTAAGGCTTCCATTGGCTCTCAGAAGGCGCCAGAAAGCGGATTGAGATGTCTGCAGTCTCTGGGCGAAGTACAGCAGCTCTGTTTGTTACTGGTCAGGCTGGGGACACTGACACTGGAGATGCGCGTTCATGTGAATTCTCCATTTTGTTCTTTCAGCCTTTGAATGAATACAATGTCGCACGGTTGGAATATTATCGGTATTTTACAAGAAAAATCGCATAAAAATTGATTTTAAACAGCGTTTGACATGCTTCGAAGTACGGTAATGGAATATTTTGAAATTTGTCGTCACGAAATGCGCGTCACCCTTCGGATAGTTACCTGAACGCATGAACAAAACGGCGGTATTTGGATATAACTATGGATTATTTGGAACCAAAACAACATTTGTTGTTGAAGTAGAAGTCCTGGGAGTGTATTCTGACGAAGAACAGCAAAGGTAATCCAATTTTTCTTATAGTAAATGTGAGTTTGGTTAGGGCCAAACTTGGTGGGTGTCAAATTAGCTAGCCGTGATTGCATAAAGGAGTTCTGTATCTATAATTTTTTTAAATAATTATGTATTTTGTGAACGTTAATCGTGAGTAATTTAGTAAATTCACTGGAAGTTTGCGGTGGGTATGCTAGTTCTGAACATCACATGCTAATGTAAAAAGCTGTTTTTTGATATAAATATGAACTTGATTGAACAAAACATGCATGTATTGTATAACATAATGTCCTAGGAGTGTCATCTGATGAAGATCATCAAAGGTTAGGGCTGCATTTAGCTGTGGTTTTGTTTTTTGTGACATATATGCTTGCTTTGAAAATGGCTGTGTGATTATTTTTGGCAGGGTACTCTCCTGACATAATCTAATGTTTTGCTTTCGCTGTAAAGCCTTTTTGAAATCGGACAATGTGGTTAGATTAACGAGAGTCTTGTCTTTAAAATGGTGTAAAATAGTCATATGTTTGAGAAATTGAAGTTATAGCATTTATGAGGTATTTGTATTTCACGCCACGCGATTCCACTGGCTGTTGACTAGGTGGGACTGCCCAGGGAGGTTAAACAATTTAAAGGGAATGCTACCAAATACTAATTGAGTGTATGTAAACTTCTGACCCACTGGGAATGTGATGAAAGAAATACACGCTGAAATAAATAATTATCTCTACTATTATTCTGACATTTCACATTCTTAAAATAATGTGGTTTACCTAACTGACCTAAGATAGGGATTTTTACTAGGATTAAATGTCAAGAATTGTGAAAAACTGAGTTTAAATGTATTTGGCTAAGGTGTATTAAACTTCCGACTTCAACTGTACCTGGCATCCTGAATGTGGCAGCGGATATGCTCTCAAGGGAGGGCCCGCCACCTTGGGACCGGAGCCTACATCCCCAGGTGGTGCAACACCCGTGGGACAGGTTTGGGAGGGCGCAGGTGGACCTGTTTGCCTCCCTGGACAATGCGCACTGCCCCCGCAGGTACGCCATGTCAGAGCCACCAGGGCCTCTGGGCTTGGATGCTCTAGCTCATGATTGGCCAGGGCTGGAGCTTAACACATTGCCCCCTTTTTCCCTGTTCCAGGCTGTGCTGGACAGGACCAGGATGGCAGAGCATCATCTGCTTCTGGTGGCCCCATACTGGCCCAGACGACCCTGGTTCAGCCTTCTCCTGTCCCTGTTGTCTGGGACACCTTGGTAACTTCCCCTGAGGCTGGGGGAACTCTGTGGCATCCGAGGCCACACCGCCTCAGTCGGTGGGCTTGGCCACTGAACGGCGCTAATGGTCCATGTTAGGACTACAGGAGGGTGTGATGAACACCATGCAGAGCGCAAGGGCACCGGCTACAACCGCAGCATACCTGTTGCGCTGGCGGTTGTTTTGCTCTTGGTGCACTGGTATTGTGGTGGTGGTTGAGTCATGCGTGGTGCAGTATGTCCTCCAATACCTGCAGTCTCGCTTGGATGAGGGTTTAGCAGCCTCAAAACTGAGGGTATTTGGCCGCTAAATCTGTCTGCCATGTGGGGTGGATGGACAGGCCAGTGGGGCGCCGTCCCTTGGTCTCCAGGTTTATTGAAGGGGGTTTGTTGCCTGCGTCCAGCTGGGACCCGCTCAATGGCGAGCTGGGATCTGGATGTGGTCTTGGCAGCTTTGGCAAAGCTGCCTTTCGAATCGTTTAAACCTGCCTCCCTGAAACACCGCTCTATGAAGGTGGCTTTCTTGGTAGCGATTACTTCCATGAAGAGGGTGGGTGAGCTCCATGCTTTTTCGGGAAGTTCTGAGTGCTACCGGATGGACCCTGGTGGAAGGAGTATATCTCTCCGTCCCAACCCCTCATTCCTCCCATAGGTTCTGTCAGACAGGCATGTGAACATCCCTTTTATCCTGTCTACTTATGACCTCCCGGCAGTGGCGGGGGAGGCCTGCGAGAGCACTGGCTGCCTACGTGGAGTGGACAGAGTCAGTGAGAGCAACACACCAGCTCTTTGTCTGCTATGGTGAGAGAGTCCTGGGGGCTGGGCTATCAAAGCAGAGGCTCTCTCACTGGATCGTGGACACGATTACGACAGCATACGGCCTGGCTGGCATGCCAGTGCTGGGATCTGTAGTGGCACATTCAACACGAGGTGTGGCTGCATCCTGGGCTCTACTGAGAGGAGTGCCCCTCACTGAGATCTGTGCCGCGGCCAGCTGGGCTTCCTCTTGCACCTTTGCTAGGTATTATCGGGTAAATGTGGCACCTCCCAATTCAGTTGCTTCAGCAGTCCTGGGCGTCGCCTCCCCTTCCGGGGACTGTGCCGGGACCCACATTCCATATTGATGGCACCTGCGTCTCGGTCCCGCGCTGGGACTTCGCTGCTGGCTGGCCAGGTCCCTCTAGCACCGACTAATCTGGTACAGGTATATTGGAGTGTTCCAATATAGTGAAACATAAAAGGTTACGTATGTAACCACGGTTATGTGAGCTATATGGATCACTCCAATCCTCTACGGTGCTAGAGGCGCCTCAAAAATGATGTAGAGAACGTGTGTCGCGGCCATGGGGTCCATATATAGGGGCGGACCCCAGCCGTGACACAGGTGTACATGGGAGTAAATCCTCACCTCGCATGTATCCTTCCGCCGCGGAGTGATACCAATATATAAATATATTGGAGTGATCCATAAAGCTCACATAACCGTGGTTACATGCGTAACCTTCGTTTTACATGTAGATTACTTGTGGATTTTGAAAACAAAAATCAAGATGTGTCAATTTGTTTGTCTACATGCCATTTTAAAAAACAATGCAGCTATTTGAGTAGGCCTACACATATTTTGGGTTAAGACAAGTAACTAGGAGTGAGGGCAAACATAAGATTGCAAGCTGAGTTTGAATAAGGCATCTGATTACCACTTTGCATTTGGAACGGTTAGTTTAATTATACCTAATAACCAAATCATTGATGGATCACTAGATAAAATAAAATGTCTCTCCTCTTCCCCTGCACACGTCATCACACTCCCTCATCTGATTGGTTGTTTACTGCGAACCACAAGCAGAAATAAACGTCATCATACTCCTTGAACTGATTGGTTGAGTAGGCAGGCCTTCTGAATTTGTGGCTGTGGTATCTAGTGACGACCATTTCTATTGGAGAAGCAGTTTCTGCTTATCTCGATACTATATTGCAGGGGTTGGCAACCCAGTTGCTGGACTGTCGCAGGTACTGCAGGATTTGGTTTGACTAGGCGCCACTGAGCTAATTGATTAGTTCAGTGATCGCTTAAAAATCAACATACCTGGTCCCAAGTGGCGCAGCGGTCGGTCTTAAGGCACTGCATCTCAGTGCTAGAGGCATCACTACAGACCCTGCTTCGATCCCGGGCTGTATCACAACCGGCCGGTTCTTAACTGACTACCCTAGTTAAATAAAGATTAAATAAAAACGTTCCAGCTTGGTTAAATCAAAAACATGAGGTACCTGTGGAACTCTTGGACTAGGGTTACCTACCCCCACTATCATGTCTTTGCTTGAAGTTAGCTAAATCCATTACATTTGTACGATATAGCCTATTGACTTTGTGGCTGTGGTACTTCGTTCTTCCTGTGAAGTTGTTGGATAAAAAACTAGCCAGTTAGCTAATCATACCGTGTTCACGTGCTAGTCGGAACTAGGACATTTCCGTCTTGGAAACTCGTTTTAGAAACACGAGCTCCGAGTTTCCCGGTTGAAAGTACCAGAATCAACTATTGCTATAGTATAGGAAGCTCTGTGCAAATACAACGTTCATTTTAACTAGTCGGGAGGTTCCGAGTTTACGATAGTTGTTGAACACGGCATGATAAAACCGTATTTCTCATAGGTCTCACCTCTTTTATTTTTTGTGCCATTCTTCTTCGCAATGATGAGTTCCTGGTTAATCTTTTTCTCCAAAAATTCCTGTTTCTTCGTCAACATTTCCTCTGTGTCTCGAAGTCGCTGGATCGCCTCCTGAGGGCTAGCCGATTTCCCACCTTTACCTCCAGCGCCAAATAACTTCCCCAACAAAGACATATTTGCGCTGAATAACAACAATAACTGATACTACGAATTCGATAGCAATTAACAACATTCAACTAGTCTCGTATGTTCTCTCTCGCTGTCACTCGCCCAGCAGAGCTGCTGTTGTTGTTTCTTCTTCCTCTTTCCCACCAGGCCTCGTGATGTCACCAGGGCGTGGGTCAATGACGTAATGAGAATGATGTTCCTATGTTAATGAGCCCTTTACAGTATTCCTCCTTCAGAAAGAAGATCACTGATCTGCATTACAAATGGATCACTGATTTGTTACTTTTATTTAAATGTTTTACTTATCTATTTTTTTTACTCAACACTTTATTATTTTTAAATGCATTGTTGGTTAAGGACTTGTATGTAAGCAATTCCACTGTAAGGTCTACACCTCACCCAAATTATTAGGGTGAGGCACATGGGTTACTAACATCTTACTACACAACATACACTTAGTATTACTTTCTTAGCTACAGTATACATATCTCCCTAGCATATTACACAATTTATGCAGCAGCATACAAAACATTTTTGGACTCACCTTGTTGTGCTGTGCTCACTTTAACAGGAAGGTGGCTCAGCGGTCCTTCGTGGGAAAATTCTGTCATCAAAGTCTGGCATTCTCTGGATTTATGGTGCTTTCAAAAAAACTGGGAACTCGCAAAAAAACAAGGTTGAATCATGATGACGTCATTGATCTTCAGGTCATAGCTCTAGAAAGTAGCCGGATTTACAATTCCGAGTTGGATGACCGTTCAAAACTTATTTTCCCAGTCGGAGCTCGTTTATTCCTGACTTCCCAGTTGTCTTGAACTCACTGAAGTCAAGTTTTTGCAGTTCCCGAGTTAAAAGTTGTTTTGAGCACAGCACAAATCATGCTTCATTGACAGCATGGCCAATGTTGAATGTTTATGATTTTAAACTTCGAAAAGAGCCCCTTAATCCCAGATTTGGGACCACACAGCCACTGTCACTGATTTCTTCCAAACCACTCATTGTTGTATTTGCGATTTCCAACTTGTTGTGTAGTGTTTATGTCCAATGGCCGATTAGGACCGGTACATTTTATCTATAATTTCTCTTAATTATTTATCTTCATATGACAAAGATTTTCCAGTAGATTGTTAACTTGATTCATCATGATGACTGCTAGCTAAGATTTTGAAAGTATGATGTTGACATGATTTACCTTTTACATTTTAGTCATTTAGCAGACGCTCTTATCCAGAGCGACTTACAGTAGTGAATGCGTACATTTCATACATTTTTTCTCCGTACTGGTCCCCCGTGGGAATCGAACCCACAACCCTGGTGTTTCAAACACCATGCTCTACCAATCAAAGCAACTGTACATATAACGTGATTTGACGTCATTTTATCTGTGGGCAATGACATTGAGCCTTCTTGGATGGGCACTTCTGATGTAACTCTATGGCATCACCCAAGGGGCTAGAATTTTCTAAGTCTACCCTTAGACTTGGCGGTAACGCAGTGTCCCCATGAGTGACAGAACACTGAGCCAATCATGGCGCAATGCTCCATATTTTCTGCTGGCTTGCCCCACTACCACAGAAAGCACTGAAACACCTGCATTATGGAGCTGCCTTACTCAAGAAAACAAAAAAGAGATCATGTTTGTATGTGGCTTTATTAACTCAATGATATATATTTTTTACATTGTTTGTAAAACTGATATGTGACACATATTAAACATGCTAAAAATTTAGTCACAAAACAGGTGGGGCTCTGCCACTGCCCAGTTGCATAAAAATAATACTTTTTTAACTTTAAGTCAGTTGCACAAAACATTTTAAGGTGAATCCCCCCTTTAAATGAAGTGAAAAGGTTAAGGGTGCCCATGGGGTCCCCTAACCCTTAATTGCTTAATTCAGCTACTTAGCTAAACAATGGAAGATGCACAATCAATGGCAACAAAACTAGCTAAAGTGGGGGCTAGGGGGCAGTATTTTCACGGCCGGATGAAAAACGTACCCAATTTCAACAGGTTACTACTCTGGCCCAGAAAATAGAATATGCATATTATTAGTAGATTTGAATAGAAAACACTCTGAAGTTTCTAAAACTGTTTGAATGGTGTCTGTGAGTATAACAGAACTCATATGGCAGGCAAAAACCTGAGAAGATTCCAAGCAGGAAATGAAAATCTGGTGCCTGTAGGTTTTTCAAGTCATTGCCAATCTAACACACAGTGACTAAGGATTCATTTTGCACTTCCTAAAGCTTCCACTAAATGTCAACAGTCTTTAGAAAGTTGTTTGAGCCTTTTGCGGCTAACACAGACCGAACAAGAAGGCTGGGAAGCAGGTGACTGAGAAAACCACTTCAATTCATTGTGCGCGTTCACGTGAGAAGATACCTGTGTTCCAAAACGTTTTTCAAGACAATGCATGGGTCCGGTTGGAATATTACTGAAGTTTCACGTTATAAAGGCCCTAAAGATTGATGCTATACAACGTTTGACATGTTTGAACGAACGTAAATAGATTTTTTTTTTTACTTTTCGGCGTGAAATTTTTGGCGCGCTTCCTACATTTGGAGTAGCTGAACTGAACGCGCGAACAACAAGGAGCTATTTGGACATAAATTATAAACTTTATCGAACAAAACAACATTTATTGTGGACCTGGGATTCCTGGAAGTGCCTTCTAAAGAAGATTATTAAAGGTAAGTGAATATTTAAAATGCTATTTATGCATTTAGATGACTCCAAAATGGCGGCTATGTGTATTTTTCTGAGCACAGTACTCAGATTATTGCAAAGTGTGCTTTCCCAGTAAAGTTATTTTGAAATCTGTCATTGCGGTTGCATTCAGATGTTAATCTATAATTCTTTGAATAACAGTTTAATAATTTATCAACGTTTATGACGAGTATTTTTGTAAATTGTTGTGCTGATTCACCGGCAGGTTTGGGGGAAATACATTTTCTGAACGTCACGCGCCACTGTAAAATGCTGTTTTTGGATATAAATATGAACTTGATAGAACAAAAAATGCATGTATTGTCTAACATAATGTCCTAGGGGTGTCATCTGATGAAGATTGTCAAAGGTTAGTGCATAATTTCTATGTACTGTCATAACATAATCTAACTTTATGCTTTCGCCGTAAAGCCTCTTTGAAATCGGACAATGTGGTTGGATTAAGTAGATGTTTATCTTTCAAATGGTGTAAAATAGTTGATTGTTTGAGAAATTGAAATTATTTGATTTTTGCTGTTTTGAATTTCGCGCCACGCTATCTTGTCAAGCAATCCCGTTAACGGGATGAGAACGGGAAGGGGTCCCATAGAGGTTAACTTCTGAATCAATTTGGTTATGCTGTCTTGATTGTAGAAGTTTTATTTTGCTCTCACCAAATAAATGCAATCTCTTTTTACGAGAGGTTTAGTCAGTGAATCAGGCCATTTCCACGGTAACCAGATACTCTGTCTGCAGTACATGCCTTCCCTTACAAAAATGTACCATGGTAATACTATGGTACTTTCATTCATACCATGATACTACTATGATATTTTCATTTATACCATGGTATAGTCTGAATCATGGAAATGTACCATGGTTTTAACCTTGAAGTATGATGGTACTGCCATTGTACCTAAATATTACCATGGTATTGCATCATTTACACTACGGTATAGATATGAATCATGGAAATGTACCATGGTTTTAGCCTTGAAGTATGATGGTACTCCCACGCACCTAAATATTACCCTGGTATTGCCTCATTTATACCATGGTATAGTTGTGGATCATGGAAATACCATGGTTTTAACCTGCATTAGACATTCTACCATGGTAATGCACAATTATGATAAATGTTACCAATAATTATCGTTATGGTACCATCTTTATTAACTGTGTGTTACCATAGTACAATGCTAGTATAATGTATTCAATAAATAACCCCCCAGGTCAAACGAGGTCAGTTGGTTTTATGTTGATTAATTTATACAACAGTATGGACATGTTTCTGATAAAGTCAGAGGCAGGCTACTATTGTTGGTCCTAGTTTGTCTGTAACATCAAAGAAAAGGTGAAATTGTTTCTGTTAATACAGAAATAGTAATACTTTCTGTATTAATAGTACCGTTTTTGCTCATGTTCCCTGTGTTGCTTGTTTCCGCCCACAGAGTGAGCTGTTCGCTCTAGTGGTTGCTACAGTTGCACCATCGAGAGCATCCTGACTGGTTGCATCACCGCCTGGTATGGCAACTGCTCGGCATCTGACCGTAAGGCACTACAGAGTGTAGTGCTTACGGCCCAGTACATCACTGGGGCCAAGCTTCTGCCATCCAGAGGAAAGCCCATAAAATTGTCAGACTCCAGTCATCCAAGTCAAAGTCTGTTTTCTCTGCTACCGCATAGCAAGCGGTACCGGAGCGCCAAGTCTAGGACCAAAAGGCTCCTTAACAGCTTCTACCCCCAAGCCATAAGACTGCTGAACAATTAATCAAATAGCCACCGGACTATTTACATTGACACCCCCATCCCCCCATTTGTTTTGTACACTGCTGGTACTCCCAGGACTTCTACTTCAATAACAAATGTTGCTTTGGTTCAAAATAATCCATAGTCATGTTCAAATATCCTCTGTTTTGTTTGTGCGTTCAAGACACTATCCGAAGTGTAAAGATGCCGAGCAGATGCCGAGCAGTCAGATGCCGAGCAGTTGCCATACCAGGCGGTGATGCAACCAGTCAGGATGCTCTCCATGGTGCAACTGTAGCAACCACTAGAGCGAACAGCGCACGACGCGTTTCGTGACAAAACATTTCTAAATATTCCATTACCGTACTTCGAAGCATGTCAACCGCTGTTTAACCTGTTAGGGCTAGGGGGCAGTATTGACACGGCTGGATAAAAAACATACCCGATTTAATCTGGTTACCACTCCTACCCAGTAACTACAATATGCATATACTTATTACATATGGATAGAAAACACCCTAAAGTTTCTAAAACTGTTTGAATGGTGTCTGTGAGTATAACAGAACTCAAATGGCAGGTCAAAACCTGAGAGATTCCTTTACAGGAAGTGGCCTGTCTGACCATTTCTGGAACTTCTTTGCCATCTCTATCGTTTACTAAGGATCTCTGCTCTAACGTGACACTTCCTACGTCGTCCATAGGCGCTCAGAGCCCGGGAAAAACCTGAATGTCGTCATCCCAGCCCCAGGCTGAAACACATTATCGCCTTTCTCAAGTGGCCGATCAAGGGACTCTGGGCTTAGGCGCGTGACCTGACCGCCCCCACCTTTGTGATTTTTTTCCTCTGTTTGCCGAAAAGGAGATTCCCGGTCGGAATATTATCGCTTTTCTACGAGAAAAATGGCATAAAAATTGATTTTAAACAGCGGTTGACATGCTTCGAAGTACGGTAATGGAATATTTAGAATTTTTTTGTCACGAATTGCGCCATGCGCACGACCCTTCTTTACCATTTCGGATAGTGTCTGGAACGCACGAACAAAACGCCGCTATTCGGATATAACGATGGATTATTTTGGACCAAACCAACATTTGTTATTGAAGTAGCAGTCCTGGGAGTGCATTCTGACGAAGACAACAAAAGGTAATCAAACTTTTATAATAGTAAATATGATTATGGTGAGTGCTAAACTTGCCGGGTGTCTAAATAGCTAGCCCGTGATGCCTGGGCTATGTACTTAGAATATTGCAAAATGTGCTTTCACCAAAAAGCTATTTTAAAATCGGACATATCGAGTGCATAGAGGAGGTCTGTATCTATAATTCTTAAAATAATTGTTATGCTTTTTGTGAACGTTTATCGTGAGTAATTTAGTAAAATGTTAGCGAATTCCCCGGAAATTTGCGGGGGGTATGCTAGTTCTGAACGTCACATGCTAATGTAAAAAGCTGTTTTTTGATATAAATATGAACTTGATTGAACAAAACATGCATGTATTGTATAACATAATGTCCTAGGGTTGTCATCTGATGAAGATCATCAAAGGTTAGTGCTGCATTTAGCTGTCTTCTGGGTTTTTGTGACATTATATGCTAGCTTGAAAAATGGGTGTCTGATTATTTCTGGCTTGGTACTCTGCTGACATAATCTAATGTTTTGCTTTCGTTGTAAAGCCTTTTTGAAATCGGACAGTGTGGTTAGATTAACGAGAGTCTTGTCTTTAAATAGCTGTAAAATAGTCATATGTTTGAGAAATTGAAGTAATAGGATTTTTAAGGTTTTGAAAATCGCGCCACAGGCTTCAAGTGGCTGTTACGTAGGTGGGACGAATTCGTCCCGCCTAGCCCAGAGAGGTTAAAATCAATTTTTATGCCATTTTTCTCGTAAAAAAGCGATAATATTCCGACCGGGAAAGCGTGATTACGTTCAAAGAGAGAGAAAATAAAAACATGGGATCCCCTCGTGCACGAGCCTCAGTCTGATGGTCCTCTGACCGACCACTATCCAAAGGCGCTAAAGTTTTTCAGCCAGCGGCTGGAATTACTTCATTCAGCTTTTTCCCGGGTTCTGAGAGCCTATGGGAGCCGTAGGAAGTGTCACGTTACAGCAAAGATCCTAAGTTTTCAATAAACAGAGCCAAAAAGCCCAAGGAATGGTCAGAGAGGGCACTTCCTTTACAGAATCTTCTCAGGTTTTTGCCTACCATATGAGTTCTGTTATACTCACAGACACCATTCAAACAGTTTTAGAAACTTTAGGGTGTTTTCTACCCAAAGCCAATAATTATATGCATATTCTAGTTACTGGGCAGGAGTAGTAACCAGATGAAATCGGGTACGTTTTTTTTCCGGCCGTGCAAATACTGCCCCCTATCCCCAACAGGTTATAAAGCTAGCCTTTGCTTTCCTGACTGACTGCGTGTATTGGTTCCTGATTTCCCTGAAAAGTTGCATATCGCGGGGACTATTCGATGCTAGTGCAGTCCGCCACATAATGTTTTTGTGCCGGTCGAGGGCAGTCAGGTCTGGAGTGAACCAAGGGCTATATCTGTTCTTAGTTCTACATTTTTTGAAAGGGGCATGCTTATTTAAGATGGTGAGGAAATTACTTTTAAAGAGCGACCAGGCATCCTCGACTGATGGGATGAGGTCAATATCCTTCCAGGATACCCGGGCCAGGACGATTAGAAAGGACTGCGCGCAGAAGTGTTTTAGGGAGCATTTGACAGTGATGAGGGTTGGTCGTTTGACCGCGGACCCATAGCGCATGCAGGCAATGAGGCAGTGATTGCTGAAATCCTGATTGAAAACAGCAGAGGTGTATTTGGAGGGCAAGTTGGTCAGGATAATATCTATGAGGGTGCCCATGTTTACGGATTTAGGGTTGTCGCTGGTGGGTTCCTTGATAATTTGTGTGAGATTGAGGGCATCTAGCTTAGATTGTAGTACTACCGGGGTGTTAATCATATCCCAGTTTAGGTCACCCAGCAGAACGAACTCTGAAGATAGATGGGGTGCAATCATTTCACATATGGTGTCCAGGGCACAGCTGGGAGCTGAGGGGGGTCTATAACAGGCGGCAACAGTGAGAGACTTATTTCTGGAGAGATTCATTTTTAAAACTACAAGCTCGAACTGTTTGGGCATAGACCTGGAAAGTATGACAGAACTTTGCAGGCTATCTCTGCAGTAGATTGCAACTCCTCCCCCTTTGGCAGTTATATCTTGAGGGGAAATGTTGTAGTTGGGGATGGAAATCTCAGAATTTTTGTTGGCCTTCCTTAGCCAGGATTCAGACACGGCAAGGACATCAGGGTTGGCGGAGTGTGCTATAGCAGTGAGTAAAACAAACTGAGGGAGGAGGCTTCTGATGTTAACATGCATGAAACCAAGGCCTTTTGGTTACAGAAGTCAACAAATGAGAGTGCCTGGGGACACGCCGGGCCTGGGTTAACCTCCACATCACCTGAGGAACAGCGGAGGAGTAGGATGAGGGTACGGATAAAGGCTATCAAAACTGGTCGTCTAGTGCGTTGGGGACAGAGAATTTGGAGCAGATTTTGGAGCAGATTTTTGGGCATGGTAGAATAGATTCAGGGCATAATGTACAGACGGGTATGGTGGGGTGCGGGTACAGTGGAGCTAAACCCAGGCACCGAGTGATGAGAAGAGAGGTTGCATCTCTGGACGGGCTAGTTATGCTGGGTGAGGTCATCACATGTGTGGGAGGTGGGACAAAGGAGGTATCTGAGGTATGTTGAGTGGGACTAGGGGCTCCGCTGTAAACTAAGACAATAATAACTATCCCAAACAACAGTGTACAAGGCATATTGACATTTGAGAGAGACATTAAAGCGACGCATAAAGCAATCACAGGTGTTGATTGGGAGAGCTAGCTAAGGCAACAATGGGTAAGACAACAACAACAGGTAAAATGGCGATGAATGGGCAGGGAGGGTCGGTTAACTACACACAAGGCCTGAGTTGGGGCCGACAGATAAACAAAAAATAAACAAAATGGAGTACCGTGATTAATGAACAGTCCAGCTGGCATCAGCTATGTAGCCAAGTGATCATAGGGTCCAGTGAACAGCAATAGATGGAACAGGGAAGCCGCGGGGTAGTCGTTACTATGCTAGCACGTGGGAGACACAGCGTTTAAAGTTAGCAGGCCGGGGTAAGTAGAAGCGTCTGCTCCGACGTCCAGCAAAGGCCAGTTGAGGGCACAGCGGATGGAGTTAAGTCGGCGGACCAGTCGTGGTGGTACGGCGGGGCGAGGTGTCGACAAAGGGTCCAGACCAGATGGCGAAAGAGGTAATTGTAGTTGTAGGAATTTTGTTTGCTAACCGGGAGATGCGCCTGGCTCGCAGCTAACTGGTGCTAGTTTCGGGGCAGGGGCATTAGCCACTATAGCCATTCGGTAGCAGCGATGAGGTAGAGTCCGGAAGGCATCGGCTGAGTAGCCGAATGATCACAGAGTAGACCTGGAGGTGGGCCTGGCTCAAGGCTAGCTTCGGGGCTGGGTCACTCGGTGGCAGCTAGCTAGCTGTGATGATCAGGAGTAATGGTCCAGGGTTTACGGCAGGAATCCAGCGTTGTAGTTGAGAAACAGTCCGATACAGGCAGGCTGGCAAGTATTATCCAGGCGAAAAAAAAACGTCTGGTGTCTGTGCAGAAGGAAAGGCTGCTAGCAGTGGCTAACAATGGCTAAATAGTTTGTAGCTAATTAGCTGGCTAGCTTCTGATTGAGGTTCTGGCTATAAGATCTAAAAAGAAAAATAAAGGATCCGAGTCACATTGGGTAAGGTGCGTTACTGGAAGGTATATTTAATTTAAAAATGGAAAAGAGATTGAAAATAAATTGAAATATATACAAAAAAAATACAAAAAATACAAAAGTACACGAGAGGACGACAAACCACGTCTGCACTGCTACGCCATCTTGGATACCACCTTGAAGCCGAAGAGATGAAGTGTATAATGGCATTGAACCAGCTTTTTACGTTAGCATGTGACTAGCATGTGACTAGCATTCCCACCGAACACTGCCGGTGAATTTACTAAATTACTCACGATAAACGTTCACAAAAAGCATAACAATTATTTTAAGAATTATAGATACAGAACTCCTCTATGCACTCGATATGTCCGATTTTAAAATAGCTTTTCGGTGAAAGCACATTTTGCAATATTCTCAGTAGATAGCCCGGCATCACAGGGCTAGATGAAAAAAAAAAGAGCCAAGATGAAACACCACTTGTCAGACAGGCCACTTCCTGCATGGAATCTTCTCAGGTTTTGGCCTGCCATATGAGCTCTGTTATACTTACAGACACCATTCAAACATTTTTATAAACTTTAGGATGTTTTCTATCCAAAGCCAATAATTATATGCATATTCTAGTTACTGGGCAGAAGTAGTAACCAGATTAAATCGGGTACGTTTTTTTATCCGGCCGTGCAAATACTGCCCCCTATCCCCAACAGGTTAACTATTGAAGTAATTTTTCATCCTTGATTTACCAACGTGTAATAAGTATCAGTACAGCCACTGAAAAGGAGACAGAGATACTTTATGTTCAGTCGTTCCTTGTTAAGCTTATATAATACATGGAATAAATAAATGGGGCACATGAATAATCAAAGTTTTCATTTAGGCTTTATGATTCATAGCTGTTGGATGAATACATTTCTCTATCTAATGAATGAAGGATTGTTCTTGGATTTGTATTCAGTAAATTACAAGTCTGATGACCTGAGATGTTTTTTTGGGGGGAATCCAGACATTCCTAAAGATCCTAGAGCTTCTAAGGACAGAAAAGTACATAACTAATCACATCATCATATCACCACACAATCATACTATATCATTATCATGTGAACATAGGTGTTCTATGTGAGAATGCTAGTCATTGACTACAGCTCAGCGTTCAACACCCTAGTGACCTCAAAGCTCATCAATAAGCTAAGGACCCTGGGACTAAACACCTCCCTCTGCAACTGGGTCCTGGACTTCCTGACGGACCAACCCCAGGTGGTAAGGGTAGGTAACAACACATCCGCCACGCTGATCCTCAACACAGGGGCCCCTCAGGGGTGTGTGCTCAGTCTCCTCCTGTACTCCCTGTTCACTCATGACTGCACGGCCAGGCACGACTCCAACACCATTAAATTTGCCGATGACACAACAGTGGTAGGCCTGATCACCGACAACGACGAGACAGCCTATAGGGAGGAGGTCAGAGACCAGGCCGTGTTGTGCCAGATCACAACCTCTCCCTCAACGTGATCAAGACAAAGGAGATGTGTCACGATTCTCTAAGACAGAACCCAGAAGCAGACCAGGACAAGGTGAGTAAAATGAAAGTGAGTATTTATTGGTAGTCTTGATGTGTATATTGAGTAATCCAGGCGACGGAGCGGCAGCGGAGGTGAGTTGATGAGAGTAAATGGGTTGATCCAATGATGTCACTGTATCCACCGACGGCCAGGCAAGGGAGTTGAATGTTCCGGGAGAATGACTGTAGACAGAGTAAACGGGAGTGAGTAACCAGCAACAAGTACAAAACAAGCTCAGGAAACATGAGGCTGATACGCTGGCACAACATACTGTTCGTTGCTAACGATCCAGCAGGGAATGGATGTCAGCTCAGGGCTTAAGAAGAGGTGATGATCAGGACCAGGTGTGCAGAAGGTTGATGAGATGCAGGTGAGGGTAATCACTAGATCTCCCGCCTAACTTCATTGCCTAGCAACCAGACAGGGTGTGTTCAGGAACCTTAGACAACACTCCAAACAAAAAACAGTCAGCTCAGGCAGAAACAGACTCAGGAAGCGAGATTCCTGACAAGATGATTGTGGACTACAGGAAAAGGAGGCCCGAGCACGCCCCCATTCTCATCGACGGGGCTGTAGTGGAGCAGGTTGAGAGCTTCAACTTCCTTGGTGTCCACATCACCAACAAACTAACATAGTCCAAGCACACCAAGACAGTCATGAAGAGGACACAACAAAACCTATTCCCCTTCAGGAGAATGAAAAGATTTGGCTTGGGTCATCAGATCCCCAAAAGGTTCTACAGCTGCACCATCGAGAGCATCCTGACTGGTTGCATCACTGCCTGGTATGGCAACTGCTTGGCCTCCGACCGCATGGCACTACAGAGGGTAGTGCGTACGGCCCAGTACATAACTGGGGCCAAGCTTTCTGCCATCCAGGACCTCTACACCAAGCGGTGTCAGAGGAAGGCCCTTAAAATTGTCAAAGACTCCAGCCACCCTAGTCATAGACTGTTCTCTCTGCTACCACACGGCAAGCGGTACCGGAGTGCCAAGTCTATGTCAGATTCTACCCACAAGCCATAAGACTCCTTAACATCTAATCAAATGGCTACCCAGACTATTTGCATTGCCCCCCTCCCCTTTTACACCGCTGCTATTCTCTGTAGTTATCATCTATGCATAGTCACTTTAATAACTCTACCTACATGTACATATTACCTCAACTAACCGGTGCCCCGGCCCATTGACTCTGTACCGGTACCTCCCTGTGTATAGTCTCGCTGTTGTTATTTTGCCGCTGCTCTTTAATTACTTGTTACTTTTATTTCTTATTCTTACTCATATTTTTTTTTAAACTGCATTGTTAGTTAGGGGCTCGTAAGTAAGCATTTCACTGTTGTATTTGGTGCATGTGACTAATATAATTTTATTTTATTTTATTTGATACCAGTAGTTGTTTCTAACTTTCCCCAATCTTTGGTTGTTTTCGACAATGTCACATTTCAAAATGTCCCTTTTTATTTGCATGTTTCTCTTGTATGTCCCTCTGCAATTGGCAACACAAATTCATCAAAGGCATCCTGCTCTTCACCAGACAAAACAACTTTTGTTTGTTTGTGTTGTTGTGACCTAACTGAATCCAGGAAACAGTCCAAATGACATCACCAATCAGGCATCTCTCACAGTCTCCGAAGCAAAATTTTGTCTGGAGCCGAGGTCAAACATACTGTCGGTGACTGTCGGTTACAGAAGGTGTCACACACTGGGGCTACCATAACAACAGGGGCGGGGGGGGACAAATGGGAAAACAGCTCGATACCAAGCAAAGCATTCAACGGGCCAACTTTCCTCAAATGAACTCCCGTCATCCCTCAATCAGCATTGTCAGTGGCTTGTTGTTGTTCTGTGAGAGGGTTTAACTGTCTTGTTTTGTCACACCAGTAGTGCATATGATGTGGCAGTGACAAATATTTTCTGGGAACTAGACTGAAATGAATATCTTTGAGGCCTTCCAAATAGGTTACTCTCGTTATGAATGGCTGTCAGGCTCCAACAAAAACAACAACAGTGTCTAATGGATATAATGAACACCCTCAAATTGAATTCATGATATAATTTCGGTTCAGCTCGAGTGTCGTCTTTTCAAATTCCCACTTATTATGAATGCTTTCGGAAGAATAACTGTTCTATTTTATGCGGGTAATTTTACTAAGCACTAAAAGATTAACCTCTATGGGACCGGCGGGACGAATTCGTCCCACCTACGTAACAGCCACTGCCATCCTGTGGCGCGATTTTCAAAATCTTCAAAATCATATTACTTCAATTTCTCAAACATATGACTATTTTACAGCCATTTAAAGATAAGACTCTCGTTAATCTAACCACACTGTCCGATTTCAAAAAGGCTTTACAACGAAAGCAAAACATTAGATTATGTCAGCAGAGTACCAAGCCAGAAATAATCAGACACCCATTTTTCAAGCCAGCATATAATGTCACCAAAACCCAGAAGACAGCTAAATGCAGCACTCACCTTTGATGATCTTCATCAGATGACAACCCTAGGACATTATGTTATACAATACATGCATGTTTTGTTCAATCAAGTTCATATTTATATCAAAAACCAGCTTTTACATTAGCATGTGACGTTCAGAACTAGCATACCCCCGCAAACTTACGGGGAATTCGCTAACATTTTACTAAATTACTCACGATAAACGTTCACAAAAAGCATAACAATTATTTTAAGAATTATAGATACAGACCTCCTCTATGCACTCGATATGTCCGATTTTAAAATAGCTTTTTGGTGAAAGCACATTTTGCAATATTCTAAGTACATAGCCCAGGCATCACGGGCTCGCTTATTTAGACACCCGGCAAGTTTAGCACTCACCATAATCATATTTACTATTATAAAAATGTCATTACCTTTTGTTGTCTTCGTCAGAATGCACACCCAGGACGTCTACTTCAATAACAAATGTTGGTTTGGTCCAAAATAATCCATCGTTATATCCGAATAGCGGCGTTTTGTTCGATGCGTTCCAGACACTATCCGAAATAGTAAAGAAGTGTCGCGCTTGGCGCAATTCCTGACAATAAAATTCAAAGTATTCCATTGCCGTACGTCGAAGCATGTCAACCGCTGTTTAAAATCAATTTTTACGTCATTTTTCTCGTAGAAAAGCGATAAAATTCCGACAGGGAATCTCCTTTTCGGCAAACAGAGGAAAAAAATCCCAAAGGCGGGGGCGGTCGGGGTCACGCGCATAAGCTAGTGTCTCTTGATGGGCCACTTGAGAAAGGCGATAATGTGTTTCAGCCTGGGGCTGGAATGACGACATTCTCTTTTTTCCCGGGCTCTGAGCGCCTATGGACGACGTGGGAAGTGTCACGTTAGAGCAGAGATCCTTAGTAAATGATAGAGATGGCAAAGAAGTTCCAGAAATGGTCAGACAGGCCACTTCCTGTAAAGGAATCTCTCAGGTTTTGACCTGCCATTTGAGTTCTGTTATACTCACAGACACCATTCAAACAGTTTTAGAAAATTTAGGGTGTTTTCTATCCATATGTAATAAGTATATGCATATTCTAGTTACTGAGTAGGAGTGGTAACCAGATTAAATCGGGTATGTTTTTTATCCAGCCGTGTCAATGCTGCCCCCTAGCCCTAAGACGAGCTATGGTTTGGGGGGCTTTTCACTGCACTTCTCTCCATTTTGTTTAGCCCTGCAGGTGTTCCTTGGAGGCCAGTGAGAAACATACGCAGGCAGAGAGATCTTCGCACTTACTGAGGAAAGTTCCAGGTTTAGCAGGAAATTGGAGCTAGTTTCTTTTTGGTTGCCAGCATTCTCATTATGCAAAGTGTAAGTGAGGGTGGTGGGTAGTGTGTGTGGGATTTGTGTTGGAGGGGATTGGACTGTGACCACCCAAAGGCGGGTAGACTGCGCAGGAAATTCTGAGGAACTAAACTGTCACGGCCAAATCAGATTATGATGATTACCCTCTCCCATTAAATAATCAAAATGCGCAGGAGATAGTGCTGGCAGTCTGGAATTATTAGTCTCTGTTGTTGGGTTGCCAGGGGATTTTAGGAAAGATTTGAGTGTCTGCTGGGAGTGTTTCACTGTGTGTGTGTGTGTGTGTGTGTGTGTGCGTGCGTGTGTGTGTGTGTGTGTGTGTGTGTGTGTGTGTGTGTGTGTGTGTGAGTTAGAGAGAGGGGGAGAGAGAGTGAGAAAGAGAGGGAGCGATGGCATGCGTGTTATAAGCATACCACAAAACTGCATTTCGAGACTGTAAATGTTTTTAGCAATTGAGTTTATGTTAGGGTTTTATGGGGATTTGAATAAACTACTTTTATAGAGTGCACTTTGAGTGTGGAAGGTGATGACATACTCAGTCTGGCCTGAGTCTGGCCAATTTTACCTGACTATTTTATTCTCTGCTTTTCCTCTTTCCATCTTTTCAAGAGGCAGTTCACAGACCATTTACAATCACACCTCTGAAACAGGTGCCAATCTTTTGTCTTCAAATAATCAGCTCTTGCTCATGCAACTATGACAAAAAAATTATAACAGCATTACGGTCATGCACAGCAAATCAGCGAGCTCGCAGACCCAAAATGAATCAAGTATTTATTTGATAAGAGAGTGTCTGTCTCCAGAATATTCACCTGCACTTAGCAACACAGAACGTGGTGAAGAAGAGGAGAAGAGAGAAGAAGAGGAGGGTAGACTGGTACTATTTTTTTTGTTGTTGTTGAAAGTCAGAGCGGAGGAGTCAGGGATGGAGAGGTGTGAGAGGAGAGGGATGTGTTATTATTATTTCAGGGTGTGCTAGACTGGCTCCACAGTTTGACGTCAAAGGCTGACGTTACCTCATGCCTGCAGGCACACCCACGCTTTCTAGACCTCTGGTCTCTGTCTCTCTCAGTCACTCCTTCGACTCTTCCCAACGCCATAACCATCTTTATCATGTGAACTCATATGGTTTAATGTGTAGTCGCAGTTATAGCTTTTGTGAGTATGATGCGTGTGTATTTGTATTTTATTTGGATCCCCAATTAGCTGATGCCAAGGCAGTGGCGACTCTTCCTGGGGTTCAAACAGGAAACAAAACACAACAAATAGATTACCTAAAATACATAACACTACATAATACACTACATAATACAATGCAAAATATATAACAAAGCAATACAAAGTACAATTGAAGTCAGAAGTTTACATACACCTTAGCCAAATACACTTAAACTCAGTTTTTCACAATTCCTGACATTTAATCCTAGTAAAAATTCCCTGTTTTAGGTCAGTTAGGATCACCACTTTATTTTAAGAATGTGAAATGTCAGAATAATAGTACAAAGAATGATTTATTTCAGCTTTTATTTCTTTCATCACATTCCCAGTGGGACAGAAGTTTACACGCACTCAATTAGTATTTGGTAGCATTGCCTTTAAATTGTTTAACTTGAGTCAAACGTTTAGGGAAACCTTCCACAAGCTTCCCGCAATAAGTTGGGTGAATTTTGTCACATTCCTCCTGACAGAGCTTGTGTAACTGAGTCAGGTTTGTAGGCCTCCTTGCTCGCACACGCCTTTTCAGTTATGCCCACAAAATTTCTATAGGATTGAGGTCAGGGCTTTGTGATGGCCACTCCAATACCTTGACTTTGTTGTCCTTAAGCCATTTTGCCACAACTTTGGAAGTATGCTTGGGGTCATTGTCCATTTGGAAGACCCATTTGCGACCAAGCTTTAACTTCCTGACTGATGTCTTGAGATGTTGCTTCAGTATACTCACATCATTTTCTTTCCTCATGATGCCATCTATTTTGTGAAGTGCACCAGTCCCTCCTGCAGCAAAGCACCCCCACAACATGATGCTGCCACCCCCATGCTTCACGGTTGGGATGATGTTCTTCGGCTTGCAAGCCTCTCCCTTTTTACATAACGATAGTCATCATGGCCAAATAGTTCTATTTTTGTTTCATCAGACCAGAGGACATTTCTCCAAAAAGTACAATCTTTGTGCCCATGTGCAATTGCAAACCGTAGTCTGGCTTTTTTATGGCGGTTTTGGAGCAGTGGCTTCTTCCTTGCTGAGCGGCCTTTCAGGTTATGTCGATATAGGACAAATTTTACTGTGGATACAGATACTTTTGTACCGTTTCCTCCAGCATCTTCACAAGGTCCTTTGCTGTTGTTCTGGGATTGATTTGCACTTTCCGCACCAAAGTATGTTTATCTCTAGGAGACAGAACGCGTCTCCTTCCTGAGCGGTTTGATGGCTGTGTGGTCCCATGGTGTTTATACTTGCGTACTATTGTTTGTACAGATGAACGTGGTACCTTCAGGCGTTTGGAAATTGCTCCCAAGGATGAACCAGACTTGTGGATGTCTACAATTTTTCTCTGAGGTCTTGGCTGATATCTTTTGATTTTCCCATGATGTCAAGCAAAGAGACACTGAGTTTGAAGGTAGGCCTTGAAATACATCCACAGGTGAACTTACAATTTCATTACCGTACTTCGAAGCATGTCAAACGCTGTTTAAAATCAATTTTTATGCTATTTTTCTCGTAAAATAGCGATAATATTCCAACTAAGCGACGTTGTATTCATTCAAAGGCTGAAAGAAAAAAATTGAGAATTCACATGAACGCGCATCTCCAGTGTCACTTTTCTCAGCCTGACCACTCACAAAATCTCCTGCTGTTTTTTGCCCAAAGACAGGAGAGATGTCATTCCACTTTCTGGTGCCTTCTGAGAGCCAATGAAAGCCTTAGAAAATGTCACGTTACAGCAGAGATGCTGTATTTTTGATAGAGATGCCACAGAAGGAGAACAAATTGTCAGATAGGGCACTTCCTGTATGGAATTTTCTCAGGTTTTGGCCTGCCATATTAGTTCTGTTATACTCACAGACACCATTCAAATCTACTAATTATATGCATATTCTCGTTTCTGGGCAAGAGTAGTAACCACTTTAATTCGGGTACGTTTTTTATCCGGCCGTGCAAATACTGCCCCCTAGCCCCAACAGGTTAAGATAACCTTCGGGCCGACTTGGAGCCCAAGGCTGGTTAGGAGACACTGCAAGAGACACTATGTAATTGTGATGAACTGAGAGAATATTAGGGTAGCACTGTAATTCATTAATCATATGCTCCTCTGTTTTTCCTCTTTCCTTTTCTGTCTTCTACACCTCTCTCCCCACCTCCTCTTTCTTCCTCTTTTTTTATAATGCACACCATATGTGCATTGAAGTACAGATTGAACTTGTATTTATGCTGTTATGGCTGGGGGTTCCGCTAGCGGAACGTTTCGACAACATCCGGTGAAATTGCAGAGCGCAAAATTCAAAAAATATTATTAGAAATATTTAACTTTCATACATTCACAAGTGCAATACACCAAATTAAAGCTTAACTTCTTGTTAATCTAGCCACCGTGTCAGATTTCAAAAAGGCTTTATGGTGAACGCAAACCATGCGATTATCTGAGGACAGCACACCATCAAACAAACACATGACAATCACATTTCAACCCGCCAGGCGCGACACAAAACTCAGAAATAACAATATAATTCATGCCTTACCTTTGAAGAACTTCTTCTGTTGGCACTCCAATATGTCCCATAAACATCGCAAATGGTCCTTTTCTTCGATTAATTCTGTCGTTATATCTCCAAAATGTCCATTTATTTGGCGCGTTTGATTCAGAAAAACACCGGTTCCAACTCGCCCAGCATGACAAAAAAATATCTAATAAGTTACCTGTAAACACTGTCCAAACATTTCAAACAACTTTCCTAATCCAATGTGCTGCCATCCTGTTAGAAGGTAACAGATCATTTTATTACAATGGTTAAGATGGATTTTCATTGTGTTCCATGGTGTTATTCGCCCCCTAGTGGAGCTTTCTGGTACTTAGACTGTAGGCAAACAGGAAGTAGAGAATTCGTTCTGCACGCATAGAAGCAGCTAAAAACAACGCTACGGTGCAGGTCTTTCAGTGTAGCTATTTCTTGTCACGCTTCAGCCTCGGAAAATATTTGTTTGTAAGTTCGATTCAAGCATTTAGCTAGTGATGATAATCTTGTTATTGATAGAATTGCTTACATATCAATGTTGGTTGGTTGCATTTACTCACACATTGCAATGCCTTTCATGTATGCTGTCAACTGTATTACTTTGCTCGTGCGTCATGTAAGCGAATTGTAAAACATACAATACTAAAGTTTTGTTACTGTTTCTAGTGTAATATGCTTTGTTATTCTACAGAGATGGTTGTACATTAGAGTAATGGAAGGAGTTAGCCAATTACCATATGAGTAACAATTAGCTATATGGTTTGGCGTCATGCCAGATGCATGGTACCTTGGCACGTGCTTTGTATTTTCATGCAACTTCAACTTGAAAGGTATAATGTACAGCTACAGTATGTCGATGTGAATTGAATACTGAAGTATATTATTTTCTGTATTTTGCAGTTTTCAATATATTCATTCAAGAAAAGTCACGCCTTGGGAGTTTTATTGAAGACTTAGTTGTTAGCCATCTGTCTAGTTTTGCATGGGAACGCAATTCAAGGGCAGAATATCCAACTTTAGGTATTTTAAAATGTAAATAATCGATACAATTTAAGACGGGATAAACTGTGTTCAATACCGGATAAAAACAACGTGAAGCACGATACCTGGAATGCGCATCAAAACAGTATAGTCCACTCGGCTGGACCCTCGTTCTGAATAGCCGTACTTCTTCATTTCTCTAAAGAAAAACATCAACCAATTTCTAAAGACTGACATCTAGTAGAAGCAATAGGAACTGCAACCAAGTGCCACAGAGATCTAGGTTCCCATAGAAACCCAATTGAAAACAGTCACCTTAACAACAAAAAAATCCTGGATGGTTTGTCCTCAGGGTTTCGCCTGCCAAATAAGTTTTGTTATACTCACAGACATTACTTTAACAGTTTTAGAAACTTTAGAGTGTTTTCTATCCAAATCTACCAATTATATGCATATCCTAGCTTCTGGGCCGGAGTAGCAGGCAGTTTACTTTGGGCACACTTTTCATCCGGACGTGAAAATACTGCCCCCTATCCCAAACAGGTTAAAATCTAATATTACAATATTTATAATGCATGTATTATGTATTTATAACACCTGGATAATGAACTTTCAATAAAGCGTTTCACATTCTCCAATGGTTTAAATTAAGTATCTCATTGGAATACTACACCTATCCTGTGTCCTCAGATTAATGCAGATGAAGGGAGTTAGATATGCATTGGTGTATTTCTGTATACTTGAATTACATATCAGCCTTTACTTAAAACATGTTTCTAGTCTATTGCATAGATCAATGTGTAGTCATTGATGTCCCAGGAGCAGGAGTGGTAAACAATGTTAAAGTGTATAATTGTAATACATACATGCAGACACAGCATCATTCAAAGAATGGAGTTTGATACACCTGTTATTGGATATATTACGTTCTCCCCTCGGGTGTGGCTCGTCTAAGGAGGAGACGTAAATACCTGGGCCTAAACACACCAGGTAAACCAGATGAAAGGGGAAGAAATGTGGGGTGTAATGAGCTAAAATAATCAAACCACAACCAGAACTCAATTTTAGCCCTCAGGGGATGTTTAGTAAAGTAATTAAATAAACAATATAAAACACCCATAAAGAATCAGTAAGATAACAAAAACTAACAACCACAACCAGGGAAGGTAAGAGAAGGGAATGTTTGGGATCGGGGTCCAAGTAATGAAAATAAACAAAAGGTCCCTCCTCTTCTACAGACCTAATCCTTCCTAACACACTCTAAAACCTAACCCACTGTCCTACCTGGTTCCAAATAAATACAAGGGTGACACCCGCCCGGCTAACCTAGTGTATAAAACAATGGGTTATCTACGTGGGAATGTACACCCATGGGCAGATCTACCTTTTCTCTTCTCTAGGACCTAGGTAGGGTGGAGTACATCAGGAGGACAGGCTCTAAAACAAACAAAGATAAATTAAAACAACAAATCATCAAATAGCCAAAAAAAACAAGTGTCTCCTCTCTCTCCCCCTCTCTCCACTTCTGGGTTCACACGGAAAACAGATATCCTCTCTTCAATCAGCTACAGCCACGCCCACCATCGTCAGCCGCAACTAGGTACACCTGTAATGCCTAGGACACAAACACACTAACATGGAAAAATGGGGAGCAAGAAAAACATGACACGTAACAGATATGACTGAAAAAGAATGTCTCATAGAGATTCATATCTGAACCGCACCTTTATTTGCCAAGAAAGAGTACATGATCAGTGAATATATTCAATGTACAGGCTACAATGTTGGGATCTCATGCGTGGTAGTAACTACAGTACATGTATATAGGACTTGCATCCTTAGCACAATAAAGTTATTATATTCTACTCAATCCATAGGCTTCATTAATGCCATTCAGACTTGAAGTCGATAAGCCAACTATGATAGCTGAGGTTCATAGGTTCTGAACTAATATTCATACCAAACGTTTTAGGGTCCATACACAGATCGGCTACATACTGTAGCTAGCTACACATCCATAGGCATACAGTTATTTTTATCCTCCACTACACAATAAGCAAATAAATAAATAGTTAGCTAGCTATGTTACTTCAGCTGTATTACATGGCAAATGTAAGCAAGGCAAGCTAACACAATTGTACATTCAATGTGCAGTAAATGTTTTCGCTAGCTAGATTCTTTACATCCACTGTTTCACAAGACAAGAGCCGGGTTTTCTCAGGAGTCCCTAAAACATAAAAAATTAAAAATGACATTCATACTCATGTCATAACACTAGCTAGCTAACGTAAACTCACTCACTTTTGTACATCGCGCTGGTCCGTACAATTGACCTAATTTTAGCGCCCAAAAAATGTAATAATTCCAGATCAACTGTAATATCAATACCATTGTAAAGCACAATTTCTCCCTTTTCCAACAAAATCAATGACGAGACCTTCTGTCACGCCTTCCACAAAAGGTGGCTCGTCTCCCTGCTCGGGCGGTGCTCGGCAGTCGTCGTCGCCGGCATACTAGCTGCCACCGATCCATTTTTCCTTTTCGTTTGTGTCTGTCTGTTTTATCACACCTGTGTTCATTTAGTTGATTTTGATGGGTTTATTTACACCCCGCTGCCTGCTAGTCTTTGTGCGAGATTGTTCAGTGTTACTTTGTTAGGAGTGCGTGTATGCACCACTGGGTTTTCTTTGCTCATGGTAATGTTACCATTTTGATTTATTCATCTAGGAGTAGAAGTTTCTCCTCCGTGAGTTGCGTTTCTTCCCTGTGTGTGGCGACTTCATTTTAGCTTGTTTTCCCACATGTTGTTGTTTGGGACTCCTTGAATAAACGATTGTGCCACTGGGACTTCCTTGCTCTCCTGCTCCAGATTCCTGCACCTCCCTCCTACTAGGAGGTACGTAACACCTTCATGATGCCCATCTCAGCATAATTCAAGGAGGCAATGAGCTCCGTCTGGTCTTTTTTTTTAAAATGGCGGGTGGGGAAGCAAAACCTATTGCGTGATTGTGAAAAGGAGAGATGTTGTCTGGAGAAACGGCTTTTTTCACTCGATCTGTCCAACTAATCACCTTGTCGCCTCTAAAATGTAAATAAAACACTATAAAGAGTTTATATAACGTGTCATTACATACATGAAGGGCATTTTTTGGCATTTGCTGTATGATCGATGAGAAACTCCATATTGCAAATGAACGGTCCCTTACTAGACGTCCGCGAATGTTTGTAAAATTCACGGACAGCGGCAGGCCGTGCACCGGGGCCAGATATTCCGGGAAGTCATCGAACGAAGTCTCTCAGACAATCGGTTTCCGTTTTCCAAAATGTTCCACTTTTGGTCATTTTTCCGCTGTCTCGGTGAATTCCAGCAGAAGGCGAATGGAATCTTATTGCAAATGTACAAAACATCACCAATCACGACATGGCCATTTCTCCAAAACGGAAAAGACTTCAAAGACTAAACTTGGTGAGCATAGGTTTGGCATAATGGGCAGTTAGCCCTGAACAAGCTGGCATCGAGGCATTAACGCTTTTTGAGTTAAGGCCATTTTTCTGGGATTAAAGGTCAAAAACGAAAATAGAGTGCTAATTTGACCACTTCACGTCAAAGTACATGAACCTACGGTGTCAGGAATAAAAGAACCAGCCATTTATCTGTCGTAATTAAAGAGAAATCGTACAATGTACAATTGGTGATGTTCAAATAAAAATTGTTTTTCGTCCCCCAAAAAGTTACAGATCCAGTTGCAGCGTGTTCAGATGAATCTGTTAAGGCGGGTTTCGGAGCTCTGCGAGATTTGTGATTTTCTGTGATTTTCTGAAATAACACACACTCATTCAACCCTCTGTAAATAAGTCAGTTCTTAACGTAAAGACTTAAAACTCAATATTCTATAAGAGCCTACCCCAAGGAGGATATGTGTTTACTTTCTGCTTCCCGTGTCAACTGGAAGTGCCTTAAAATGGTGTCATAGGGGCTGTTTTGAAGGGTTAAAAAGGACAGATCTTTTCAAAACTTCATACTGTATGTGTGATTAGGCAACCCTCATGAACTGTAAATCAGTCATTTCTCTCAACAGATGTCAAAGAAAAGCTCTCACACACACACACACACACACACACACACACACACACACACACACACACACACACACACACACACACACACACACACACACACACACACACACACAGCAGGGATGGAGGGACACAGTGTGGGGCTTAGAGACACACAGAGCTTGCAATAGTTACTTTTGTTCAAACTGTCAAAGAACCATCAGACCTAGAGCTCTGAAACTTTAGAAACCTGTTCTAGAGCTCAAGTCGATAGTGCGTGGTGAGTTATGTGGCTCTAGAAGGTTCTCAGTCCGAGAAACAGCCTCATACATTTGCAATAACTTCAATTCATTTTGACCATTAAGAAAATGACGACACTTAGAAAAGTCCCAGAGTCGCAAGACTAGGTGCATTGAAACCGCCTCGGCCCATAGAGACGGACCCCAATGTTTCTGTCCGATAGCTCATTCAAGGACCCCGTAGCATCGCCCGGAAAAAGTGGATTTTCAGCACCAATTAAGGTCGTTGCTCGGGCACCAAATGACCTATCGAGCTGAAACTCGGGATTCGAGGTCGCCTCAGCTAGGCCTACACAAAATGTCAAAACTGGACCCGCAGCTAGAACGTAACTATGTGATTTATGTTTTTATTATGGTTTAAACAGAAGCCGCTGTGAATTTTGGGCCTGCTCTGAAATATGTGATAGTTGGCTTCTAAACGAGTTGGAAAAAGTGGGTTTGGTGTCAGATGGTATCAGTTTGGTGTCAGAATGATATCTAATTGACTGATGGATGCTGACTTGCTGGGTGACTTTTGTACATTTGCAATATGTCTAAACAGTGCTAGACCATCACCAAATTGACATTCTGAAATCAACACCAAGGAGCGATGGAGAGGAACCAGAATCACTGCCCGGCCATCCCGTGTTCATCGGGCCAGTTTATTTCGCATTCCTGCAGTATTTTTTTGCATTTTAAATTCGTGATGGTAAATGCCCATTGAAACATATTGCAAATAGCCAGTGCGGGCGCATGGTCATTGGAACGGATTACCAGGAGAACATTTAAAAAATATTTTTTAATGCCTTTAGAGGGTGCAAGGAGTCCACGGTTGGGTAGGGAGCACCCCTCACCCATGCCCATCCAATAGGGGGCACCCCTGGTCATTTTGGACATTTTTCAAAAAATCGTTAAAAAACAACAGTCCCACTTCTCCCTCATCATACATGACAAATAGACCATCTAGGTTGATTCATGGCTTAACATAGTGCTATATATCATTTTGGATGTATAAATGCCATTTGCACATGGTTCACTGACCTTTGGGTTTGGAAACTGACTTCCTATGATCGTACATGGTAAATGGACATAACATCCTGATTTGGCACTTTCAATACTTTCATATTGCATTTGGACATTTCTTATGGCATTTGGCAATGGTTCACTGACTTTTGACTTCTACTTTTGACTTCCTATGATATCATATTGTAAATGGACAAAACATTCTGATTTGGCACTTTCAATACTTTCATATTGCATTTGGACATTTCTTATTGCATTTCAAATCAAGTCAAATTTTATTTGTCACATACACATGGTTAGCAGGTGTTAATGCAAGTGTAGCGAAATGCTTGGGCTTCTAGTTCCTCGTTCCGACCATGCAGTAATATCTAACAAGTAATCTACCAATTGCACAACAACTACCTTGTACACACAAGTGTAAAGGAATGAATACGAATATGTACATACAAATATATAAATGAGTGATGGCCAAACGGCATAGGCAAGATTTAATAGATGGTATGGAGTACAGTATATACATATGAGATGAGTATTGTAGGGTATGAACACATATAAAGCAGCATTCTTTAAGGTGGCTAGTGATACATTACATCTGGATGGCAAGATGCAGTAGATGGTATAGAGTACAGTATATACATATGAGATGAGTAATGTAGGTTATGAAAACATTATATAAAGTGGCATTGTTTAAAGTGGCTAGTGATACATCTAATTACATCAAGATGGCAAGATGCAGTAGATGGTATGGCGTACAGTATATACATATGAGATGAATAATGTAGGTTATGTAAACATTATCTAACATAAATAATATAATTGATCACATCAATTTTCCCATTACTAAAGTGGCTTGAGTTGAGTCAGTATGTTGGCAGCAGCCACTCAATGTTAGTGATGGCTGTTTAACTTCTCTAGGGTCGGTGGGACGAAATCGTCCCACCTACTCAACAGCCAGTTGAATCCCGTGGCGCGTTATTCAAATACCTTAGAAATGCTATTACTTCAATTTCTCAAACATATGACTATTTTACACCATTTTACAGACAAGACTCTCGTTAATCTAACCACACTGTCCGATTTCAAAAAGGCTTTACAACGAAAGCAAAACATTAGATTATGTCAGCAGAGTACCCAGCCAGAAATAATCAGACACCCATTTTTCAAGCTAGCATATAATGTCACATAAACCCAGAAGACAGCTAAATGCAGCACTAACCTTTGATGATCTTCATCAGATGACAACCCTAGGACATTATGTTATACAATACATGCATGTTTTGTTCAATCAAGTTCATATTTATATAAAAAACCAGCTTTTTACATTAGCATGTGACGTTCAGAACTAGCATACTTCTGGTGAATTTACAAAAAATGTACTAAATTACTCACGATAAACGTTCACAAAAATCATAACAATTATTTTAAGAATTATAGATACAGAACTCCTCTATGCACTCGATATGTCCGATTTTAAAATAGCTTTTCGGTGAAAGCACATTTTGCAATATTCTCAGTAGATAGCCCGGCATCACAGGGCTAGCTATTTAGACACCCAGCAAGTTTAGCACTCACCAAAGTCCGATTTACTATAAGAAAAATGTTATTACCTTTGCTGTTCTTCGTCAGAATGCACTCCCAGGACTTCTACTTCAATAACAAATGTTGGTTTGGTTCAAAATAATCCATAGTTATATCCAAATAGCGGCGTTTTGTTCGTGCGTTCAAGACACTATCCGAATGGTAAAGAAGATCCCGAGCACGACGCATTTCGTGACAAAAAAATTCTAAATATTCCATTAACGTACTTCGAAGCATGTCAACCGCTGTTTAAAATCCATTTTTTATGCCATTTTTCTCGTAAAAAAGCAATAATATTCCGACCGGGAATCTGCATTTAGGTAAAAAGACGAAAGAAAATAAAGCATGGGGTGGACTTGTGCACGCGCCTAAGCCCATTGTCCTCTGATCAGCCACTTGCCAAAAGCGCAAATGTGTTTCAGCCTGGGGCTGCCTCGATATCATTCAGCTTTTTCCCGGGCTCTGAGAGCCTATGGGAGCCGTAGGAAGTGTCACGTTACAGCAAAGATCCTCTGTCTTCAATAAACAGAGACAAGAAGCTCAAGGAATGGTCAGAGAGGGCACTTCCTGTAAGGAATCTTCTCAGGTTTTTGCCTGGCATATGAGTTCTGTTATACTCACAGACACCATTCAAACAGTTTTAGAAACTTTAGGGTGTTTTCTATCCAAAGCCAATAATTATATGCATATTCTAGTTTTTGGGCAGTAGTAATAACCAGATTAAATCGGGTACGTTTTTTATCCGGCCGTGTAAATACTGCCCCCTACCTCCAACAGGTTAAACAGTTTAAAATCACCTTACATAATTTCACAAATAATTTCATCTTTACTTATTCAGTTTAAACAATAATTAATAATGTCCGGGCTCTGGCTGGGCTACTCAGGGACATTGAGACTTGTCCCGAAGCCACTCCTGCGTTGTCTTGGCTTTGTGCTTAGGGTCGCTGTCCCGTTTCAAGGCGAACCTTTAGACTGGGGACAGAGCAGGTTTTCATTAAGGATATCTGTACTTTGCTCCGTTCATCTTTCCCTCGATCTTGACTAGTCTTCCAGTCCCTGCCGCTGAAAAACATCCCCACAGCATGATACTGCCACCACCATACTTCACCGTAGGGATGGTGCCAGGTTTCCTCCAGACGTGATGCTTGGCAATCAGGCCAAAGAGTTCAATCTTGGTTTCATCAGACCAGAGAATCTTGTTTCTCATGGTCTGAGAGTCTTTTGGTGCCTTTTGGCAAACTTCAAGAGGGCGGTCATGTGCATTTTACTGAGGAGTGTCTTCTGTCTGGCCACATTACCATAAAGGCCTGATTGGTGGAGTACTGCAGAGATGGTTGTCCATCTGGAAGGTTCTCCCATCTCCACAGAAGAACTCTGGAGCTCTGTCAGAGGCTGCTTCCCTATATACATAGCAATGAATCACTGGCCACTTTAATAATGGAACACTAGTCACTTTAATAATGTTTACATACTGCTTTACTCATCTCATATGTATATATGTATACTTTATTCTTTGCTACTGTATTTTAGTCAATACCACTCCAAAATTGCTGGTCCTAATATCTATATATTTATTAATTCCATTGTTTTACATGTAGATTTGTGAATTGTTAGATTCTGCTTCACTGTTGGAGCTAGAAACACAAACATTTCGCTATACCCGCAATAACATCTGCTAAACATGTGACCAAAAATAACTTGATTTAATTTGATGATCTCATCTGGGCGAGCATCACCTGATGTCTGGTCTGGCTGGCGGCTTCAGTCCCTCAAGAACCCCAGAAGAGGGTCATCCTCTGCTCTTCCCCTCCACCTGCGAGGGGTCGGTAGACTGGACTGCGTGGTTGGCACCATTGATGAGGCCTCATTGGTGGGCATTTTGTGGCCATCAAGTCCCAAAGCTTCTGGTCTCGTGATCTCCACGGCTTCTGCTGTGTCAATAACTTTATAATCTATGTCATGGTTACAAAGAGAAGTTCCATTTCATTAAAATACTGAAAACAGATTGTGCTGTTGTTGTCTTATCTTTTTATACGCATCCGCAAGGGTGTACTATTTCCTGGCTACTATGTCTGGATCAAAGGTCTCTTTGAATTGGTTGGATAGCTTGGCATTCACATCCAAACAAAGTAATTTCACCCTGGCATTCAGTTCTGTAATGTTTTTTGGCAAAACTCTGCCACCTGCTTCCAAATTCTGCCACATTAAATCATTTAGAAAGAGGGTTCGTTCTCGACTGAACACATCGTTGGTTGGCAGGGAGGATGTGCTCGTAGAAAGCTGGACTGTCTCTCTTGGCTGCTCGGTCTCAATAGACATCTCTCTCTCTCTCCAACCTCACAGCTGGCCTCAAGACCTGGATCAATAATTACATCTCATCGGTTTATTGTACGATAAAAGATATTAATAGCTGTGTAACATTAGACGAATCACTTGATTATGTAGCTAGAGTAATTTGTTCAACTCAAGCACGTGAACTCTTATAGTCAAATCTTCATGAAGGAAGTAGCTTGTATGATCCCCAACTGGTTGATACAGGGGCGACTTGAGGGGTTTGTTTTGTTCCAGATCGATGAACAAATTCATGTTCTTGTCTGCCTACACTGAAATCCAAGAGGCCGCAAGCTCAGGGATATGTTTACAATGATAGTTAATACCTATCTTAAACATCATCTGCGCTTGCTAGCTAGCATTAGCTATTGCTTTATATTCTAGTACTTTGATCTCAGCCATAGCTATTATATTTCATAACTTTACCTAACAACAATAATCAATATAGTCAATATAAATGAATGTCGCTCAAAAAACAAACACACCCAATATAATGTGTTACATTATTTAAAACAAACTTTTATAAGAATTCCTTCTTACCATAAGAGAAAGGGTCCGCCATGTTTTTTGTTGACCTGACATCAGTGATCTTCAGGTCGGAGAAGTTGGCGCTCTAGAAAGAGGCCCGAGTTCCCGAGTTGGAATTCTGAGTTGGATGACCTACCTCCCAAGGGAAGTTAAGAAATAATTCCAAGCCACTGAACATCCCTTTGAGTATGGTAATTCATCTGTGGATGGTGTATTATATCACCCAGACACCGCAAAGATCTGGCCATCCTTCCAAACTGAGCTGCGGGAGAGAATGGGAACTGCTCACTATGAGGCTTAAGAAGATTTTAAAAACAGCCACATAATTTATTGCCACTGACCTGAGAGAATTGTGCATGGATCAAAAACATTGCATTCACTCCACATTACCAATGTACCATGGTACTACTATGGTAGTTTCATTCATACCATAGTACTACTATGGTACTTTCACTTATACCGTGGTATAGTCTGAATCATGGAAAATTACCTTGAAGTATGATGGTACTACCATTTTACCAAAATATTAACATGGTATTGCATAATTTATACTAGGGATGCACCGATATGACATTTTTGGCCTATACCGATATCTAATATTTTCCTTGCCAAAAAATCCGATACCCACTATTTAACATTTTAGCGGCCTTTTAAGCATTCTAGTACAGTTAAATAGTTGAAAAACAGCCACACACACAAAGACCAAAAAGTTATTTTGTTGGCATTTACGTATGTCCCCATTCCCAGTAAAACATAATCAAAACCTATTTCTTTCACTTACTTGCTGTGCTGTTTCATTGTTAATTTGTTCAGGCGTTTCATTCTCAACCAGGATTTCATTATACATGTCAAGCAGTGAAGATTCAGCTCTGTCTGTCCGTGGCTTCTCTTCCTCGGTGCGCACTGTCACTTTGTCCGTTTCCATCTTGTCCAGCTGTGTCTAACATTTCACGGAAACCCTGTTTCTTGTCTGCATCAAAGTAGCTGTTCTTGTACCTAGCATCGAGCATGGTGGCGACACATTAAAGAGGCTCAGAGAGAATGCCACCGAATCGCTTGTTCACAGTCTCTAGAGTGCTTTTCCAAGTTAACCCCACGGTCTGTCAGCAGTTTTGTTGAGCAGGCATTTCAATGCCATGACAGAGGTATCACGTCTGCTGCAGATGCAGTTGAAGAGCTTATTTCTCGAGTCAGATGTTCGAATGGAGCTAGGAGTGTTTCATGTTTCCAAGATTCAAAACATGTTCTCAAATGCCATTGACATGGCAGCAGCGGTATGAGAACCAGCACATTCTTGAGCATGCAATACGGCTTTCCTCAGTACAAAATCCTTGTCGACCCACTGTGCTGTCAGACTCAGCATGCTCGCTGGTCCAAATGTCAGTCGTGAAGCTAATAGCAGTGACGCCCATAGCAAGTAGCTCATGGATGTGCATTTCAACAACACTGTTTAACTCCGGTAGGGCAAGATCTGAAAAATAGCACCTACTTGGTAGTGTTTACCGGCGCTCGAGGTGCTCGACCAATCGGCAAAAGCCAACATCATCCACAACAGAGAACGGTTGACTGTCAAGGGCAATGAATTCCATTATATGGGCGTTAATGGATTTCACCTTTGTGTTGTCTCGCTGACATTTTCTTACTCTTTCAAAATGACTGCTCGACTTGTTGACTGCTCGATCCACACAGCAGACGTTGTGGGCTAGGTTAGGAATGCTGTGTTGCACATGTAGCGGTATATTTTATGTGGCGTCATTACATCATCTACCTACGTTATATAGGTATTCACGTCAGCTTTAACATCGGTTTTGCACATTGGCGTTAAACTAGACATCAGGCCAATGCCGATGTTTGCATTTTTAGCTAATATCGGCCGATTCCGATATGCTTACTGATATATCTTGCATCCCTAATTTATACCATGGTATAGATCTGAATCATGAAAATACCATGTTTTTAAACTGCATTATGCACAATCATGATAAATGGTACCAAAAATTATCATATAATACCATCTTTATTAATTATGTGTTACCATAGTACAATGGCAGTATAATGCATTAAATAAATAACCCCCCTACCAAGGTCAAAAAAGTTTGGTTGGTATTATATTGATGAATTTCTATACCAGTATGGGCAAGTTTCTGATAAAGTCAGAAGCATGCTACTTGGTCTGTAACATCAAAGAAAACGGGAAATAGCTGCTGTGAAAAAGGGGTAATACATTTTCTCTGTGTTGCAAACCTGAATTTGGGACAATGTGAGATATACGGTAGCCTAATCTTTGGCATTTTGTAAAAATGTACAGTATTTATACAGAGTTAAGCTGAGTGTAAAGATATCATTTTTGTTATTTTTTATAATATTTTGATAGTTTAATTAATTTATAAAAGTCTGTTAGCGTAGAAGCTACATAGGCTAAAGTTAGCTCCAGCCAAGCTAACCTGTTGTAGTCATGGCGACAGGGCCAACAAACGTTCTTACAGTGTAAACAAAGTGAAACATAGAGGGCTTGCAGTTGCGTCACAAATCACCAAGCAAACGCCATTTTGGAAGACCAAAGTCAGTCTGTTGGAAGTCCTCCAATCATCCACATGGCTGGCTGTGTTTCTTCTGTCTATTTGAGCAGGTCAGTATGTGTTGGTAATCCTGTCTAATGCGGCTTTTTTATGTATTGCGTAATAAAACTGCATGAGTGTTGCTCTCCACTCTCTGGAGGACCGAGTTCAGTGGAATTTGAGTATGATAGCTAAGGAGATGGAGAAAACACCGGTCTCAGGATTACATCTTCAAACTAATGGCAACCATTGCATCCATGACAGGAGACGCGTCCATCTATGATGTACACGGGTAAGAAAGTGGTTTCATTTCAAGTTAAAGTGTCTGTTAGCTAGCTAACATTAGCTGGCTGGCTTGCTAGCTAATGTTATGTGAATGATCTTATTATTCGCCATTTGCTTGTCTAGCTATAGCCTAATGTTAGCTAGCTAACATTGAACCTGTTCGGTTAGCTACCTGCAGATTCATGCAGGGTAGTAACATCATGAGTTGTGATTATGGTTCATTGTTTACCTAGCTAGCTAGCTAGCTAGCTACATTAACAAAAGTCTCCACTATGCAAGTAACCATTTCGGGTGCGTTCGTAAATTCACACTGGCCATCTACTCTGATTTCAGAGCACTCTCATCTGAGTTTTCCAGAGTGCAGAATAACTTATGAATTAACGAACGCTCAACACTAGTTGAATATAGCCGGTGTCAGTAAACGTCATCAAAAAAGCATAATTAAATTGTTCCCAGCAGAACAGTTGCAGTCACCAATGCTCTGGATAACATGAAAACAGCCTAACCAGCTCTGCTAGGGCGAGTAAAAGGGTCAGAGTGGGGTGTTCTTTCATTATGTGTCTGGAAGTAGTTAGCAAGCTAGACAATATTAGCCAGTTAGCTTGGGTGCTTGACTGCTGTTGTGAGTTCAGAACGTTCGGATCAGCCCTACTCATCGGCCAGAGCGTCTGATATGCTCTCTGAACGCTCCGAGAGCGACACGTTTTGAATTTACGAACGGACAATCTGACAGCACAGTTGCAGTCACCAACACTCTGGATAACATAACAGCCTAACCAGCTCTGCTAGGGCGAGTAATATTCAGTGAGCTGTTCTCTCATTTGTGTCTGGAAGTAGCTGTCAAGTTAGCTTTGGTGCTTGACTGCTATTTAAAAAAATATATTATTATGAACAAAACAAATGCAAAAACAGAAATATACAAACAAGACCTGCTGTTTTCAACTCTCTAGAGACAGCAGGAGCGGTAGAGATACTCTCAAAGATCGGCTATGAAAAGCCAACTGACAATTACTCTTGTGTTACTGACTCGTTGCACCCTCGACAACTACTATGATTATTATTATTTGACCATCCTGGTCATTTATGAACATTTGAACATCTAGGCCATGTGCTGTTATAATCTCCACCCGGCACAGCCAGAAGAGGACTGGCCACCCCTCATAGCCTGGTTCCTCTCTAGGTTTCTTCCTAGGTTTTGGCCTTTCTAGGGAGTTTTTCCTAGCCACCGTGCTTCTACACCTGCATTGCTTGCTGTTTGGGGTTTTAGGCTGGGTTTCTGTACAGCACTTTGAGATATCAGCTGATGTAAGAAGGGCTATATAAATCAATTTGATTTGATTTGAAGAGTACATAAACCTAACAGACAGGGGTATTACGTAGAGATAAATATTAAATTTGTCAAAAAGCTTTATGGTATGTATTGATTTTTTTGTTTTTACACTTAATGATCATTTCAAAATAATATTTAAATTCTATCTTAAACTGTAACGCCCTGGCCATAGAGAGGGGTTTTTTGTTCTTTATTTTGGTTAGGCCAGGGTGTTACATTGGGTGGGCGTTCTATGTTCCTTTTTCTATGTTTTGGTATTTCTTTGTTTTGGGCCATGTGTGTGGCTCCCAATCAGGCACAGCTGAAGCTCGTTGCTGCTGAAGGAGCATGTTTTTCCTTTGGGTTTTGTGGGTAATTGTTTCTGTTTAGAATATTTTCCTAACAGGACTGTTTGCTGTCGTTTTTGTTCATTTTGTAGTGTTCTCTTGTTTGTTGAATTAAAATTCTAATGATGAACACATCCTCTGCTGCACCTTGGTTCCCTCTTACAGACAGCCATTACATAAACAATGTGAAGAGGGGTTTGTTATCCGCCCACTTCATTTTATGGATAGAGAATCTGCCATGAAAAATAAACAAATTAACAATGAAAGTTAAATCAGGGTCAATAATTTGGATCAAAATAAAACATAATATCAGTCTTTCAAATTAACATTAATAATAGTTTATTTTAAAATAAAATCTTCTAACTCACTCCAAAATCTTCTGACATTAGAACAGTCCCAAAATAAATGGTCAAGAGTCTCTGGGTCACAACCACAAAATACACATTTGTTATCAATAGCTTTTTTGAATTTGTGTATAATAAACGTCTTTACAGGGGTGCTTGACTGCTGTTGTTAGTACAGAACGCTCGGTCAAACCCTTAAAGAGATGGGTGGGGCTAAAGCTTAAGAGGGTGTGAACAATGCTGAATGGGTTTAGACAAAGAAGGGCTCTCCAGTAGTAGTTCCAAAACATTCAAAGGCCATTTTCTCAAAATGGAGTTTACAAGTTTATCATCTTTCAAAGCAAAATTACTTTCCCATTGTTCCTCAACTGTAGTGTATGACATACCATTTTGTAGTGCTGAGTCTCTACTTTTATCCAATGTAAAAAACACAATTTCAAATTTTATTACATAAGACCAATTTCAGCCAGTCGGTCACATATGGACCTTATATCGTACAATTTGCATATCCCCTTTTCATGGTCATGGCTAGAAGGGATCCAGCTTTTGTCAAATGTACGCAATATTTGATAATTCGTAGCAGATTAGGAGAATTTAGGCATCAGGTTAACGTTAGGAATAGGGTTAGCTAAAATGCAACAACAACAAAACTTTTTGGCCAAGACAACATGGTTGCATTCAAGACAAGGTTGTTTTTATTGATCGGTTGTCAGTGTCAGTAGAATAGGCCGAGAACACCGTTCGACAAGATGGCGCCGACAGAGAGGGTCGCCTCGCTTCTAGTCCTTAGGAAACTATGCAGTATTTTGTTTTTTTAATGTATTATTTCTTACATTGTTAGCCAAGAAAATGTTAAGTGTTATTACATAAAGCCGGGAAGAACTATTGGATATCAGGGCAACGTCAACTTACCAGCACTACGACCAGGAATACAACTTTCCCGAAGCGGATCCTTTGTTCGAACCACCCAAGGCATTCGAATAGATTCCAGATGCTGACCCAAAACAACGTCGCCGCAGAAGGTAGATGGTGCAGGCTTCTGGTCAGACTTCGGAGGCGCCCACACCCCCCACCGCTTTTGAGTATATTACTCGCTAATGTCCAGTTTCTGGATAAAAGGTAGACAAAATTAGGGTAAGGGTTGCTTTCCAGAGAGACATCAGGGATTGTAACATGCTTTGTTTCACAGAAACATGGCTCTCAGGGGATATGCTGTCGGAGTCGGTACAGCCACCGGGATTCTTTGTTGCGTCGCGCCGACAAGAATAAACATCTCTCCGGGAATAAGGGCGGGGGTGTATGTTTCATGATTAACGACTCATGGTGTAATTGTAACAACATACAGGAACTCAAGTCCTTTTGTTCACCTGACCTAGAATTCCTCACAATCAAATGCTGACTGTATTATCTCCCAAAATAATTCTCGTCGGTTATTGTCACAGCCGTGTATATCCCCCCCAAGCCGATACCATGACGGCCCTCAAGGAACTTCACTGGACTCTGTGCAAACTGGAAACCATATATCCTGAGGCTGCATTTATTGTAGCTGGGAATTTTAACAAAGCACATTTGAGAACAAGGCTACCTAAATTATATCAGCATATTGATTGTAGTACCCGGGCTGGCAAAACACTGGATCACTGCTACCCTAACTTCCGTGATGCATACAAGGCCCTCCCCCTCTCTCCCTTCAGCAAATCTGACCATAACTTAATTTTGCTCCTCCCGGCCTATAGGCAGAAACTCAAACAGGATGTACCTGTGACAGGGACTATTCAACTGGTCTGACCAGTTGGAATCCACACTTCAAGATTGTTTTGATCACGCGGACTGGGACATGTTCCTGGTAGCCTCAGAGAATAATATAGATTGATAAGCTGATTCGGAGGAAGGGCATAGGAGATTTATAAGGAAGTGCATAGGAGATGTTGTACCCACTGTGACTATTAAAACCTACCCTAACCATAAACTGTGGATAGATGGCGGCATTCGTGCAATACTGAAAGCGTGAACCAGCAGATTTAACCATGGAAAGATGACCGGGAACATGGCCGAATATAAACAGTGTAGCTATTCCCTCTGCAAGGCAATCAAACAAGCGAAATGTCAGTATAGGGATAAAGTAGAGGCGCATTTCAACGGCTCAGACACGAGACGTATGTGGCAGAGTCTACAGACAATCATGAACTACAAAAATAAAATCAGCTACGTCACAGACACCGACGTCTTATATCCAGACAAACTAACCTTCTTTTCCCGCTTTGAGGATAATACATTGCCACCCACATGGCCCGCAACCAAGGACAGTGGGCTCTCCTTCTCCGTGGGTGACGTGAGTAAGACATTTAAACGTGTTAACCCTCGCAAGGCTGCTGGCCCAGACGGCATTCCTGGCAACGTCCTCAGAGTACGCGCAGACCAGCTGGCTGGTGTGTTTATGGACATATTCAGTCTCTCCCTATCCCAGTCTGCTGTCCCACCTGCTTCGAGATGGACACCATTATTCCTGTACCCAATAAGGCAAAGAAAACTGAACTGAATGACTATTGACCTGTAGCACTCACTTCTGTCATCATGAAGTGCTTTGAGAGACTAGTCAAAGATAAATATCACCTCCACTTTACCTGTCTCCCTAGACCCACTGTAATTTGCATACCACCCCAATAGGTCCACAGACAATGCAATCGCCATTACACTGCACACTGCCCTATCCGATCTGGACAAGAGGAATACCAATGTAAGAATGCTGTTCATTGACTACAGCTCAGCATTCAACACCATAGTACCCTCCAAGCTCATCATTAAGCTTGAGGCCCTGGGTCTCAACCCCGCCCTGTGCGATTGGGTCCTGGACATCCAAACGGGCCGCCACCAGGTGGTGAAGATAGTAAACAACATCTCCACTTCGCTGATCCTCAACACTGGGGCCACACAAGGGTGCGTGCTCAGCCCCCTCCTGTACTCCCTGTTCACCCATGACTGCGTGGCCATGCACGCATCCAACTCAATCATCAAGTTTGCAGACAACACAACAGTAGTAGGCTTGATCACCAGCAACGATGAGACAACCTATAAGGAGGAGGTGAGGCCACTCCGAGTGTGGTATCAGGAAAACAACATCTCACTCAACGTCAACAAAAATAAGGAGATGATAGCGGACTTCAGGAAAAAGCAGAGGGAGAACCCCCCTATCCACATCGACGGGGCAGCAGTGGTTCTTCGCTTTTCTGACAGTTCTTGAGTCTTAGCTTATTGGTATCACCAATGGTGTTTCATGATTTCGGGGAATTTGTAAACTGTTGTCTTTCCTGCCTTGTTAGCCAAATACACATTTTTGGAAAAAAAAGTTGTGTTTTTTTGGTCACTACCATGGCAGGTACTGGTGCAAATGTCATGGTATTTTCCTGCCATGATAGTACAATGAAAAAACTACCATGCTTCTATAATGTTTTTTTTTGTCAGTACTGCGGCAGGAAACTACCATGGTATTATCCTGCCATGTTAGTGACCAAAAAAACATGATAAGTGTCATGGTATTTTTTCATTTCCCTACCATGGTACATTTTTGTAAGGGTACTGGTCTGTATGAAAAAGTGAAAAGAAGGAAGCCTGTGTTTAAAAAAAAATGCAACAACTTAATTAAGTAATAATGCAAAAAAAACATTTTTGGGAAAAAATGTAGTTATGGGTCAAATCTAACACAACTTTCACGGCTGTCGTAGGAAGGAGCGGACCAAAGTGCAGCGTGTGTGTCGTTCCACATTTTATTTTCACTGTGAAACTATGCAATACATACACAATAAACTGAACGAACAAAAACAACAAACCGTGACGCAGAGTAGAAACATACACTAACTCAAAACCAATCTCCCACAAACCCAGGTGGAATAAACACCTACTTAAGTATGATCTCCAATTAGAGACAACGATGACAAGCTGCCTCTAATTGGAGATCATCCCAAACAAAACTCAACATAGAAATACAAAACTAGAACATAACAACATAGAAAAACTAAACTAGAAAACCCCCCTGTCACGCCCTGACCTACTCTACCATAGAAAATAACAGCTTTCTATGGTCAGGACGTGACAACAGCACATCAGAGTGAAACTCTATGTATTTTCAAGTATTGTTGTGGCAGCATTTTGTTATGGGTATGCTTGTCACTGTCACCTACTCCCGTTCCGGCGCTCAATGTCGCCGGTCTACTAACCACCGGTCCTGGCATCATCATTACACTCACTTGCTCCCCATCATTACGCACACCTGGACCTCATCATCACCTTGATTACTCTCCCTTTATTTAGCCCTCAGTAGCCTCAGTCATCAGGCAGTACTGGTTTTGGTCGAGATCAGTACACTTCTCCTGTTTATCTGCATTATCATTCAACTCCCCTTCTGCACCTGCTTCCTGACTCCAAGTGTACAGTGAGGGAAAAAAGTATTTGATCCCCTGCTGATTTTGTACGTTTGCCCACTGACAAAGAAATTATCAGTCTATAATTTTAATGGTAGGTTTATTTGAACAGTGAGAGACAGAATAACAACAAAAAAATCCAGAAAAACACGTCAAAAATGTTATAAAATGATTTGCATTTTAATGAGGGAAATAAGTATTCGACCCCTCTGCAAAACATGACTTAGTACTTGGTGGCAAAACCCTTGTTGGCAATCACAGAGGTCAGACGTTTCTTGTAGTTGGCCACCAGGTTTGAACACATCTCAGGAGGGATTTTGTCCCACTCCTCTTTGCAGATCTTCTCCAAGTCATTAAGGTTTCAAGGCTGACATTTGGCAACTCGAACCTTCAGCTCCCTCCACAGATTTTCTATGGGATTAAGGTCTGGAGACTGGCTAGGCCACTCCAGGACCTTAATGTGCTTCTTCTTGAGCCACTCCTTTGTTGCCTTGGCCGTGTGTTTTGGGTCATTGTTATGCTGGAATACCCATCCACGACCCATTTTCAATGCCCTGGCTGAGGGAAGGAGGTTCTCATCCAAGATTTGACGGTACATGGCCCCGTCCATCGTCCCTTTGATGCGGTGAAGTTGTCCTGTCCCCTTAGCAGAAAAACACCCCCAAAGCATAATGTTTCCACCTCCATGTTTGACAGTGGGGATGGTGTTCTTGGGGTCATAGGCAGCATTCCTCCTCCTCCAAACACGGCGAGTTGAGTTAATGTCAAAGAGCTCCATTTTGGTCTCATCTGACCACAACACTTTCACCCAGTTGTCCTCTGAATCATTCAGATGTTCATTGGCAAACTTCCGACGGGCATGTATATGTGCTTTCTTGAGCAGGGGGACCTTGCGGGTGCTGCAGGATTTCAGTCCTTCACGGCGTAGTGTGTTACCAATTGTTTTCTTGGTGACTATGGTCCCAGCTGCCTTGAGATTATTGACAAGATCCTCCCGTGTAGTTCTGGGCTGATTCCTCACCGTTCTCATGATCATTGCAACTCCACGAGGTGAGATCTTGCATGGAGCCCCAGGCCGAGGGAGATTGACAGTTCTTTGTGTTTCTTCCATTTGCGAATAATCGCACCAACTGTTGTCACCTTCTCACCAAGCTGCATGGCGATGGTCTTGTAGCCAATTCCAGCCTTGTGTAGGTCTACAATCTTGTCCCTGACATCCTTGGAGAGCTCTTTGGTCTTGGCCATGGTGGAGAGTTTGGAATCTGATTGATTGCTTCTGTGGACAGGTGTCTTTTATACAGGTAACAAGCTGAGATTAGGAGCACTCCCTTTGAGAGTGTGCTCCTAATCTCAGTTTGTTACCTGTATATAAGACACCTGGGAGCCAGAAATCTTTCTGATTGAGAGGGGGTCAAATACTTATTTCCCTCATTAAAATGCAAATCAATTTATAACATTTTTGACATGCGTTTTTTTTTATTTTTTATCCTGTCTCTCACTGTTCAAATAAACCTACCATTAAAATTTTAGACTGATCATTTCTTTGTCAGTGGGCAAACGTACAAAATCAGCAGGGGATCAAATACTTTTTTCCCTCACTGTGTATGTTAGTCACTGACACATGGCTTTCCAAGAGCTGTTGAGTGTTCCTGAGTGCATTCTCAGTGCTGACTTAAACCTTGTTGAAAAAAGGTTTGAATATTGTAGTCCATCAATAATTCCCAACCAAATTGACTGAGCTTGAGCAATTTTGACAAAAACAATGGATATATGCTAAAAGTTTATTGGAATCTTATTCAAAATAATTCACAGCTGTAATCCCTGCTAAAGGAGCGTTGACCTGTATGAAATCAAGACATCTTTGCTTTTCAATTGTTATTCATTTCGAAAATGTTAGATAATTTTTTTTACACTCTGAAAATGTGGAGGAAGTTCTATAGATCAGTAGTAAACAAAATCCTACTTAATCATTTTTTAGATTGAAATTTAAGGCAACAACGTGAACACTGTGCAAAGGGTGTGTAGACTTTCACTAGGTACTGTATAGTCGAAGTCCATCACTGTAAACATCTTATTATGTACTCATGTTTCTAATTTCACACACACACACACACACACACACACACACACACACACACACACACACACACACACACACACACACACACACACACACACACACACACACACACACACACACAGAGGGTATGGTGGGATCTCTGTGTGACACTCAAATTATTTGGCATTGTATCCCAGGATACACAAAAGGATAGTGTCACTGCAATATGTTGCTATGGTGACGGTAAACTTATCTGTCAGTATAACTTACAGAGACCATAAGGTAAGAAGTCACAGAGACAGACAAGCTTGCCGGCATAGATGGCAGCCCCAAAACAACCTGGATCTGGTAAAGAATTAAACTTTGTGGATCAGGATGAAATCTGGTAAACTCTTCTCTTTAAAAAGTCTATGGGTTTACAACAAAACAAATGCAATGGAATTTTGAATTGTATTCCTTGTATTTTGCTTACAAATAGCCTTTCTTTTTTGATATAGCACAAGGTTTGTCACTTTTGTTAAAGATGATTAGCTATGAGTTTTTGTTTGTTGTGGTAATGGTGGATTGGTTTAACAGTCGTTCATGGTGGTGGTAGTAGAAGGCTAGTAGTAGTAGTAGTGGTTGTAGAATAAGAAGTAGGCCAGCAGTATTAGTAGCCTAGTATTGGGATAACAGTAGTAGGGGTTGTAGAATAAATAGTAGGCCAGTAGTATTAGTAGCCTAGTATTGGGATAACAGTAGTAGTGGTTGTAGAATAAGAAGTAGGCCAGCAGTATTAGTAGCCTAGTATTGGGATAACAGTAGTAGGGGTTGTAGAATAAGAAGTAGGCCAGCAGTATTAGTAGCCTAGTATTTGGATAACAGTAGTAGTAACAGTGTCTGAAGAGGTATAGCTAGGTAGATTACCACTAAAATAACCTAGACTTTTAATATAGATTGAGGTCAGTAGGGTTCTCTGAGCTATGTTAATTGATTTATGAGCCATTTGGCATTTTTATGCAGGCCCAATGCTCTTTCAAAAAGCCTTCTACGTGTCTTTGATTACTTTTCAGGAAAGTTCACATCAAAATAGAGCTTGAGTCAGCCAAAACCTGGCCCAATAAATGGGGATTCTTGACCAAGTCCTACAAGGTGAGCCAGTGAAACATGATGCGGTATAAACACAGAACAAGAGTTCTACTTCCTGTGAATACAACTACACAACCTTATCAGCCTCCATTGATTAGCCAGTCAGGGACATACTGAAGTGGGCTCCATTTGAATCAAAACAATGAAATCATAGTTATAGGGTCACTCAATCGCATACAGTGCATTCGAAAAGTATTCAGACGCCTTCCCTTTTTACACATTTTGTTACGTTATTCTAAAATTGATTAAATAAAACATGTTCCCCATGTACCCCATAATGACAAAGCAAAAACAGGTTTTAGAATTGTTTGCAAATTTATTACAAATAAAACAGAAATACCTTATTAACATAAGTATTCAGACCCTTTGCTATGAGACTCAAAATTGAGCTCAGGTGCATCCTGTTTCCCTTGATCATCCTTGAGATGTTTCTACAACTTGATTAAAGTCCACCTGTGGTACATTCAATTGATTGGACATGATTTGGAAAGGCACACACATGTCTATATAAGGTCCCACAGTTGACAGTGCATGTCAGAGCAAAAACCAAGCCATGAGGTCGAAGGAATTGTCCGTAGAGCTCCGAGACAGGAGTGTCAAGGCACAGATCTGGGAGAATTTATCAAAAATGTCTGCAGCACTGAAGGTCTCCAAGAACACAGTGGCCACCATACATTTTAAGTGGAAGAAGTTTGGAATGACCAAGACTTTTCTTAGAGCTGGTCGCCCGGCCAAAGTTCCTCTGTGGAGATGGGAAAACCTTCCAGAAGGAGAACCATCTCTGCAGTACTCCACCAAATCAGACCTTTATGGTATTGGCCAGACAGAATCCACTCCTCAGTAAAAGGAACATGACAGCCCGCTTGCAGTTTGCCAAAAGGCACCTAAAGGACTCTCAGACCATGAGAAGCAAGATTCTCTGGTCTGATGAAACCAAGATTGAACTCTTTGGCCTGAATGCCAAGTCAGGGGGAAACCTGGCACCATCCCTACGGTGAAGCATGGTGGTGGCAGCATCATGTTGTGGGGATGTTTTTCAGCAGTCAGGACTGGGAGACTAGTCAGGATCGAAAGATGAACAGAGCAAAGTACAGAGAGATCCTTGATAAAAACCTGCTCCAGAGCGCTTGTTCCCTCAGAATGGGGCGAAGGTTCACCTTCCAACAGGACAAGTCTCTGAATGTCCTTGAGCGGCCCATGCAGAGCCCGGACTTGAATCCGATCGAACATCTCAGGAGAGACCTGAAAATAGCTGCGCAGCGATGCTCCCCATCCAAACTGACAGAGCTTGAGAGGATCTGCAGAGAAGAATGGGAGAAACTCCCCGAATACAGGTGTGCCACGTTTGTAGCATCATAACCAAGAAGACTCGAGGCTGTAATCGCTACCAAAGGTGCTTCAACAAAGTACTGAGTAAAAGGTCTGAATACTTATGTTAATGTATTATTTGTTTTTTTATTGATAATATATTTGCAAAAAGATCTAAAAACCTGTTTTTGCTTCGTCATTATTGTGTGTAGATTGAGGGGAAAAACTATGTAATAAATTTAGGATAAGGCTGTAATGTAACAAAAAGTGGAAAGTAAAGGGTCTGAATACTTTCTGAATGCACTGTATCTATGAGTTTCTTCAGATGTTCAGATATTCCATGTAATGTTTACAGACGCAGGAGCAGAGCCACAAGCTGAAGGAAGTTGTAAGATTAGAGCTGCCCCAGCATCTTAAAACACGTCCTCCTTCCCCACCTGAGAAATACATCCAGGTGAGTCCATACAAACTCTTTTTGGCCCTGGTCAAGTATGTCCCTGGTCAAAAGTATTGCACTATATAGTATTGCACCAGTTGTATAACAAACATGGACAGTAAAGCTAACATTTAAAATGTGCTCTATACTCCAGTATTTTGGATTTCAGATCAAATGTTTCATATGAGGCGACAGAACATAATGTCACCTTATATTGGAGATTATTTTCATATGTTTCACTGTTTAGAAATGAAAGCACTTCATGTATCTAGTCCCCGCATTCGAAGAAGTCATAAGTATTTGGACAAATTGTCACGATCTTCGTCGTGGTGTTGAAGGGAAGACCAAAATGCAGCGGGTATATGGATACTCATTCTTTTAATTCACAAAAAAAAGAGTAAAGCATCCACAGAAAAAACAAAACAATAAACAGTACTCACGACTAACAACAGTGTGGCAGGCTCAACAAGCAGTGCTCACAAACAATTCCCCACAAACACACAGACAAACACACCCAACTAATATAGGACTTCCAATCAAAGGCAACACCACACAGCTTCCTTCAATTGGAAGTCCACCCCAATTACCTCTACATAGAAACACCCAACCTAGACAGAACATAGAAAACACAACTTCTTCTGCCACGCCCTGACCAAAACTTATACACCTACTCCACCTGCTGGTCAGGACGTGACACAAATTCACTTATAGTGTATCAAAGTAGTCAAAAGATTAGTATTTGTTCCAATATTCCTTACATCAAGCTTGTGACTACAAACTCGTCTGAGGAAGGTTCTGTCATAAAGTGGCTAAAAGAAGGTGGAGGGAATCCAAGCCGTTTGCCCCTCCCAACAATAGGGCTCCAACCTCTTCCTGCGGTTATGGTTCTAGAACTAACACCCCAAAAATATGTTTGCATATAAATGTCAACAACATGCTGGTTATCGTGGTTCCAAACATTGAATAGGTAAAAACACCTCCGGGGTGAACCATTAATTCAAAAGATTAGAAATTGCTTTTAAAAAACAGTGACATATGAAGAAAAAGTCAAGAGTACAAGTACATATCAGAGTTAGGGAGCAAACAAACTACTCAGCCCATACAGCGTTGCAGTCTGTAGCGTCCAATTACAGAGCAGCTACAAATCACTTGACCACTGGATTGCTCCTTGTAGAGATGGGCACTTCGAGTTTTTTCACTGAGCATGTAAAACCGCAAATTAATTTGGCTCCCAAACAGCTCTTTGTTCAAAATGGTAAAAAAAAAAAATCAACCTAGAACCATGAAAAAATGGCACTCGCTAGCTGTCAGTCAATGGCAGTTGGCTGAATTTCTTGCGACGCCGACGTTAGCAAGCTAGCTACTGTTTTTTGCTTCTTGCTTAATTCCTTCTGCGCTAGGCTGCCAACTAAATAAATAGATATATATAAATAATAAAGGGAACACTTAAACAACACAATGTAACTCCAAGTCAATCACACTTCTGTGAAATCAAACTGTCCACTTAGGAAGCAACACTGATTGACAATACATTTCACATGCTGTTGTGCAAATGGAATAGACAACAGGTGGAAATTATAGGCAATTAGCAAGACACCCCCAATAAAGGAGTGGTTCTGCAGGTGGTGACCACAGACCACTTCTCAGTTCCTATGCTTCCTGGCTGATGTTTTGGTCACTTTTGAATGCTGGCGGTGCTTTCACTCTAGTGGTAGCATGAGACGGAGTCTACAACCCACACAAGTGGCTCAGGTAGTGCAGCTCATCCAGGATGGCACATCAATGCGAGCTGTGGCAAGAAGGTTTGCTGTGTCTGTCAGCGTAGTGTCCAGAGCATGGAGGCGCTACCAGGAGACAGGCCAGTACATCAGGAGACGTGGAGGAGGCCGTAGGAAGGCAACAACCCAGCAGCAGGACCGCTACCTCCGCCTTTGTGCAAGGAGGAGCAGGAGGAGCACTGCCAGAGCCCTGCAAAATGACCTCCAGCAGGCCACAAATGTGCATATGTCTGCTCAAACGGTCAGAAACAGACTCCATGAGGGTGGTATGAGGGCCCGACGTCCACAGGTGGGGGTTGTGCTTACAGCCCAACACCGTTCAGGACATTTGGCATTTGCCAGAGAACACCAAGATTGGCAAATTCGCCACTGGCGCCCTGTGCTCTTCACAGATGAAAGCAGGTTCACACTGAGCACGTGACAGACGTGACAGAGTCTGGAGATGCTGTGGAGAACGTTCTGCTGCCTGCAACATCCTCCAGCATAACCGGTTTGGCGGTGGGTCAGTCATGGTGTGGGGTGGCATTTCTTTGGGGGGCCGCACAGCCCTCCATGTGCTCGCCAGAAGTAGCCTGACTGCCATTAGGTACCGAGATGAGATCCTCAGACCCCTTGTGAGACCATATGCTGGTGCGGTTGGCCCTGGGTTCCTCCTAATGCAAGACAATGCTAGACCTCATGTGGTTGGAGTGTGTCAGCAGTTCATGCAAGAGGAAGGCATTGATGCTATGGACTGGCCCGCCCGTTCCCCAGACCTGAATCCAATTGAGCACATCTGGGACATCATGTCTCGCTCCATCCACCAACGCCACGTTGCACCACAGACTGTCCAGGAGTTGGCGGATGCTTTAGTCCAGGTCTGGGAGGAGATCCCTCAGGAGACCATCCGCCACCTCATCAGGAGCATGCCCAGGCGTTGTAGGGAGGTCATACAGGCACGTGGAGGCCACACACACTACTGAGCCTCATTTTGACTTGTTTTAAGGACATTACATCAAAGTTGGATCAGCCTGTAGTGTGGTTTTCCACTTTATTTTTGAGTGTGACTCCAAATCCAGACCTCCATGGGTTGATAAATTGGATTTCCATTGATTATTTTTGTGTGATTTTGTTGTCAGCACATTCAACTATGTAAAGAAAAAAGTATTTAATAAGATTATTTCATTCATTCAGATCTAGCATGTGTTATTTTAGTGTTCCCTTTATTGTTTTTGAGCAGTATATTTCTGATTTTCTCATAACAATCACATCTTTATGACCTCTGGGAACATGATCCCCCTTAGGATCTGAAATAGTCTGAAGGACGTGTCTCTCTAATAGAGCGTCTCAGAGGTGGTATAGGCGGTGCCACCAGCACTTCACCAATTGATGGTGAAACAAAGTCATTTTGTGGCGACTTCACAGGAGGAGGTCGTCCCGTACTGGTGGTCTCAGGAAGTTGAGCCTTGTTGGTCTCAGGTTGTTGGTCCAACTGCAACTCTGGGGAACGTTCCAAAGTCCTGTCCTGCTCATTTAAGCATTGATCCATGTCCACGGATGGAACTGGAATCTGATCTGTCTGTCTCATTAGTCTTTGTCCACTTCCGATGATCACATTATTTGATACTGGTCCTGAGCAATCCTCAAATGTAGCTGGAATCCATTTGTGACCAAACCCATAGTTTCTTGTGTAGACATCGTCTCCTGGTGAGAAACTTCTTAGTTTGGCTCTGTTGTCATGATTACGTTTTTGATTCCATTGCTTTTGTTGTATTTTCACTTTCAAGTCTGGCCCGATGAGATCCAATGTTGACCTTAACCTCCTTGACATCAACATTTCTTCAGGTGACAATCCAATTGTAGCTTGATGAGTAATCCTGTAGCTAAATACTTATTTTCCACCATAATTTGCAAATAAATTCATAAAAAATCCTACAATGTGATTTTCTTGATTTTTTTTCTCATTTTGTCTGTCATAGTTGAAGTGTACCTATGATGAAAATTACAGGCCTCTCTCATCTTTTTAAGTGGGAGAACTTGCACAATTGGTGGCTGACTAAATACTTTTTTGCCCCACTGTACCTGGATGCGACTTATGCAACAACTTCAGTAGCATACCTGGCCCTTGTGGTGGGATACCTACTCTTGAACCCCACAGAACACACCCATCTCGAACACTAAAGGCCAAGCGGCGAGCGTAGTAAGGCATGATCTGAGGCTCTGTCACTGTAGGCCATCCTCTCAGGATAAAAATCATGATCTGAGGCTCGGTCACTGTAGGCCATCCTCTCAGGATAAATTCATGATCTGAGGCTCTGTCACTGTAGGCCATCCTCTCAGGATAAATTCATGCACTTGTGATAGCATCACAAGTCCATTGCCTGATTTGTGCTGTGTTCACCGATGCATCATCCAACACATCGAACATCAAAACCTGGTCATTTTCTTCTTCCTGAATGATGATTTGTGGAACGGGCAGCCTATTCAGACCATCAGCATTCCCATGGTATCTACCTGGCTTGTAGATTATTCTGTACTTGTAGGCCCGAGCCACACAGCCCAACGTTGAACTCTTGGAGAGACCATTTGTGGTACTGGCTTTTGTTCATGGAACAGACAGATCAGAGGCTTATGGTCAGTCACAATAGTGAATGTTCTCCCGTATAAGTACTTGTGGAATCTTTGTCTTCTGAATATGACAGCCAGTCCTTCCTTGTCCAGCTGGGAGTACTTTTTCTCCACTGACGACAATGTTCTTGACATGAACCCGATAGGTTTCTCTGCACCATTCTCCATCCGGTGTGATAGACCCGCCCCCACACCATACGATGAGGTGTCACACAATAAGATGAGGTCTCCAGGCCACATCCTTCCTTAACAGTTGATGCAGAGGAGCTAAGAGGGCATAGAGGTTAGGAAGGAAGCAATTGTAATAGTTGAACAGTCCCGTAAAATATCTCACTTCTGTGATATTTTGTAGTCGTGCTGCCTGTACCACTGCATCGATTTTGTCCTGTGTTTTGTGCAATCCATTTTGGTCGATTTCATGTCCACAGAAGACAATCTTGTCTTTGAAGAACTCACACTTCTGTAAGTTTGCCTGTAGACTATACTCTTTCAGTCTTTTTAGGACCTCTTCCAGGTTAGCCAGGTGCTCTTTGTCGGTGCGTCCTGTTATGATCATGTCATCCAGGATACACTGGGTTCCTGGGATTCCTTGCAAAATCGGGTCAATAGTTCGTTGCCAAATGGCTGGGGCTGATGCAATGCCAAAAACCAGCCGGTTATACCTGTATAGACCTTTGTGTGTGTTTATTGTCAGGTACTGTCAACCGGTAGCTGCAGGTAAGCCTGTTTCAGATCGATTTTACTGAAGTGTTTCCCACCAGCTAGTGCAGCAAAGATGTCATCCAGACGTGGCAGGGGGTATTGGTGCACATGCAACATTGAACTCACAGTTACCTTGAAGTCCCCACACATTCTAACAGACCCGTCTTTCTTTACAATCGGAACTATGGGTGTGGCCCATTCACTTCTGTCCACTTTCGTCTGGATCCCTGTATCCTGAAAGCGATCGATTTCCACTTCCACCTTTGATCTCAGGGAGTATGGAACAGATTTGGCTTTGCAGAATTTTGGGGTTGCGTCATCTCTCAATACAAGTTTGGCTGTGAAGCCTTTTACTGTTCCCATCTGATCACTGAAAACTGTGTTGTATTTCTTCCGCATGTGTTCCAGTGTTTGGTCTGTGCCTTTCTCTTTGGACTGGAACGTGTGGAGCATTTTCAAGTCACACCAGTTCAGCTTAATTTTTGAAAGCCATTCCCTGCCAAATAATGGGGGGCCAGTTCCAGGCACCACATACAGCTGGATCTGCTGTGTTTGCTCCCCATAACTCACTCTGACCTGCAATGCCCCCATTGGGCTCAATCTCTCTCCCGAGTAGGTCTTCAGCAACACATTTGTGTTCTTCACCTTGATAGCCTTGAAGTGCTCATTGTAAACAGTTCTGGAAATTATAGACACTGCAGATCCTGTGTCCAGCTCCATTTTGAGGGGTTTGCCTTTGATTTTTGGTGTCACCCATATTATGCTACTGCTGGGAGAAGTCACTGTGTTTAACTCCATTGTACCAATGAATCATTCATCTGCATCACTGCCACTGTTCTCTGCTAGTGCATTCACAAACCCTTTCATTTTCTCCGTTTTACTGTTGTGACTGACTTTTGCTCTGCATGCTCTTTTGAATGTGCCCCCCTCTATTGCATTTGTGACAAATTTCATCTTTGAAACGGCAGTACTCAGCTCTGTGACCATCTCTGTCACACCTGTTGCATTTTTCGGCTACACGGGGGCGCTGTCGGCTACGTGAAAACTTGCGCAGGGAAGTTTGTGATAGGTCAGTATTTCTTTTACTTTGCAACTCAAATGCATCTTTAGTCGCGATTTCCATAGCCACAGCAATTTCAACAGGATTTGCAAACGTGAGATCTGATTCTGTGAGCAAACGTTTTTGAATGTGTTAATGTTTCAGTCCACAAACAAATCTATCCCTTAATGTGTCACTTAGGTTCTCTCCAAACTGGCAATGTTCGGACAGTTTCTTCAACTTTGCTACATATGTACTAACACCCTCCCCCTCATTCTGATCTCTCTTGTGGAAACGAAAACGTTACGCGATGAGGAGTGGTTTAGGTGATAGGTGATTTTGCAATAGCCCCACAATCTCTGTGAATGTTTTATTGGAGGGCTTCAGAGGGGCAGTCAGATCTCTTAGCAAACTGTACGTTTTTGGGCCAATCAAACTCGAAAACGCTGGTACTCTCTTGTTATCAGCAATGACGTTTGCAATGAAGTACTGTTCCAGTCATTCAATGTAAGTTGCCCAGGTTTCTTGCGTGTCATCAAACACATCTATTTTCCTGATGCTAGCCGTTCTCTTTACCTCCAACTCCACAAGTCTTTGATCTGCCACCTCGTTCTCGTCAGATCTCCCCTCGTAGTCACTGCTTGCTAGCTGTTGTGCTACAGGGTCAAAATCTTCCTCTCTTTCTACGAGCTCCATCTGCATTCGTGATGCACACTGCAGGTAATCATCCTCGTCACCATGGTAGCTCTGATTACTTAATTATATAATAAGAAAGACTCTGAATACAAAAAACGGAACTGGAGCTTCACATTTGCTAAAACGAGTTAGTACCAGAATAACATAGAACAACACTGCGCATGACCAAGGGTGCTCCATTCTTAAAGGGGACATCAGTAATTAACCTCTCTAGGGTATGTGGGACGAAATCGTCCCACCTACTCAACAGCCAGTGGAATCCCGTGGCGCGATGTTCAAATACCTTAGAAATGCTATTACTTAAATTTCTCAAACATATGACTATTTTACACCATTTTAAAGACAAGACTCTCATTAATCTAACCACACTGTCCGATTTCAAAAAGGCTTTACAACGAAAGCAAAACATTAGATTATGTCAGCAGAGTACACAGCCAGAAATAATCAGACACCCATTTTTCAAGCTAGCATATAATGTCACATAAACCCAAACCACAGCTAAATGCAGCACTAACCTTTGATGAGCTTCATCAGATGACAACCCTAGGACATTATGTTATACAATACATGCATGTTTTGTTCAATCAAGTTCATATTTATATCAAAAACCAGCTTTTTACATTAGCATGTGACGTTCAGAACTAGCATACCCACCGCAAACTTCCGGTGAATTTACTAAATTACTCACGATAAACGTTCACAAAAAACGTAACAATTATTTTAAGAATTATAGATACAGAACTCCTTTATGCAATCGCTATGTCAGATTTTAAAATAGCTTTTCGGCAAAAGCACATTTTGCAATATTCTGAGTAGATAGCTCGCCATCACGGGCTAGCTATTTTGACACCCACCAAGTTTGTCCCTCACCAAACTCAGATTTACTATAAGAAAAATTTGATTACCTTTGCTGTTCTTCGTCAGAATGCACTCCCAGGACTTCTACTTCAATAACAAATGTTGGTTTGGTTCAAAATAATCCATAGTTATGTTCAAATATCCTCTGTTTTGTTCGTGCGTTCAAGACACTATCCGAAGGGTGACGAAGGGTGACGCGCCCGACGCGTTTCGTGACAAAAAAATTCTAAATATTCCATTACCGTACTTCGAAGCATGTCAACCGCTGTTTAAAATCAATTTTTATGCGATTTTTCTCGTAAAAAAGCGATAATATTCCGACCGGGAAACCCTGTTTTCGTTCAAAGACGAAAAAATAAAAACATGGTGTCGGCTCGTGCACGCGCACCCAGTCTCATTGTTCTCTGATCGACCACTATCCAAATGCGCTACTGTTTTTCAGCCATGGCCTGCAAAGTCATCATTCCCCGTTCTGCTGCCTTCTGAGAGCCTATGGGAGCCGTAGGAAGTGTCACGTTACAGCAGAGATCCTCAGTTTTCAATAAAGAGAGTGTAGAAGGCCAAGAAATGGTCAGAGAGGGCACTTCCTGTACAGAATCTTCTCAGGTTTTTGCCTGCCATATGAGTTATGTTATACTCACAGACACCATTCAAACAGTTTTAGAAACTTAAGGGTGTTTTCTATCCAAATCAAACAATTATATGCATATTCTAGTTTCTGGGCAGTAGTAATAACCAGATTAAATCGGTACGTTTTTTAACCGGCCGTGCAAATACTGCCCCCTACCCTAGAGAGGTTAACAGAACATCCTGTGTCTATTTCAAACGGTACCTTAAATCCATTTATTCCCATTTCCACAATGAAAGACTTGATTTGAGAGGTAGTTAGAGCGTCGCGAGGTATTCGGTTCAGTCCTTTCTTTTCTGTAGCCCATTGCTTTTTGTTATTGCGCCACGTCCTCGCAATGTGTCCTATTATCCCACATGCATAGCACTTTTCATGTTTGAATTTACAGACAAACGCGCGTGTTTGCCTTTGAAACTCAGCGCCCTCAGAGCTGCTCTCCTTTACCATATGACACGCAGTCTGCAAAGCCAGTGCATTTCTATTCGCAGACTCCATGGCCTGTACCAGTTTCAGTGCATTCTCAAATGTGAGATTAGGCTCTGATAAGCGTATTTGTATCCTCTCATCATTAATCCCACACACCAGCCAATCACGTAGTATTTGCAATAATGTATTCCGTAGTTACAGTCAAGTGCTAGTTTTCTCAACTCAGCCACATATCAAAATCAAATCCAATTTATTTATATAGCCCTTCTTACATCAGCTGATATCTCAAAGTGCTGTACAGAAACCCAGCCTAAAACCCCAAACAGCAAGCAATGCAGGTGTAGAAGCACGGTGGCTAGGAAAAACTCCCTAGAAAGGCCAAAACCTAGGAAGAAACCTAGAGAGGAACCAGGCTATGAGGGGTGGCCAGTCCTCTTCTGGCTGTCCCGGGTGGAGATTATAACAGAACATGGCCAAGATGTTCAAATGTTCATAAATGACCAGCATGGTCAAATAATAGTAATCACAGTGAACAGGTCAGGGTTCCATAGCCACAGGCAGAACAGTTGAAACTGGAGCAGCAGCACGGCCAGGTGGACTGGGGACAACAAGGAGTCATCATGCCAGGTAGTCCTGTGGCATGGTCCTAGGCCTCAGGTCCTCCGAGAGAGAGAAAGAAAGAGAGAAAGAAAGAGAATTAGAGAGAGCATACTTAAATTCACACAGGACACTAGATAAGACAGGAGAAATACTCCAGATATAACATACTGACCCTAGCCCCCCGACACAAACTACTGCAGCATAAATACTGGAGAGAGGAGGGGTCAGGAGACACTGTGGCCCCATCCGATGATACCCCCGGACAGGGCCAAACAGGCAGGATATAACCCCACACACTTTGCCAAAGCACAGCCCCCACACCACTAGAGGGATATCTTCAACCACCAACTTACCATCCTGAGACAAGGCCGAGTATAGCCCACAAAGATCTCCATTACGGGACAACCCAAGGGGGAGGCGCCAACCCAGACAGGAAGACCACGTCAGTGACTCAACCCATTCAAGTGACGCACCCCTCCTAGGGACGGCATGGAAGAGCACCAGTAAGCCAGTGACTCAGCCCCTGTAATAGGGTTAGAGGCAGAGAATCCCAGTGGAAAGAGGGGAACTGGCCAGGCAGACAGCAAGGGCAGTTCGTTGCTCCAGTGCCTTTCCATCTACCTTCACACTCCTGGGCCAGACTACACTCAATCATAGGACCTACTGAAGAGATGAGTCTTCAGTAAAGACTTAAAGGTTGAGACAGAGTCTGTGTCTCTCACTTGTCAAGATATCCTCCACTGCTGTGCTCGTTATTGAGGCCGCAGAGCACTAGTCATCCTTCAACTATTTAAAACTCGAACGGGTCACTTCCCTAGAATCAGATCTAGGAAGATTGTTAGCCTTGCCAGCTAATGTTATATGACGTGAGATCCGGATTACCTCCCCTTGGCATCCCTCTCATCTGGTATTACTAGCATGCTACAAGCTAGCTAGCCAGTTTACTAACTCAACCTAGCTGCCACTGTGTGTCGTCAGCTAGTTTACCAACTCCATATAGCTGCCACTGTGTGTTGTCAGCTTGGCTTACCAAACGACAGCCATTTCTGCGTGTTTTCACATAAATAAGTCTACGTTTAAATATGTAACCTCCTACTCCAGCCCGGTGGTCATAGCTAGGCTCATCCAAAATCTTTTTTTGGTGCAGTACAGCTCCCACCAGGTTATTGTAGCTCTCTACCCTTACTGTGTATTGTGGTAGCTGTTGTATACAGTCTTAGGTTACTATTATATTACTTAATTTGATGAATCAGTGTATTGCATAAGATATATTTTATAATTTATTTTCTACACATTCTGAACTGAGAGATCACCGCATCACCATTATAGTGGGCATACATGGCTGCTCCTCTTGTGGAGCTGAACTACAAGTAGAAGATGGTCATGACCTGTGCCCTGCCTGCCTAGGCATTGGCCACCTGCGTGAGGCCCTTTTTGACCATTGTGTTGACTGCGCCATCCTGCCTGTGAAGGTGAGGGAAGCATGGCTGGTTTCACAGATAATATACCAGCGTCCGGCGTTGTTTGCCAGGACCCACCCAGGGCAACCAGAAGAGGGAAAGCTTACAAAACCGATGGCGCAACCCAGTAAAAAAGTTTTTCAAAAAATAAGAGCCTCACTCAGAGGGTCGATTCCTTATCCTCTGACAGAGCAGCAAAAAACGATTTTGCGTTCCTTCAAGCCCCCTGAGTCAGGGCCCTCTAGCAGAGGACTCAGATAGAATGATGACCTGTCTACTCGGGCATCCAACCAGCACTTTAGTGACCAGGATGATGATACATCCAACATGGTGAAGGAGGTTCCAACCAGTGTTGTGGACCCATTCAGTCTCAACACTAAAGATGGGTAAGGAGTCATTCCGAGGCTCTGGGTAACACGGAGCGAGAAGGAAGCTCTGCCTCACATCGCCTGGTCCTGCTTGTGGCCTTTGCTAGGCTAGAGCTTGATTACCCTAAAGCTACAACCACTGCAGCTAACCCATTCTTTAAGAAGGCCCCGGCAGCTACACCGTTCAGTGTGCCACCTTCAAAGGCTTTTCTCACGGAGCTTCAGAGATGCTGGGCCAACCCGTGGGCCCTTGCCCACCTCGGCAAGGACAGTAAGACACTATCTGCAATGTGCGGCGCAAAACAACATTGTCTGGACCATATGCCTAAGGTGGATGAATGCATAGCAAAGCTAATGCTCTCCCCAGATGAAGCCCTGAAAGATGACGCCCGCTGCCCCAGACCTCAGTGCAGGGCCCAGGATGAGCTACTGTCATGGGCCTATGACACAGCGGTTCGCATTGGGAACTCCTTCTTAGTGCTCAAGCTAGCACAGAACAGGATGCTCCACCCGGAGCACACAGACCTGGACCTCTGCAATGCATCTCTTCAAGCATTTGCATTCATGACTAGAGAGCTAGGCAGACTAATGTCCACCCTTGTTGAGACTCGTCGCCAGGTCTGGCTCGCCCAAGCCCCAATGTCTGACTCCAGGTGGACACTGAGAAAGCTCCCAGTGGTCCCTGCACTGCTCTTCGGCCCCGCAGCTGAGCGGGCCATCGAACGTAGAAAACAGCTGAGTCAGACTACACCACTGTGGAACCCACAGCCCAGAAACCAGGCATCACAGTCATGGAAAAGGGAGGCCTGACGCGCATGAACCTCGCCGCTCTCACTCGGCCCAACCTTATGCACGTCCTTAGTCCTACCACCAGCCTAACACAGGTTATCGCCAGCTCCAGACAGCGACGTAGCCACCCCCCCAACCCCCAATAAGCCGAAGTCATTGTCAATGCCCCCCCAACCCCACAAACAGGCTTGGGGGCAGAAACTGAATGGAGGGGGTTGGCCGATTTCCCCAGCAGCACCTAACCTACTGGGCATCCTACTCCTCAGACCCATGGGTGGTGATGACTCTCTCAAAAGGATAAAGGCTGCAGTTCTGGCGTCGGCCCCCACCGTTCTCAGGGATCAGAATGACTTCAGTCACAGAACCCCATGAAAGCTTGCGCCCTCAATCAAGCATCAGAACAGCAAGATGGCTTTTACTCAACCTATTTCCTGGTTCCCGAAAGAAAGACTGAGGCTTCTGTCTAGTTCTGGATTTACAACAGTTCAATGTCTTCCTAAAGGTTCTCCAGACCGTAGCTGCAGGGGAATGGTTCACATTCCTGGACTTAAAGGATGCTTACTTTCATGTTCCTGTGTTTTTCTGCGGTTCGCCTTCCAGGGCCAGGCATACCAGTTTGTGGTATTAGCCTTCGGTCTCTCCCTGGCTCCTGGCTCTTCACAAGATGTGTGAGCGCAGCCCTGAGCTCCCTCCACCTACAAGGGATCAAGATCCTTCCTCACTTTGACAACTGGCTCATCTGCGCCCCCACTCGCGATTGCGGCCGAGGGCACAGCGCTGACACTGAACCACGTCACCACACTGGGTGTTACCGTGAACAATGAAAAGAGCAACTTCACACCAAGCCAAAAGGTCACCTTTATTGGTATGGCTCTGAACTCCCGCACCATGAGGGCATGTATAACACCTCAGTGTGTGGACAGCATTCTCTGCAACAATTTCAGTTCAATGCATTAGTGAAGGTACAAACGTTCCAACAACTGATGGGCATGCTCGTAGTGGCCTCTGCAGTGACACCATTAGGCCTGCTGTCTTTAAGTTCAATGACCTGCCCTTGGAATCCAAGCGGTACAGAAACACCAAAAGATGGGTGACAAGGGTGTGCTACATTATTCTGTGGCCGTGGAGGAAGAGAGCCTACCTGACTACAGGTGACCCTCTCGGATCAATTCCGGCAAGGCGGGAGGTAGTGACAACTGACGCTTCGCTAACAGGCTGAGGAGCAGTGTGGCAATACAGGTCTGTACGAGGAGACTGGTGCCCCTGCTGGAGGCAAGAGCACATCAACATATTAGAACTCAAGACATTTTAGTCCCTGAATCACTTTCTGCCGGTTCTCAGGCACAAATGTCCTGATACGACAATACATCGACGGTGTTCCACATCAACCATTAAAGGGGAACGAGGTCTGTACGGTCCCTACAGGTGGCCCAACAACTCTTGATGTTGGCCCTACCACATCTGGCCTCCCTAAGAGCCATTCATCTCCCAGGCAAGGTGAACGATGGTGGTAGACTTCTTGTCTCGACAGAAAACCGCCCCCGGGGGAATGAAGACTTCACCAACAAGTAGAGAAGATGACATGCCAGCGGTTTGGAACAGCACATGTGGACCTGTTTGCATCATAGCAAACATCCCACTGCTCCCTCTGGTTCTCTGTGGCAGAGTCCAAGAGCCCCCTGGGCATAGACACTTTAGCCCACACATGGTCAGAGGGCCTACTGTATGCTTTCCCTCTTAGCAACGCTGCACAGGGTCTCTCAGGCTCAGCACAGGCTGCTGATTGTGGCCCCCAGATGGCCAGCGAGACCCTGGTTTCCAACCCTCCTCAGTCTTCTGGAGGGAGAGCCATGGCAGCTGCCTCACAGACAGGACCTGCTTTCACAGATGGAATGCAAGATATGGCATCCCAGCCCAGACCAACTACAGCTATGGGTGTGGCCTCAGAGCCTGACCAACTACTGGGGTGGGGTAGCTGCGGTTCTGCTATTATCGGACAAAACCTCCTTTCGAGCGTACGGAGGAGCCGGACATAACCATTTTATCTATAAAAACGTCTTTCCTTTAGCTATTTCATCAGTGAAACGTGTGAGAGAGCTCCACGTGCTCTCCATGAGCCCTGTCTGCCTACAATGGAAGGCAGACGACCTAAGAGTGAAGGCCTTGCATTGTCCAAGCAGAGGCTTTCACATTGGGTTGTGGTTGTCATCACTCAGGCCTGAAAGAGATATGCGCAGCTACTACCTGGTCGTCGCCCTGCACGTTCTCAAGATTTTACAAGGTCAACGTCGCATCCTGCCACACCATGGGCTCTGCTATTATTCCAGTGGCACTGGTGCATTAATCAGAGGTTAGTATTGCTATTCCTCGTGACCTTGTTGGTATGAGTCATCCATACTTTCAACCGTACTGACGGTCTGAAAGGAAGGAAGTAGAACAAAATTACGAATGTAACTATGGTTCTACGAATACCTGGAAGACCATCAGTACTTTTCTGTCACTGAGTCTTTTGGGCGAGAAGATTCCCTGAGATTTTATATGAAGCGCGGAGCATGGCCTCCCACGCTGTCACATCACCGGCGTGACTTTGATGTTATTATTAACCTCTATGGGCTAGGTGGGACGCTAGCGTGCCACCCGTGGTGCACTCCATCAACAGCAGGTGCATTTCAAGAGCGGCAAATTTGAATCCAAATAAATGTCAAAATTCAAATTTTTCAAACATACAACTATTTTACACCCTTTGAAAGATAAACATCTCCTTAATCTAACCACGTTTTACGATTTCAAAAAGGTTTTACGGCGAAAGCATACATTTAGAGTATGTTAGGACAGTACATTTACAAGAGTTGTGTGTAATGTTTTGTCAAGTCAAAGACAGGGTCACCAAAACCATAAAACCAGCTAAAATGACGAACTAACCTTTTACAATCTCCATCAGATGACACTCCTAGGACATTATGTTAGACAATGCATGCATTTTTAGTTCTATCAAGTTCATATTTATATCCAAAAACAGCGTTTTACTATGGCATTGATGTTGAGGAAATCGTTTCCCTCCAATAACCGGCAGTCAAGTCAGCGTCACAAATTAAATAATTAAAATTAGAAAACATTGGTAAAATATTATATTGTCATTTAAATAATTATAGATTTACATCTCTTGAACGCAATCAACTTGCCAGATTTAAAAATAACCTTACTGGGAAATCACACTTTGCAATAATCTGAGCACTGCGCCCAGAAAAATACGGCGTTGCGATACAGACTAGACGTCATGTTGGGGAGATCTAAAATCGAAAATACTATGTAAATAATCCATTACCTTTGATTCTCTTCATCAGATGTCACTTCCAGGTATCACAGGTCCATAACGAATGTAGTTTTGTTCAAAAAAGCTCATCATTTATGTCCAAAAATCTCCGTCTTGTTAGCACATGATCTAAGCCAGCCGGACTTCTCGTCATGAACGAGGGGAAAAAATATATTTACGTTCGTTCAAACATGTCAAACGTTGTATAGCATAAATCATTAGGGCCTTTTTTAACCAGAACATGAATAATATTCAAGGTGGACGAATGCATACTCTTTTATAACGTATTGGAACGAGGGTACCCAACATGAACTCGCGCCAGGTGTCTAATGGGACATCATCGTTCCATGGCTCTTGTTCGGTCAGATCTCCCTCCAGAAGACTCAAAACACTTTGTAAAGGCTGGTGACATCTAGTGGAAGCAATAGGAAGTGCCAAAATATTCCTCAGCCCCTGTGTTTTTCAATGGGATAGGTTTAAAGTCAATACAACACATCAGGTATCCACTTCCTGTCAGAAAATGTCTCAGGGTTTTGCCTGCCAAATGAGTTCTGTTATACTCACAGACACCATTCAAACAGTTTTAGAAACTTTAGAGTGTTTTCTATCCATATATAATAAGTATATGCATATTCTAGTTACTGGGTAGGATTAGTAACCAGATTAAATCGGGTACATTTTTTTATCCAGACGTGCAAATGCTGCCCCCTAGCCCTAACAGGTTAATCGACCTGCGGGAAGCGCGAGGGATATAATCCATACTTTCAACCATACTGATGGTCTTCCAGGTATTCGTAGAGCCATAGTTACATTCGTAACTTCCGTTTTCTTGCGTGTCATCAAACATCTATTTTTCCGATGCTAGCCATTCTCTTTACCTCGTCTCATTCTTGTCAGCACTCCCCTCGTCGTCACTGCTTGCTAGCTGCTGTGCTACAGGGTCAAAATCTTCCTCTCTTTCTACAAGCTCCATCTGCATTCGTGATGCACACTGTAGGTAATTATCCTCGTCACCATTGTAGTGTCTTAGAGACTCCGAATACAAGGAAGTGAACTGGAGCTTCACATTTACTAAAGCTAGTTAGTACAAGAATAACAGAGCAACACTGTGCATGACAAAGGGTGCTCTGTTCTTAAAGGGGACATCAGTAATTATCATAACAGAAAATTCAACATCTACTCACAGCCAATCAGCCAGCTGACGCTGGCAATCAGTTTGCCACTCATACTTTTCCAATATACTTCCCCAGACTCCCGAGAACAACGTGACAAAGGCCTGGAAGCAGAGGCTATGTTTTCAGTTACCCATTAGGAACTGAATGATGACTGGAGTAATTTTCTTTCCAAGTGAGTAGGTAAGACTAATCCTGATTAAGGAAAATCATAAATGAATCATGAAAAACTGAGTGAGAAAGTTACAGAGGATACAACAAAACATGCTAACCTCTCACTATGACCAATAACAAATTATTTTCATTCATGATTATCCATAATCATTCACATTAATGTAGAAGTGTTCAGGAGCATCTTCTGTTCTTACTTACAATAAAAGTGACTCCAAAATGACACACTATATTATTCACCGTTCATTTCCTATTGGGCAAAATATAAATCGAAAGACAACCAAAACATACTGCGAATGCATCCATGGAGTTTGTAGAGTCACAAGCTTGTTGTAGTCATTGAGTGAAAAGAATATGGGATCAGAAAAGTAGAGCTCTTTGGCCACACACACCAGTGGTGGGTTTGGCATCGAAATAAGGATGCATGAGCAGAAAATAACCCCATACCTGATGTAAAATATGGTGATAGATTTTTGATGTTATGGGGCTTTTTGCTTCCACTGGTCCTGGGGCCCTTGGTAAAACATGAATCTGCAGGTCGTCGGTGCCCCTATGCCGCCCCACTTATCATATAGTGTTTTTACTTTGAACGAAAACAAGGGGGTTGAGCCCAGAGTTGGATTGGGCTGGCCTTCTAGTGTGTCTTTGCATTGAACCCGCCTACTCGAATGACCCTGCTGTCCCAGAGCTGGAGAGGAAGTGAAAGTCACTTGCAGCTAACATTACAGCCACCAGAAACAAACACAGAGCAGACAAAGCCAACAAGCTAGCTAACTTGTTTGCAGATCAGAGTATGTGAGCAGTGCTGGAGCGGAGCGAGTAGCCGAGCGTGCCCAATTTGACTGGAGCGAGATTCCCAAAGGCTGGAGTGTTGGCCTTCTCAACCGCTCGAATTTCGCTCCAACACACAGGTTCTAAATCAAGGTGACTTACAAAGATGAGGACCAAGAGCAAGAGAGGGAGTATGGTGATGTAGTGTCCACTGTTATGTGTAAGGCTTGGATGCCACCTGCTGGTATGGTGCTAAACTGTTAGGTTATAGACCGGATGCCATTGTTCTACGCGCGGGATGTATGGCAGTTGTTACACGCTGGCTACATGAAACATCCACATCTATCATTGTGGAATCTGAAAAGACACTTATTCCAAAAGTATGATGGTGTACTTACTACATGCCTATGCTAAAAGAAAGGAACGAGGTTGGTAGATAACTAAGTGTGTCATCGTAGCAAAGTGTTTATAAACAAAAAATCTGATCTATTAAACGTTTCCTTCATTTTCGTTCTATTATCTATATACAATAGGCCTTAATAAATTATTTTTGCCCAATACGCCTGGCATACTCCCACGTTCAAGGAGCTTTCCGTTTTGATTGGGTTATTTTGCCTAAAAACCTTTAGGCCTACCTATAGAAAAACTTTTTTAAAACAACTGCATCTCTGCCCAGTCTGGCAAGAGTGGCCAAAAGGGTGTTTAGCATCTCTGCCCAGCCTGGCGAGAGTGGCCAAAATGGTGGAGAGCATATTCTCCGCTGCTGGCCGGCTTTCCAGGTACCATAGCTTGAGCCTGAAGCCACAGGCTGGCCAAACTTGTGTTTCTAAAAATGAATTCTAAAAATGAATTCAAAGGCACTAATAAATAATTTTAAGTTTAATTTGTATTGAATTCTAAGTAAGTCACAGCCTATATGCGCAATTTATAGACTATAATGATTTCATACAATGAAATGGTATTTAAATGCTGAGCGCTTTATGTCCCTACCAGCCTATTATGTCGCTCTCGCAAATGCTTCACAATGTATTTCTTTGTAGGCTATAGCCTTGAAATAATATAGCCTAAATGATTCATTTTCTGGCTCATGATCTATTTACTGTTTATATGCTGTTTATTATGACATGTAGCCTAATTGAAATTATGTTCACTTCTTACATTCACAATTTCATGTTTATTCCAAAACTTTTCATTCAAATCCATATGGTTTGGATTCAAATCTCAAAACCAGGTAGTCACAAAAATAGATTGGCTTTGGTTAAATTGTGATTTAAATGAATGTAGCGAATTTGTAACGGGAGTTTTTTTTCCTCCTGTGAGCTTAGAGCAGTTTTTAAGTGAGTGGAAGGAAAGGACATGGAGCGCCGCTCATGAGCGATTTCCAACAGCTCAACTCTGCTCACATACTATGTTGCAGATAAACTGTCCTTGTCGCAGGGACAACAGAAACAAGCATCATTGTCGGTTCTTGGATCCTAACCAACTCGACCCCAGAAGAGTAAAAGTAGCGAGAAAGACTCCTCGTGACCAATCCAGAAACTGGATAAACATTGTAATTAACTTTGAAAGGTGGAAGAGTGATGCCGAAATGGCCACCGTTCTCATGGACTGTTAGGTAAGTGTTAAATTGCGTTTTAGCCTGCTAGCTACGTTAGCTGCTAACCTTATTGTGTTCAATGGTCAAATGTTCAAGCTAGCTAGCACGGCTACTTAGCTAGCTAGCTAACTAACGTCTTCTGTATTCTGGCTGGTTTGTACTCAAATGAATCTAATGATAGCATCATGTACTACACTGTAAACCCCACAAGATGCCCAGTGCCTTTATTTCAACTAGCTAACACTAGCTAGCTAAAGCTACAAATACAGACTGTTGACATGATAAAGTTAGTGTGTTTGGTTTGTAGATGATCGTGCGAGGTGGTCGAGAGCATTTTCATCCAAGGACCACCCCAGAAAATGCATGTAGCGATACAATTTGGTAATGTTACAGTAACATCACACACATATTTCTCATCGACATATTGATTTGATTTCGAGGGAACCTGAGGCAGTACAAGTTGTAGTTGTGCCCCAACTCTGAAAGAAAGTTAAGAAATTCTGTATGCATTTTTTTTGTTATGCTTTGTGATTCAATAATTATTTAGTTGGTAATCGACCAAAAATAGTTATTCTATTCCTACCTAGTGTGAACTACCCACCAGAACACTTGAATGAATATCCAGCGTAGCGTGGTCAGTCAAGTAAACAATAGCTCATTTGCATGATATATTGGTGGACGTTGGGCCATCAAGTAATAGGATGATTACATTAGCATGACACATTACACTGGTTACAGCACAACACCATATCCTATGTATTTAAAATGACACTGTTGTGAGCAGCAGCAGGCTCGTAAGCATTTATTCAAACAGCACTTTCGTGCGTTTGCCAGCAGCTCTTCGCAATGCTTCAAGCACAGCTCTGTTTATTACTTCAAGCCTATCAACTCCCGAGATGAGGCTGGCGCAACCGATGTGAAATGGCTAGCTAGTTAGCGGGGTGCGCGCTAATAGCGTTTCAAACGTCACTCGCTTTGAGACTTGGAGTAGTTGTTCCCCTTGCTCTACATGGGTTACGCTGCTTCGAGGGTGGCTGTTGTCGATGTGTTCCTGGTTCGAGCCCAGGTAGGGGCGAGGAGAGGGACGGAAGCTATACTGTTACACTGGCAATACTAAAGTGCCTATAAGAACATCCAATAGTCAAAGGTATATGAAATACAAATGGTATAGAGAGAAATAGTCCTATAATTTCTATAATAACCTAAAACTTCTTACCAGGGAATATTGAAGACTCATGTTAAAAGGAACCACCAGCTTTCATATGTTCTGAGCAAGGAACTTAAACGTTAGCTTTTTTACATGGCACATAATTGCATTTTTACTTTCTTCTCCAACACGTTGTTTTTGCATTATTTAAACCAAATTGAATGTGTTTCATTATTTATTTGAGGCTAATTTGATTTGATTGATGTATTATATTAAATAAAAATAAAAGTGTTAATTCAGTATTGTTGTAATTGTCATTATTACAACAAAAAAAGTAAAAATCTGCCGATTTAATCGGTATCGGCTTTTTTTGGTCCTCCAATAATCGGTATCGGCATTGAAAAATCATAATCGGTCGACCTCTACCTCCAACCATACTCTTGCCTGTGAGACCAAAAGAGCTGAATCGTCTGTATATAAAAACAGTTGACAAGAACAAGCTGATTTCATATAATTGATATACTGTGTAACAGGAAGAAAAGTGGCCCTAAAGCCCTTCAATGTAGCAGGGGCGTAAGGATGCATTGCGTTCATACCGGCTCTAATGGCCTCCTAGTAGGGGGTGAAAAGTGGGAACCAATAACAGCACATACGTTTGTAGCCTACAGGTGTGGGACCTGGCAACAGGGTTGTGATTCCAAGCTGCTGTGTGTGGCAAGTACTGGCCTGTGATCTGCTGCAGCACCATGTTGGCTTTTTTCCTGGAAGCTGGTAGCTAGCTTTGTCCTTCCTATTTGTGTTTCTATTGAAGTTTTACAAGTGTTCAGTTGTCATTGTCCCATTTTTTGGGGGGGTGGAAACTCACTTTTACCTTGTACATTTTTTAATTGTGAATAAAAATTTGTATTTTTACATAAGATATTTATATGGTCAGTTTTTTTCCATGCAGCAAGTACTCCAAGTCATCCATGGTTCTGTTACTCCGGGAGGGTTGATGAAAAAGTGTCAATGGCCTTTCCAAACAAAATTGTCAGTATTGATTTTACCCAATGTAATTGTATATTAATTTCTCAAGTTTCATCAAGAAAAAGGAATGATACTTGTAATGAGTGTAATGTCTGCCATTCAGTATGAACAAAAGTTTCCTACCAAGGCCTTTGCACTGGTGTTCCTGGAAATACTCTTGCTTGGTTGGTGGTGGGACAGGAGGGACAATTCGCAGTCAGTGGGAGTTGTTGGCACTGTGCGGGAAAACATAAAACAAATTGTTAGTTCAACAGTACACAGTACAATGCAATGTCATATTCCCGTGTCCTCTGCATATGCCAGATTTTGATTTGATAATATATTATTGATGGAATATTAGTCAATTATAGTGAGAATGTACGCTCCGTTTATGAATTCAACCATCAATTCACCATCAATGCTCTTGACTACAGTGGAGGCTGGTGACTTGAACAATTGAGGATGGGAGACCTATGGTATAGGTGTGGAACACACGGAGACCACAAAGTGTCTTTCAAAAATTGTCAAAGACTAATTATTTTAACCTAAAGCATTTAATGAAGACATTTATAGTACAATATTATGGGAAATGAGAAGGCTACTTACACGGCGTTGGAAAGGGATCACAGCAGTGATTGAATGAGGGTATGAGTTGAGGTGTTTAGAGGCTTGACCAGTGCAGGACAGGATTTTTACTGGGAAGACAAAAAACAACAACACAACACACTACACAGTTAGACCAAAGAGCTAAGAATGAGTTAGTCCAAGCAAGGAGTAAAATCTTTGTGCAATAATGTGATTGTGTATGTGATTGACTCTACATACAGTAATGAGAGAAAATTGATAGAGGTACTCACAGTGCTTGGAAGGGAAACATTCAATGTGCCAGTGGATGAGCCGGCACATGAGATGTCATGGCTTCAGTTCATGTCAGGAGAAAGTTGACAATGGGAGTGGAGTAGTCATCATCTCTTAATCATGTAACATGAGGGGACTTAGCTATAAATACAAATAGTAGATACATTCCATTACAGCTGCGGCATCGTAGGTTTGGACAATGAGTTTCTCTATGAAGTTAAACTCGGGACATCTCAAAATTCATAAAGTCAAACACAGACTGTGCATCTCGCCCACTTGACACTTACATCAAAGTAGCTCAAGTAACGTTCCTGAATAAAGCCCTGATCATCCACATACCTGACAATAACTGACACATGCAAGCAGACTAGTGGCACCATAGGTCCCAGAGCAGTGGGGCAATTTTACCTCCTGGGGCCTGGAGTTTTTCCTTATATGTTAACCTAAGTAGGAAAACTCTGGACCCTAAAAGGTGTGACTGATTAATCAGTTGTAAAAAAGGTTTTATATGGGCTATGATGGGACCAGTTTTTCCTAATCAAGTCGCATGGTTTAAAAAAAAAAATCCTGGCACTTGGGGGAATGAACCCATTCAAACTGCAGCTACCTTATATTTGTTCATCTAAATTATATTTAGACTAGATTAGGAGGGGGATTTCCTCTACCCAGACACAACAACAGATAGACAATAGAACTCACAGGGCTGAGCTTGCTTTATGCATGTTTGCATCACGCAGGCCAATACAACTGTAGGTCTTATAAAACATGACACATCTGCCATCACTTTTATGTTGATTGATTGATTCCAGGTAATAATGTTGGATTGAAAACGTATAGGCAGCCTAGCCAGACCAATTTAGAATATAATCAACATTTTATGGAAGCTGTCAAATCCTTCAGAATAGTTTTTGACATCCCTTCATGATAGGCTCCCTGTTAACCAGCTGTACATTTGTTACCAGTTGGAATTGAACGCCCTCATCTTTTCATCCTTCTTCATGAAACTGATGTCAGGCAGAGGTCGACCCTCGCTTTTAATTCACACCTTTTCTGTGTACCCCAGAGAATGGAAGGGGTTCTTCAACAAAAAGTCTGCAAATTTAAATAAATTGTGCACTAACTGGACACAAGAATAAAGTTCTAAACCCAAGAAAACAAGGTATAATATACCTCCATCTCCTGTAATTTGAAAAAAACGATTTTTAATTAATGTCCCAAAAATGCTATCACTCTTCACTCTTAATCTCTATCCAACATTGTCACCAAGCTTCTCAACACATAATGGTCTGTGGCACAATCCCAATACAACACACTAGGTTAATTCGCTGATCCTACATCTATGATTGCATGGACAACATGTCAGTTCATACTGCAAAAGCTTTGATTGGTTGGAGGACGTCCTCCGGAAGTGATCATAATTATGTATGTCTATGGAAGGGGTGAGGCCTACCAGCCTCCTAGGTTTTGTATTGAAGTCCAGTTCCAAGATGGCGTAGCAGTGCAGACGTGGTTTGTCATCCTTTCGTTAACCTGTTATGGCTAGGGGGCAGTATTTTCACGGCTGGATAAAAAACGTACCCGATTTAATCTGATTATTACTCCTGCCCAGAAACTAGAATATGCATATAATTATTAGCTTTGGATAGAAAACACTCCAAAGTTTCTAAAACTGTTTGAATGGTGTCTGTGAGTATAACAGAACTCAGTTGGCAGGCCAAAACCTGAGAAGATTCTGTACAGGAAGTACCCTGTCTGACCATTTCTTGGCCTTCTTTATCATCTCTATCCATTACAAAGGATCTCTGCTCTTACGTGACACTTCCTAGGGCTGCCACAGGCTCTCAGAAGGCGGGAAAAAGCTGAATGACGTAATTCAAAGCCCTGGCTGAAACACATTATCGCGTTTGTCAAGTGGCCGATCAGGGGACAGTGGGCTTAGGCGCGTACACTGGCCGCCCCTGTCTTTCTGTTTTTCCCTCTATTTACCGAAACTCAGATTCCCGGTCGGAATATTATCGCTTTTTTAGGAGAAAAATGGCATAAAAATTGATTTTAAACAGCGGTTGATATGCTTCGAAGTACGGTAATGAAATATTTAGAAATCTTTTGTCACGAAATGTGCCATGCGCACGACCCTTATTTACCATTCGGATAGTGTCTGGAACGTATGAACAAAACGGCGCTATTTGGATATAACGATGGATTATTTTGGACCAAACCAACATTTGTTATTGAAGTAGCAGTCCTGGGAGTGCATTCTGACGAAGACAACAAAGGTAATGAAACTTTTGTAATAGTAAATCTGACTTTGGTCAGGGCTAAACTTGGTCGGTGTCTAAATAGCTAGCCATAATGGCTGGGCTTTCTACTGAGAATATTGTGCTTTCTACTGAGAATATTGTGCTTTCACCGAAAAGCTATTTTAAAATCGGACATATCGAGTGCATAGAGGAGTTCTGTATCTATAATTCTTAAAATAATTGTTATGTTTTTTGTGAACGTTTATCCTGAGTAATTTAGTAAATTCAACGGAGGTTTGCGGGGGGTATGCTAGTTCTGAACGTCACATGCTAATGTAAAAAAGCTGGTTTTTGATATAAATATGAACTTGATTGAACAAAACATGTATGCATTGTATAACATAATGTCCTAGGGTTGTCATCTGATGAAGATCATCAAAGGTTAGTGCTGCATTTAGCTGTGGTTTTGTTTTTTGTGACATTATATGCTAGCTTGAAAAATGGGTAGTCTGATTATTTCTGGCTGGGTACTCTGCTGACATAATCTAATGTTTTGCTTTCGCTGTTTTTATCCGGCCGTGAAAATACTGCCCCCTATCCATAACAAGTTAAACAGCCATCACTAACATTGAGTGGCTGCTGCCAACATACTGACTCAACTCAAGCCACTTTAGTAATGGGAAAATTGATGTGATCAATTTATCACTTGCCACATTATATTATTTATATTAGATAATGTTTACATAACCTACATTATTCATCTCATATGTATATACTGTACGCCATACCATCTACTGCATCTTGCCATCTCGATGTAATTAGATGTATCACTAGCCACTTTAAACAATGCCACTTTATATAATGTTTTCATACCCTACAATACTCATCTCATATGTATATACTGTACTCCATATCATCTATTACATCTTGCCTATGCCGTTTGGCCATCACTCATTTATATATTTTTATGTACATATTCGTATTCATTCCTTTACACTTGAGTGTACAAGGTAGTTGTTGTGGAATTGGTAGATTACTTGTTAGATATTACTGCATGGTCGGAACTAGAAGCCCAAGCATTTCGCTACACTTGCATTAACACCTGCTAACCATGTGTATGTGACAAATAAAATTTGATTTGATTTGAAATGCAATAAGAAATGTCCAAATACAATATGAAAGTATTGAAAGTGCCAAATCTGGATGTTTTGTCCATTTGCAATATGATATCATAGGAAGTCAAAAGTAGAAGTCAAAAGTCAGTGAACCATTGCCAAATGCCATAAGAAATGTCCAAATGCAATATGAAAGTATTGAAAGTGCCAAATCAGGATGTTATGTCCATTTACCATGTACGATCATAGGAAGTCAGTTTCCAAACTCAAAGGTCAGTGAACCATGTGCAAATGACATTTATACTTCCCAAATGATATATAGCACTATGTTAAGCCATGAATCAACCTAGATGGTCTATTTGTCATGTAGTATGAGGGAGAAGTGGGACTGTTGTTTTTTAACGATTTTTTGAAAATTGTCCAAAATGACCCTATTGGATGGGCACGGGTGAGGGGTGCTCCCTACCCAACCGTGGACTCCTTGCACCACCTAAAGGCATTAAAAAATATTTTTTAACCTGTTGGGGATAGGGGGCAGTATTTGCACGGCTGGATAAAAAACGTACCCGATTTAATCTGGTTACTACACCTGCCCAGTAACTAGAATATGCATATAATTATTGGCTTTGGATAGAAAACACCCTAAAGTTTCTAAAACTGTTTGAATGGTGTCTGTGAGTATAACAGAACTCCTATGGCAGGCCAAAACCTGAGAAGATTTCAAGCAGGAAGTGGCCTGTCTGAGAAGTAGTGTTTCATCTTGGCTCTTTTTATTGAAGACTCAGGATCTGTGCAATAACGTGACACTTCCTACGTCTTCCATAGGGTCTCAGAGCCCAAGAAAACGTTGAACGATATCGAGGCAGGCTCTGGCTGAAACACTTTATCGCTTTTGGCAAGTGGCCACTCAGAGTACTATGGGCTTAGGCGCATGCCCGCTTCGACCGAATAGTTTATTTTCCTTTGTCTGTTTATCTAAACGCAGATTCCCGGTCGGAATATTATCGCTGTTTTATGAGAAAAATGGCATAAAAATTGATTTTAAACAGCGGTTGACATGCTTCGAAGTACGGTAATGGAATATTTAGAATTCTTTTGTCACGAATTGCGCCATGCTCGTCACCCTTATTTAGCCTTTAGGATAGTGTCTAGAACGCACGAACAAAACGCCGCTGTTTGGATATAACGATGGATTATTTTGGACCAAACCAACATTTGTTATTGAAGTAGAAGTCCTGGGAGTGCATTCTGACGAAGACAACAAAGGTAAGAACATTTTTCTTATAGTAAATCTGAATTTGATGAGTGCTAAACTTGCTGGGTGTCTAAATAGCTAGCCCTGTGATGCCGGGCTATCTACTGAGAATATTGCAAGATGTGCTTTCTCCGAAAAGCTATTTTAAAATCGGACATATCGAGTGCATAGAGGAGTTCTGTATCTATAATTCTTAAAATAATTGTTATGCTTTTTGTGAACGTTTATCGTGAGTAATTTAGTAAATTCACCGGCAGTGTTCGGTGGGAATGCTAGTCACATGCTAGTCACATGCTAATGTAAAAAGCTGGTTTTTGATATAAATATGAACTTGATTGAACAAAACATGCATATATTGTATAACATAATGTCCTAGGGTTGTCATCTGATGAAGATCATCAAAGGTTAGTGCTACATTTAGCTGTGGTTTGGGTTTATGTGACATTATATGCTAGCTTGAAAAATGGGTGTCTGATTATTTCTGGCTGGGTAGTCTGCTGACATAATCTAATGTTTTGCTTTCGTTGTAAAGCCTTTTTTGAAATCGGACAGTGTGGTTAGATTAAGGAGATTCCCGGTCGGAATATTATCGCTTTTCTACGAGAAAAATGGCATAAAAATTGATTTTAAACAGCGGTTGACATGCTTCGAAGTACGGTAATGGAATATTTAGAATTTTTTTGTCACAAATTGCGCCATGCGCGCGACCCTTATTTACCATTTCGGATAGTGTCTGGGACACACGAACAAAACGCCGCTATTCGGATATAACGATGGATTATTTTGGACCAAACCAACATTTGTTATTGAAGTGGCAGTCCTGGGAGTGCATTCTGACGAAGACAACAAAAGGTAATCAAACTTTTAAAATAGTAAATCTGATATTGGTGAGTGCTAAACTTGCCGGGTGTCTAAATAGCTAGCCCGTGATGCCTGGGCTATGTACTTAGAATATTGCAAAATGTGCTTTCACCAAAAAGCTATTTTAAAATCGGACATATCGAATGCATAGAGGAGTTCTGTATCTATAATTCTTAAAATAATTGTTATGCTTTTTTTGAACGTTTATCGTGAGTAATTTAGTAAATTGTTAGCAAATTCCTCCGGAAGTTTGCGGGGGGTATGCTAGTTCTGAACGTCACATGCTAATGTAAAAAGCTGGTTTTTGATATAAATATGAACTTGATTGAACAAAACATGCATGTATTGTATAACATAATGTCCTAGGGTTGTCATCTGATGAAGATCATCAAAGGTTAGTGTTGCATTTAGCTGTCTTCTAGGTTTTTGTGACATTATATGCTAGCTTGAAAAATGGGTGTCTGATTATTTCTGGCTTGGTACTCTGCTGACATAATCTAATGTTTTGCTTTCGTTGTAAAGCCTTTTTGAAATCGGACAGTGTGGTTAGATAAAGGAGAGTCTTATCTTTAAAATGCTGTGAAATAGTCATATGTTTGAAAAATTGAAGTTTTTGTATTTTAGAGGAGTTTGTATTTCGCGCCACGCCCATCATTGGATAATGGAGCAGGTGTTCCGCTAGCGGAACGTCTAGATGTAAGAGGTTAACTCAAAAAGCGTTAAGGCCTCGATGCCATCTTGTTCAGGGCTAACTGCCCATTATGCCAAACCTATGCTCACCAAGTTTCGTCTTTGAAGTCTTTTCCGTTTAGGAGAAATGGCCATGTCGTGATTGGTGATGTTTTGTACATTTGCAATAAGATTCCATTCGCCTTCTGCTGGAATTCACCGAGACAGCGGAAAAATGACCAAAAGTGGAACATTTTGGAAAACGGAAACCGATTGTCTGAGAGACTTCGTTCGATGACTTCCCGGAATATCTGGCCCCAGTGCCACCGTCCGTGAATTTTACAAACATTCGCGGACGTCTAGTAAGGGACCGTTCATTTGCAATATGGAGTTTCTCATCGATCATACAGCAAATGCCAAAAAATGCCCTTCATGTATGTAATAACACATTATATAAACTCTTTATAGTGTTTTATTTACATTTTAGAGGCGACAAGGTGATAAGTTGGACAGATCGAGTGAAAAAAGCAGTTTCCCCACACGACATCTCTCCTTTTCACAATCACGCAATAGGTTTTGCTTCCCCACCCGCCATCTAAAAAAAAAAGACCCGACGGAGCTCATTGCCTCCTTGAATTATGCAGAGATGGGCATCATGAAGGTGTTACGTACCTCCTAGTAGGAGGGAGGTGCAGGAATCTGGAGCAGGAGAGCAAGGAAGTCCCAGTGGCACAATCGTTTATTCAAGGAGTCCCAAACAAACAACATGTGGGAAAACACGCTAAAACGAAGTCGCCACACACAGGGAAGAAATGCAACTCAAGGAGGAGAAACTTCTACTGTAGAGGGTGTAGAGCCCCCTCAAGCCAATGTCTCCACACTTTCAGAGCCTTTACGACAGCAAGCAACTCCCGGTCCCCCACGTCATAGTTTCACTCCGCCGGGCTGAGCTTCCTCGAAAAGAAATGGCGCGCCCGAGCGCTGTGAGAGCACGGCTCCAATCCTAGCCTCGGATGCGTCCACCTCCACTATGAATGCCAAAGAGGGATCCAGATGAGCCAACACGGGAGCCTCGGTAAACAGAGTCTTCAAGCGACCAAAAGCTCTGTCCGCCTTAGCCGACCACCGCAGACGCACCGGCCCCCCCTTCAGCTGTGAGGTAATGGGAGCAGTCACCTGCCCAAAATCCCGGATAAACCTCCGGTAGTAATTGGCAAACCCTAAAAACCGCTGCACCTCCTTTACCGTGGTGGGTCGGCCAATTATGCACGGCTGCAATGCGGTCACACTCCATCCCCACCCCTGATGTGGAAATGTGATACCCCAGGAAGGAGACAGACTGTTTGAAGAACATGCATTTCTCAGCCTTGACGTATACGTCATGCTCCAACAGTCGCCCAAGTAGTATGCGCACCAGAGACACATGCGCGGCACGTGTAGCGGAATATATCAGAATGTCATCGATATAAGCCACCACACCCTGCCCGTGCAGGTCCCTGAGAATCTCTTCTACAAAGGATTGGAAGACGGCTGGAGCATTCGTTAACCCATACGGCATGACGAGGTACTCATAATGGCCGGATGTGGTACTAAATGCTGTCTTCCACTCATCTCCCGCCCGGATACGCACCAAGTTATACGCACTCCTGAGATCCAGTTTTGTGAAGAAGCGTGCTCCATGAAATGACTCCGTCGCCGTAGCGATGAGAGGTAGCGGGTAACTATACCCCACCATAATGGAATTTAGACCTCTATAGGCAATGCACGGATGCAACCCTTGTCCTTTCTTCTTCACAAAAAAGAAACTTGCAGAGGCGGGGGACAAGTGGGCTGAATGTACCCCTGCCTCAGAGATTCAGAGACATATGTTTCCATAGACAACGTCTCCTCCTGTGACAGGGATACACGTGACTCCTGGGAACGGCGGCGTTTACCTGGAGGTTTATTGCACAATCCCCTCGTCGATGAGGTGGTAATTGGGTCGTCCTCTTTTTACAGAAGGCAATAGCCAAATTCGCATATTCGGGGGGAATGACCCCCCTGCGTAACCATATCCAGTGGAGACGTGGCCTCCCTGACCACTCCTGACCCTAATGGTCGACTATCTAGGGAGTGCACATGGAAGGGTTTGTCCATCTGAACCCGGGGAATCCCTAACCTATGCGCGAAACCGCGGTCCATGAAATTCCCCGCTGCGCCTGAATCTACTAGCGCCTTATGCTGGGAATGGGGAAAAAAACTCAGGGAAAGAAATTAACACATACATGTGACCAACAGGGGGTCTGGGTGAGCCTGGTGCTGACTCACCTGGGGTGTCCGAACAGTGCTCGGCCTGCCGTCTTGACTCCCAGACGAGCTCCTCCAGCACCGGTCGGCAGTGTGCCCTCTCCGACCACATCCAGTGCAGGAGGAGGCTCCTCCTCCGATTGCCCTCGCTGCAGCACCACCTAACTCCATGGGGGTTGGAGCGGAGGCGCTGGGGGTTGGAACCAACAGGAGTCGATCCGGACGCCCGCGTGTAGCCAGCAAGTTGTCCAACCTTATGGACATGTCCACTAGCTGGTCCAGGGTGAGGGTAGCGTCTCTGCATGCTAGCTCCCTGCGGATGTCCTCCCGTAAGCTGCGCCTATAGTGGTCAATCAAGGCCCTGTCGTTCCACCCTGTGCCGGTGGCCAAGGTCCTGAACTCCATAGCGAAGTCTTGGGCGCTCCTCGTCTCCTGTCGTAGATGGAACAAGACGCTCACCCGCCGCTCGCCCCTCAGGGGGATGGTCGAACGCGGCCCGTAAGCGGCGGGTGAACTCTGGGTAGTGGTCCCTCGCCGAGTCTGGTCCATCCCAGACCGCGTTGGCCCACTCCTGAGCTTTGCCTGACAGGCAGGAGACAAGGGCGTTCACGCTCTCACCTCTCAAAGGAGCCGGGTGAACAGTTGCCAGGTAAAGCTCCAACTGGAGCAGGAAACCCTTGCACCCGGCAGCCGTCCCATCGTACTCCCTCGGGTACCGCTGGGGCCGGATGGGGTGTGGCTGGTGGAGGGGAAGGCAGGCCGCCCCTCTCCCATCTCTCCATCGTCGCCATCACTTGATCCATGGCGGTCCCGAGACGGTGGAGAACGGTGGTGTGGTGTTGCACGTGCTCCTCCATGGAAATGGAGAGCACGTCCGCTCCTGCTGACTCCATTTTGTGAGGTGCGGGATTCTGTTACGTACCTCCTAGTAGGAGGGAGGTGCAGGAATCAGGAGCAGGAGAGCAAGGAAGTCCCAGTGGCACAATCGTTTATTCAAGGAGTCCCAAACAAACAACAACATGTGGGAAAACATGTGGGAGAAACTTCTACTCCTAGACGAATAAATCAAAACGGTAATATTACCATGAGCAAAGAAAACCCCGTGGTGCATACACGCACCCCTAAAAAAGTAACACTGAACAATCCCGCACAAAGACTAGCAGGCAGCGGGGTGAAAATAAACCCATCAAAATCAACTAAATGAACACAGGTGTGATAAAACAGACAGACACAAACGAAAAGGAAAAATGGAATGGTGGCAGCTAGTATGCCGGCGACGACGACTGCCGAGCACCGCCCGAGCAGGGAGAGGAGCCTTCTTCGGTCGAAGTCGTGACAGAAGGTCTAGTCATTGATTTTGTTGGAGAAATTGTGCTTTACAATGGTATTGATATTACAGTTGATCTGGAAGTATTACGTTTTTTGGGCGCTAAAATTAGATCAATTGTACGGACCAGAGCGATGTACAAAAGTGAGTGAGTTTACGTTAGCTAGCTAGTGTTATGACATGAGTATGAATGTCATTTTTAATTTGTAATGTTTTAGGGACTCCTAGAAAACCAGGCTGTTGTCTTGTGAAACAGTGGATGTAAAGAATCTAGCTAGCGAAAACATTTACTGCACATTGAATGTACAATTGTGTTAGCTTGCCTTGCTTACATTTGCCATGTAATACAGCTGAAGAAACATAGCTAGCTAACTATTTATTTATTTGCTTATTGTGTAGTGGAGGATAAAAAGAACTGTATGCCTATGGATGTGTAGCTAGCTACAGTATGTAGCCGATCTGTGTATGGACCCTAAAACGTTTGGTATGAATATTAGTTCAGAACCTATGAACCTCAGCTATCATAGTTGGCTTATCGACTTCAAGTCTGAATGGCATTAATGAAGCCTATGGATTGAGTAGAATATAATAACTTTATTGTGCTAAGGATGCAAGTCCTATATACATGTACTGTAGTTATTACCACGCATGAGATCCCAACATTGTAGCCTGTACATTGAATATATTCACTGATCATGTACTCTTTCTTGGCAAATAAAGGTGCGGTTCAGATATGAATCTCTGTGAGATATTCTTTTTCAGCCATATCTGTCACGTTTTTCTTGCTCCCCATTTTTCCATGTTAGTGTGTTTGTGTCCTAGGCATTACAGGTGTACCTAGTTGCGGCTGACGATGGTGGGCGTGGCTGTAGCTGATTGAAGAGAGGATATCTGTTTGCCGTGTGAACCCAGAAGAGGAGAGAGGGGGAGAGAGAGGAGACACTTGTTTTTTTTGGCTATTTGATGATTTGTTGTTTTAATTTATCTTTGTTTGTTTTAGAGCCTGTCCTCCTGATGTACTCCACCCTACCTAGGTCCTGGAGAAGGGAAAAGGTAGATCTGCCCATGGGTGTACATTCCCACGTAGATAACCCATTGTTTTATACACTAGGTTAGCCGGGCGGGTGTCACCCTTGTATTCTTTTGGAACCAGGTAGGACAGTGGGTTAGGTTTTAGAGTGTGTTAGGAAGGATTAGGTGTGTAGAAGAGCAGGGACCTTTAGTTTATATTCATTACTTGGACCCCGATCCCAAACATTCCCTTCTCTTACCTTCCCTGGTTGTGGTTGTTAGTTTTTGTTTTCTTACTGATTCTTTATGGGTGTTTTGTATTGTTTATTTAATTACTTTACTAAACATCCCCTGAGGGCTAAAATTGAGTTCTGGTTGTGGTCTGATTTATTTTAGCTCATTACACCCCACATTTCTTCCCCTTTCATCTGGTTTACCTGGTGTGTTTAGGCCCAGGCATTTACGTCTCCTCCTCAGACGAGCTACACCCGAGGGGAGAACATAATATGGGGGCTCATCCGGGATATTTATTGTTCCAGCTTGTGCTGACCGAACGACTATGACGCGGGCGGCCGTGGGTACCCTTTCGTTCCGAAACGTTTAGTAAGACAATGCAATCGTCCGCCTTGAATATTATTGAAGCTCTGATTGAAAAAGGCCCTAACGATTTATGTTATACAACGTTTGTCATGTTTGAACGAATGTAAATATATATTTTTTGCACATTCGTGACGACAAGTCACGAATGTGCTTCAGTACATTATGAGTAGCCTTCAGAACGCGCTAACAAGAAGGAGCTATTGGGACATAAAATAACCTTTTCAAACAAAACTACATTTGTTGTGGACCTGGGATTCCTAATCAAAAGGTAAGGGAATATTTACAATAGTATATTTGATTTTAGATGAGTCCAAGATGGCGCTAACCTGTATCGCCTAGCCTATTTTTCTGAGCATAGCACCTCGTTTATTGCAAAGTGTGATTTCCCAGTAAAGTTATTTTTAAATCTGGCAATGCGGTTGCATTCTAGACGTTCCGCTAGCGGAACACCTGCTCCAATATCCAATGATAGGCGTGGCGCGAATTACAAATTCCTCAAAAATACAAAAACTTCAATTTTTCAAACATATGACTATTTCACAGCATTTTAAAGACAAGACTCTCCTTTATCTAACCACACTGTCCGATTTCAAAAAGGCTTTACAGCGAAAGCAAAACATTAGATTATGTCAGCAGAGTACCCAGCCAGAAATAATCAGACACCCATTTTTCAAGCTAGCATATAATGTCACAAAAACCCAGAAGACAGCTAAATGCAGCACTAACCTTTGATGATCTTCATCAGATGACACACCTAGGACATTATGTTATACAATACATGCATGTTTTGTTCAATCAAGTTCATATTTATATAAAAAAACAGCTTTTTACATTAGCATGTGACGTTCAGAACTAGCATTCCCACCGAACACTTCCGGTGAATTTACTAAATTACTCACGATAAACGTTCACAAAAAGCATAACAATTATTTTAAGAATTATAGATACAGAACTCCTTTATGCACTCGATATGTCCGATTTTAAAATAGCTTTTCGGTGAAAGCACATTTTGCAATATTCTAAGTACATAGCCCAGCCATCACGGGCTAGCTATTTAGACACCCGGCAAGTTTAGCACTCACCAATATCAGATTTACTATTATAAAAGTTTGATTACCTTTTGTTGTCTTCGTCAGAATGCACTCCCAGGACTGCTACTTCAATAACAAATGTTGGTTTGGTCCAAAATAATCCATCGTTATATCCGAATAGCGGCGTTTTGTTCGTGCGTCCCAGACACTATCCGAATGGTAAAGAAGGGTCGTGCGCATGGTGCAATTCGTGACAAAAAAATTCTAAATATTCCATTACCGTACTTCGAAGCATGTCAACCGCTGTTTAAAATCAATTTTTATGCAATTTATCTCGGAAAAAAGCGATAATCTTCCGACCGGGAATCTCCTTTTCGGCAAACATATCTGTCAATGACTTGCCCCCAAGTCCAGTTTCTGCTCTCCATCCATTCCATGTTTGACCAGGTGTCCATCTCTGCCTGGGCACGCCGCTTGATCCAGTCATGGTCGGTAGTTCTGTAACGAGGGTCGTACAAAGGGGACCAAGGCGCGGCGGGTGAAGTGCTCATATTTTACTTTAATTTAATGAAAACACTAAATCAAAACAACAAAAACGACCGTCAACAGTTCAGTAGGTTACAAAGAACAAAACAACTACCCACAAAACCCAAAGGAAAAACATGCTGCCTAAGTATGGTTCCTAATCAGAGATAATGATAGACAGCTAGCTGCCTCTGGTTAGGAACCATACTCGGCTCAACACAAAGAAATACAACACACAGAATGCCCACCCCACACCCTGACCTAACCACATAGAGAAACAAACCCTCTCTCTCAGGTCAGGGCGTGACAGTTCAACTGTCACACTCCGTGAGAACCCAAAAGATAAGCTTGATTTTTTTTAACCAATTTGTTATTGTTTTATCTGTGGATTTGTCCTTTAAACAGCTGCATATTATCAAGATATCAAAGTGTCACCAACAAAAAGATAAACAATAGGCCTATAGCATATGCAATATATGGCATTCATTTTTCACACGTAAATAGCACTTTTCAGTAGTGCTCAAAGCATGTCATTAAATGAGCGCAGCATTTATTTTTAAACTCAAATCAATGAGCCCAATCAGTCCGCCATGACAACAAAATCATAAACAACAGAGTAGGGCTGGCTAATAAGTCCTTAGTTTTGGGGACATGCTCAGATAAAACAAATTTGGCTAATCTTCCATATTTCCAAATTCTATTCTTGAAGATCAAGGGGTATAACATTTATTATTATTATGAATTACATTTATTGGAATGACTGGAATTCTGTCGTTCAATTGGTAACATACATTTTTGTCTTCTTCTAACATTAGCTCATCATATTCACTTTCAGAAATGTATTTTACATACATATTTATGCAAGAACTGGAATGCATTTTTTGTCAACAGTACCTGAAAGCATGAATGATCCGGCACCTCTCAGATTTGACCTTGTTTGTTTCCGCACCTATTTATCCAGCTTCGGTACCTTACGCGGCATTATTTATACAATTTGTTCACTGTTTGCACTGTCTTTTTTTTTTAAACGATCAGAGTTAAATCAAGTTGCCTCCTGGTTATTTCTCCCGCCTCACAGAAAAACCATCATGTAAAAGTTCAGTGATCCTTCTGTGCAATCATCCTAATCCTTCCACACTGATTTCAGACCTGCTCTATTATTTGTACATATAGGTTATGGAGCGGGCCAGCGAGGTAAGTAACTGATCTTGAAACAGGTCTTGGCAGTGGTGGTCAGCTAGTGAGGAGAACCCTAAGTGATCATGTCACGTAGCCTAGGATAGTCTCTCTACTGAATTTGAAACTGAGGGAAAGCCAAATAAAAAATGAATAAGAAAAGTGCATCCACTGACGAAGTGCCCGAAGCAGGTGCAATTTGGACAGGGCTGAGTTCAAGACTAAGCAAAATTATAACCCCTGGCTTGTCAAGCAAGATTCAACATGCAAAAAGATAGGGAATTGGGGCCCGGATAAGACTGGAGAGATTAAACTAGCAATAGAGTGGGTGGAATGTACAGTAACATCCTCTGCCTCCGATGTAAAAAAAAGCAACAAAGAGCAGTTAGAAAAAAGGTTTTGTAACATGCCTAAATCAAGGCCCATTTAGCACCAGAAAGCATTGTAGACAAGGCTTAAGGGGACACCTTAACACAGGTTGTACTTAACACTCAAAATAAAAACAGACACTACAGCCAGAGTCTTCCTAACGGCTTACAGAGGCTAAATGTCACTGCTCACGATTTTGAGCAATAAATTGACTGTCAGGAGTTAAATGGACTTGACATGGGGAGAATTCTCCATTCCAATGTTGCTTGCTCCAACATACAGCAACATACAAAAACTATTTGAAAGAATAGTACAGTGCTCTCCCAAAATCAGCCTAATGCTCGTTGAGGCTACTAGTTTGAATAAAAAGTGCCTTGCTCATATACATCAGCTCACAGATATGGACATACCAGCAAACATTTTTGCTGATCTTGTGGAACTGGAGGATTTCTCTGCAGGGGGAATTGTCCATAATCTGTTATCTGCATTAGAGGGTGTAAAGTTTACTGAGGACGTGTGATGGTGCGTCTGTCATGCTGGGACGCAAGAGCGGAGTAGCAAAAAGGCTCCAGGCCCTCTTCCCTAGTAACTGCTCTGCACACAGGCTTGAGCTCACAGTAGGTGATGTGGTAAAAGAGATGGGAGCTATCAATCATTTTAAAATAGTTATGGACAAGCTATATGTGCTTTATAGCGTATCCAACAAAGATGGAATGCAGCTGAGGGAGCGCACAGAAAGTTTAGACATTCAGCTCTGCAAAATTGGCAGCATCTATATATAATTAAATGCACTAAAGAGGAACAATGGGTACATATCGAAGATACACATGCTGATCCCCAGAATCCTTTCTGGTGTCTAATTTCAAAGGATAAAGCTAAGAACATTAACTTCATAGCTAACACTATAACAATATGGAAGAAAATGAAACATATTCTACAAGAACCAATATCACTGTAACGTGTACGCTAAGAATCGGGAGGGAAGTACAGGGAGTGAATTTAACCTGTTTGGGGACAGGGCAGTATTTTCACGGCCGGATGAAAAAAAACTTACCTGATTTAAACTGGTTACTACTCTTGCCCAGAAACGAGAATATGCATATTATTAGTAGATTTTGATAGAAAACACTCTAAAGTTTCTAAAACTGTTTGAATGGTGTCTGTGAGTATAACAGAACTCATATGGCAGGCAAAAACCTGAGAAGATTCCAAGCAGGAAGTGGCCTGTCTGCAAATTTGTAGTCCTTCTTTTGCTTCTCTATCGAAACTACAGTATCTGAGCTGTTACGTGGCACTTTCTAAGGCTTCCATTGGCTCTCTAAAGCCTCCAGAAAGCGGATTGAGGCGTCTTCTGTCTATGGGCAGAGTATAGGAGTACAGTTTGTCAGTGGCCTGCCTGGTGACTAAGAGATTGGAGATGGGCGTTCACGAGACCATGCTGTTTTTTCTTTTCGTCTTTGAATGAATACAGTATTGTCTTGTTGGGAAATTATTGCTATTTTACGAGAAAAATACCATAAAAATTTATTTTAAACAGCGTTTGACATGCTTCCAAGTACGGTAAAGGAACATTTAGATTTTTTTTGTCTCGATATGCGCTCGCGCGTTACCCTTTGGATAGTGACCTGAACGCTACTTCCACATTTCTTGTGGAAGTAGCAGTCCTGGGAGTGCATTCTGATGAAGATCAGCAAAGTTAATACCATTTTTCTAATAGTAATTTTGAGTTTAGTGAGCCCCGAAGTTGGCGGGTGTCAAATTAGCTAGGCGTGATGGCTAAGCTATGTACTCAGAATATTGCAAAATGTGCTTTCGCCGAAAATATATTTTAAAATTCTGACATTACGATTGCATAAAGGAGTTCTGTATCTATAATTCTTGAAATAATTGTTATGTATTTTGTCAAGGATTATGATGAGTAATTTTGTAAATTCACCGGAAGTTTCTGGTGGGAATGCATGTTCTGAACATCACACACCAATGTAAAAAGCTGTTTTTGGATATAAATATGAACTTGATTGAACAAAACATGCATGTATTGGATAACATAATGTCCTAGGAGTGTCATCTGATGAAGATCATCAAAGGTTAGTGCTTCATTTAGCTGTGTTTTGGGTTTATGTGACATATATGCTTGATTGGAAAATGGCTGTGTGATTATTTTTGGCTATGTACTCTCCTAACATAATCTAATGTTTTGCTTTCGCTGTAAAGCCTTTTGGAAATCGGACAATGTAGTTAGATTAACGAGAGTCTTGTCTTTAAAATGGTGTAAAATAGTGGTATGTTTGAAAAATTGAAATTATTTTATTTTTGAGGTTTTTGTATTTCGCGCCACGTTCTTCCATTGGATATTTAGCGGAACGCCTAGATGCAATAAGTTAATAAATAACGGCACAAAACAAGAGCAGCGTACAGTCAATAATGCCTGGGGAAAGAATCAATGGGAGTGACAGATCGGGGAGGTAATCAGGAAGGTAATGGAATCCAGGTGAGTCTCATGTGGTGCGGGTGCACGGAACGATGGTGGCAGGTGTGCGTAATAATGTGTAAACTGGTAACGTCGAGCGCCGGAGAGGGGGAGCGGGGGTAGACGTAACAATCACTCACTAAAAGCACAACCCTATTGAAAAATTCTTGGTAAGCATTTCAGAATTTATAAAATTGGTCCACATGGAAAACTGAAGGCATAGAAACCATAAATGACTTGGCAATAGGAAATACATTTATTTCCTTGATAGAATTAAAAAGCAATTTTGGGCAGACCAATGTAGATATTTTCAAATACATGTAACTTTAATATCAAGACATTTTGATTTGAAATCTTTTGGACCTCAGAGCAATCTTGAGTAAATCCAATTTGAGTCAGAGAAGGATATTCATATGATGGTAAGACACTACCGGTCAAAAGTTTTAGAACACCTACTCATTCAAGGGTTTTTCTTTATTTTTACTATTTTCTACATTGTAGAATAATAGTGAAGATATCAAAACTATGAAATAACACATATGGGATCATTTAGTAACCAAAAAGTGACATCTTTGCACACTGTTGGCATTCTCTCAATCAGCTTCACGAGGTAGTCCCCTGGAATGCATTTCAATTAACAGATGTGCCTTGTTAAAAGTTAATTTGGGGAATTTCTTTCCGTCTTAATGTGTTTCAGCCAATCAGGTGTGTTGTGACAAGGTAGGGGGGTATACAGAAGATCTCAAAAACCATCAAGCGCTATGATGACCGCCACAGGAATGGAAGACACAGAGTTACCTCTGCTGCATAGGATAAGTTCATTAGAGTTATCAGCCTCAGAATTTGCATTGCAAATAAATGCTTCACAGAGTTCAGGTAACAGACACATCTCAACATCAACTGTTCAGAAGAGACTGTGTGAATCAGGCCTTCATGGTCGAATTGCTGTAACGAAACCACTACTAAATAATAAGAAGAGAGTCTGGAGTCCAAATTGGAAATTTTTGGTTCCAACCGCCGTGTCTTTGTGAGACGCGGTGTGAGTGAACGGATGATCTCTGCATGTGTATTTCCCACCGTAAAGCATGGAGGAGGTGTTATGTTGTGGGGGTGCTTTGTTGGTGACACTGTCTGTGATTTATTTATAATTCAAGGCACACAACCAGCATGGCTACCACAGCATTCTGCAGTGATACGACAACCCATCTGGGTTGGGCTTAGTGGGACTATCATTTGTTTTTCAAAAGGACAATGACCCAACACACCTCCAGGCTGTGTAAGGGCTACTTCACCAAGAAGGAGAGTGATGGAGAGATGCATCAGATGACCTGGCCTCCACAATCCCCCGATATCAACCAAATTGAGATGGTTTGGAATGAGTTGGACCGCAGAGTGAAGGAAAAGCAGCCAACAAGTGCTCAGCATATGTGGGAACTCCTTCAAGACTGTTGGAAAAGCATTCCAGGTGAAGCTGAATACCAAGAGTGTGTAAAGCTGTCATCAAGGCAAAGGTTGGCTATTTGAAACATATCAAATATCAGATATAAAATAAATGTAGATTAAAAAAAATGTTTTTGGTTACATGATTCTATAGGTGTTATTTCATAGTTTTGATGTCTACACTACCATTCTACAATGTCAAAAATAGTAAAAATAAAGTAGGTGTGTCCAAACCTTTGACTGGTACTGCATGTCACGGCAACATCCCTTCCTCTGCATATACAGTGCCTTCAGAAAGGATTCATACCCCTTGACTTATTCCACATTTTGTTGTTTTACAACCTGAATTTAAAATGGATGAAATAAAAAAAAATCCTCACCAATCTACACACAATACCCCATAATGACGAAGTGAAAACATGTTTTAAGAAATGTTTGCAAATGTATTGAAAATTAAATACAGAAATACCTAAGGTATTCACACCCCTTAGTCAATACATGTTACAATCACCTTTGGCAGCGATTACAGCTGTGATTCTTTCTGGGTAAGTCTCTAAGTGCTCTGCACACCTGGATTGTACAATATTTGCCCATATTTAAAAAACATTCTTTAAGCCTTGTCAAATGGGTTGTTGATCATTGCTAGACATCCATTTTTAAGTCTTGTCAGATTTTCAAGCAAATTTAAGTTAAACCTCAGGTAAGCAACTCCAGTGTAGATTTGGCCTTGTGTTTTAGGTTATTGTCCTGCTGAAAGGTGAATTAATCTCCCAGTGTCTGGAGGACAGCAGACTGAAGCAGGTTTTCCTCCAGGATTTTTCCTATGCTTAGCTCCATTCTGGAAAAAAATGTATTCTGAAAAACTCCCCAGTCCTTAACGAATACAAACATTCTCATAACATGATGCAGCCACCACTATGCTGGAAAATATGAAGATTGGTATTCAGTGATGTGTTGTATTAGATTCATTTTCACTCTGTCAGTTTGGTTGGTATTGTGGAGTGTGGAGTAACTACAATATTGTTGATCCATTCTCAGTTCTCTTATCACAGCCATCATTCCAGAATTTATTTAGGCTTGCCATAAGAGGGGTTGAGTACTTATTGACTCAAGACATTTTAGCTTTTCATGTTTTATGAATTTGTTAAAATATCGAAAAACATAATTCTACTTTGTCATTATAGGGTATTGTGTGTAGGCCAGTGTCATTATGGGGTATTGTGTGTAGGCCAGTGTCATTATGGGGTATTGTGTGTAGGCCAGTGTCATTATGGGGTATTGTGTGTAGGCCAGTGTCATTATAGAGTATTGTGTGTAGGCCAGTGTCATTATGGGGTATTGTGTGTAGGCCAGTGTCATTATGGGGTATTGTGTGTAGGCCAGTGTCATTATGGGGTATTGTGTGTAGGCCAGTGTCATTATGGGGTATTGTGTGTAGGCCAGTGTCATTATAGGGTATTGTGTGTAGGCCAGTGTCATTATAGGGTATTGTGTGTAGGCCAGTGTCATTATAGGGTATTGTGTGCAGGCCAGTGTCATTATAGGGTATTGTGTGCAGGCCAGTGTCATTATAGGGTATTGTGTGTAGGCCAGTGTCATTATAGGGTATTGTGTGCAGGCCAGTGTCATTATAGGGTATTGTGTGTAGGCCAGTGTCATTATGGGGTATTGTGTGTAGGCCAGTGACCAAAAAAATATCAATTTAATCCAAGGCATGTGAATACTTTCTGAAGGCACTTTAAAACCACTGACCACCAGGAATGTTGCCTCTTGATGTGCATTTTCCTGTTTGCTGATGGCCTTATACAGCTCATTGAGTGGGACCTTACATGCTGACCAGACTGCTCGCGCACGTGAGTCCGCCATTGCGCGTGTGTTGATTTTGTCCACCTATACCAGGACACGCAGGTTGAAATATCAAAACGAACTCTGAACCAACTATATTAATTTGGGGACAGGTAGAAAGGCATTAAACATTTATGGCAATTTAGCCAGCTAGCTTGCTGTTGCTAGCTAATTTGTCCTGGGATTTAAACATAGGGTTGTTAATTTACCTGAAATTCACAACGTCCTCTGCTCCGACAATTAATCCACAGATAAAAGGCTAAACCGAGTTTGTTTCGTTTCTAATCTCTCCTCCTTCAGGCTTCTTCTTCTTTGAACTATATGGTGGTTGACAACCAACTTTAAGGTGCATTACCACTACCAACTGGACTGGAGTGTGGACCTCAGTTCATCTTTCAATCACCCATGTGGGTATATGCTCCTAAAAACCAATGAGGAGACTTGCAGCGAGTCAAGCGTCTGTCACATCCTGACCATGGTAAGCTATTATTTTCTATGGTAGACTGATCAGGGCGTGACAGGTGTTTTTCTATGTTTTGTATTTCTATGTTTAGGTTCTAGTTTTCTATTTCTATGTTGGGTTTGTTTGGTATGATCTCCAATTAGAGGCAGCTGGTCCTCGTTGTCTCTAATTGGAGAGGGGGTTTTTTCACCTGGGTTTGTGGGATCTTGTTTTTGTATTGCTCAGTGAAGCCTGCAGAACGTGACGTTCGTGTTTCTTTGTTTATTGTTTTTGTATAGTGTTCTGAGTATAATAATAAATATTTATCATGAGCACTCAACACGCTGCACCTTGGTCTACTCCTTACGACGAGCGTCACAGGAGATCCCACCACAAAAGGACCAAGCAGCGTGATCAGGAGTGGACCTGGGAGGAGATTCTGGACGGGAAAGGACCCTGGAGTCAGGCTGGGGAGTATCGTAGCCCGAGGAAGGAGATTGAGGCAGCAAGAGCAGAGCGGCGTTGATATGAGGCACTATACCAACCACGAGGCAAGTGCGAGAGGCACCCCCAAAAACAATTTGGGGGGGACACACGGGGAGTTTGGCAGAGTCAGGGTGGAGACCTGAGCCAACTCCCCGTGCTTACCATGGGGAGCGAGTGAAGAAGCAAGCACCGTGTTATGCGGTGATGCGCACTGTGTCGCCAGTGCGCATTCACAGCCCAGTGTGATCTGTTCCCGTGCCCCGCATTCGCTGTGCTAGGTTGAGCATTCAGCCAGGAAGGGTGGTGCCAGCTCAGTGCTCCTGGTCTCCAGTTCGCCTTCTCGGTCCAGGATATCCTGCGCCGGCGCTGCGCACTGTGTCGCCAGTGCGTGTTCACAGCCCAGTTCATCCTGTGCCAGCTCCCCGCGTTTGCCGGGCGAAAGTAAGCATCCAGCCAGGACGGGTCGTGCCAGCTATATGCTCGAGACCTCCGGTGCGCCTCCACGGCCCAGTATATGCTGTGCCTGCCCCACGTACCTGGCCTTCAGTGAGTCTATCCAGCCTGGTACGTCCTGTGCCTGCTCCTTGCACTTGCCCTGAGGGGTGTGTCACCAGTCTGGCGCCACCTGTGCCACTCATCAGGCCTCCAGTGCGCCTGCCCAGTCCAGGGTGTCCTGTTCCTGCTCCCGCACTCGCCCTGAGGTGCGTGTTACTAGTCTGGCGTCACCTGTGCCAGCCCCACACATCAGGCCTCCAGTGCGCATTCCCAGTCAAGAGCTTCCAGCAACGTTCCCCAGTCCGGTGAGACCTGTTCCGGCTCCACGTAAAAAGCCTCCAGTGATGATCCATGGTCCAAAGCCTCTAGTGATGATCCAAGGCACGAAGCCTCCGGCGATGATCCATGGCCCGGAGCCTGTAGTGATGATCCATTGCATGAAGCCTCCAGTGATGATCCATTGCATGAAGCCTCCAGTGATAATCCATGGCCCGGATTCTGTAGGGATGATCCACGGCACGAAGCCTCCAGTGATAATCCACGGCACGAAGCCTCCAGTGATAATCCACGGCACGAAGCCTCCAGTGATAATCCACGGCACGAAGCCTCCAGTGATGATCCGCGGCGCGGAGCCTGCAATGACGATCCACGGCGCGGAGCCTCCAGCGGCGATCCGCGGCGCGGAGCCTGCAACGACGATCCGCGGCGCGGAGCCTGCAGCGACGATCCGCGGCGCGGAGCCTGCAGCGACGATCCGCGGCGCGGAGCCTGCAGCGACGATCCGCGGCGCGGAGCCTGCAGCGACGATCCGCGCCCGGAGCCTGCAGCGACGATCCGCGCCCGGAGCCTGCAGCGACGATCCGCGGCCCGGAGCCTGCAGCGACGATCCGCGGCCCGGAGCCTGCAGCGACGGCCCGCGCCCGGAACCTCCAGCGACGGCCCGCGGCCCGGAACCTCCTGAGACGGCCCGCGGCCCGGAACCTCCTGAGACGGCCCGCGGCCCGGAACCTCCTGAGACGGCCCGCGCCCGGAACCTCCTGAGACGGCCCGCGGCCCGGAACCTCCTGAGACGGCCCGCGGCCCGGAACCTCCAGCGACGGCCCGCGCCCGGAACCTCCAGCGACGGCCCGCGCCCGGAACCTCCAGCGACGGCCCGCGCCCGGAACCTCCAGCGACGGCCCGCGGCCCGGAACCTCCAGCGACGGCCCGCGCCCGGAACCTCCAGCGACGGCCCGCGCCCGGAACCTCCAGCGACGGCCCGCGCCCGGAACCTCCAGCGACGGCCCGCGGCCCGAACCTCCAGCGACGGCCCGCGGCCCGGAACCTCCAGCGACGGCCCGCGGCCCGGAACCTCCAGCGACGGCCCGCGGCCCGGAACCTCCAGCGACGGCCCGCGGCCCGGAACCTCCAGCGACGGCCCGCAGCCCGGTGTCATCACGTTGGCCTGTGGGTAAGGTTTATGACCGCCCCGTAAATACCTTTCTCCCTTCCCCTCTCTTTCTGACCCTACTGAAGGACTTGAATAGCCTGTGTTAACCTCTATGGGACCGGCGGGACGAATTCGTCCCACCTACGTAACATCCACTGCCAGCCTGTGGCGCGATTTTCAAAATCTTCAAAATCCTATTACTTCAATTTCTCAAACATATGACTATTTTACAGCCATTTAAAGATAAGACTCTCGTTAATCTAACCACACTGTCCGATTTCAAAAAGGCTTTACAACGAAAGCAAAACATTAGATTATGTCAGCAGAGTACCAAGCCAGAAATAATCAGACACCCATTTTTCAAGCCAGCATATAATGTCACCAAAACCCAGAAGACAGCTAAATGCAGCACTCACCTTTGATGATCTTCATCAGATGACAACCCTAGGACATTATGTTATACAATACATGCATGTTTTGTTCAATCAAGTTCATATTTATATCAAAAACCAGCTTTTTACATTAGCATGTGACGTTCAGAACTAGCATACCCCCGCAAACTTACGGGGAATTCGCTAACATTTTACTAAATTACTCACGATAAACGTTCACAAAAAGCATAACAATTATTTTAAGAATTATAGATACAGACCTCCTCTATGCACTCGATATGTCCGATTTTAAAATAGCTTTTTGGTGAAAGCACATTTTGCAATATTCTAAGTACATAGCCCAGGCATCACGGGCTCGCTATTTAGACACCCGGCAAGTTTAGCACTCACCATAATCATATTTACTATTATAAAAATGTCATTACCTTTTGTTGTCTTCGTCAGAATGCACACCCAGGACGTCTACTTCAATAACAAATGTTGGTTTGGTCCAAAATAATCCATCGTTATATCCGAATAGCGGCGTTTTGTTCGTATGCGTTCCAGACACTATCCGAAATAGTAAAGAAGTGTCGCGCGCTTGGCGCAATTCCTGACAATAAAATTCAAAGTATTCCATTGCCGTACGTCGAAGCATGTCAACCGCTGTTTAAAATCAATTTTTACGTCATTTTTCTCGTAGAAAAGCGATAAAATTCCGACAGGGAATCTCCTTTTCGGCAAACAGAGGAAAAAAATCCCAAAGGCGGGGGCGGTCGGGGTCACGCGCATAAGCTAGTGTCTCTTGATGGGCCACTTGAGAAAGGCGATAATGTGTTTCAGCCTGGGGCTGGAATGACGACATTCTCTTTTTTCCCGGGCTATGAGAGCCTATGGACGACGTGGGAAGTGTCACGTTAGAGCAGAGATCCTTAGTAAATGATAGAGATGGCAAAGAAGTTCCAGAAATGGTCAGACAGGCCACTTCCTGTAAAGGAATCTCTCAGGTTTTGACCTGCCATTTGAGTTCTGTTATACTCACAGACACCATTCAAACAGTTTTAGAAAATTTAGGGTGTTTTCTATCCATATGTAATAAGTATATGCATATTCTAGTTACTGAGTAGGAGTGGTAACCAGATTAAATCGGGTATGTTTTTTATCCAGCCGTGTCAATGCTGCCCCCTAGCCCTAACAGGTTAAATATAGAGAGTCTGGGAACATCAAACAAATGGGGAAAAGGAAACATATTTTGGTAATAAAACCAGTTGGAAATATGCTTGGGAACGTAATGAGTATGGATGTCAGTTCGGTTGTCATCTGAGACATTATGACTGATGACAGGACGACATAAACTGTACCTGAGAAAGTATACACCCTCTAGTTATCAGAGTAACATGGAATTGTTATGCAATTGAAATGTTTGATATTGAAATTGTTTGTTAGGAGATTAAATGTAATTTTAGCTTCCAAATGAGAGAATTGGGTTTTCATAAGGAAAGTGCCCTGCTTGATCAGTGGCCCACCCCTTTGAAGAGACAGGGGTTATAAACGATGAAACACATCCTTCCCCCTCTCCACTATATAAGCCTTTGACGAAAAGATAACCATGGTTCCAGTACGTGAGGTCTGCAGCCTCTACGTTAGAAGGACACACGTCAAGTACAGAACTAAGCCAACCTCAGCGTGAGCTTTGGTGGCGAATGGTTTGAACTTTGAGCTTATTCACTACAGAAGTGATACTTCCTAGCCGTTGAGTTAGCAGCGGCCGCTGTAGACGTGGGCTAGGAAAGGACAGACGACGGATCCAGTCTAACAAACAGATGAAGATACCACCACGTATCCAATTTACCACCAGAGACATTCTTCCGAGGACAGGAAGATCTGTTGGCCAACCCGGCCAGCATCTACGACCAATCTACCGAAGCGCAGCTCAGAGTAAATGTTTATTGCATTTTCCTTTTCCAAATGGGCGGTAATTTAGAATGCATAAGATAATGTATTTACGATAGCATAGCTGCTGTTTCTTCGTTCCTAAGTCTTCCCGCTCTTTCATTCAAGCCCAACCCCCTTTCCTTTGTGTAACCAGCTTTGATACAGGTTCCGTCCACCAGGGATGTTTTCTGTATGACATCATTTGTATTCTGTGTATTTGTAATTCTGTGTGATTGGTTTAGGTATTTAGTAAATAAATAATTAAACCCAATTTTTGTATTGCTGATTCAACTTGTTAGCCAGGGTTCGTGAAGATAACCAAGAATTTACAACTTTCATTATGAGACTGAAAATAAGATGATTAAGATGATGGCTATCGATGTAAAAGATTACTAAGTATTTTAAGAGTTTATTCGGAAGAAAACGGCTCTATAAACGTTCTTCCGTGGTGCCCCGACTTTCTAGTTAATTACATTTACATGATTAGCTTAATCAGGTAATATTAATTACAGAGAAAGGATTTTATAGAATAGCATGAAATATCACTTAATCTGGCATAGCCAAAGACACGACACCGGAGTCTTCAGCGGCGGTCCGCAGCCCGGAGTCTTCAGCGGCGGTCCGCAGCCCGGAGTCTTCAGCGGCGGTCCGCAGCCCGGAGTCTTCAGCGACGGCCCGCAGCCCGGAGTCTTCAGCGACGGCCCGCAGCCCGGAGTCTGCCCCTTTGGGGGAAGGGGGGGGGGTACTGTCACGTCCTGACCATGGTATGCTGTTATTTTCTATGGTAGACAGGTCAGGGCGTGACGGGTGTTTTTCTATTTCTATGTTTAGGTTCTAGTTTTCTATTTCTATGTTGGGTTTGTTTGGGATGATCTCCAATTAGAGGCAGCTGGTCCTCCTTGTCTCTAATTGGAGATCATACTTAACCTCTTAAGGATCAGACCCTTTTTTTCAATTTCCGCCTAAAATGACATACCCAAATCAATCTGCCTGTAGCTCAGGACCTGAAGCAAGTATATGCATATTCTTGATACAGCACCATTTGAAAGGAAACACTTTGAAGTTTGTGGAAATGTGAAATTAATGTAGGAGACTTTAACCTGTTGTGGTATAGGGGGCAGTATTTTCACGGCCGGATAAAAAACGTACCTGATTTAATCTGGTTACTACTCCTTCCCAGAAACTAGAATATGCATATAATTAGTAGATTTTGATAGAAAACACTCTAAAGTTTCTAAAACTGTTTGAATGGTGTCTGTGAGTATAACAGAACTCATATGGCAGGCCAAAACCTGAGAAGATTCCATGCAGGAAGTGCCCTGTCTGACAATTTCTTGTCCTTCTGTTGCATCTCTATCGAAATTACAGCATCTGTGCTGTAACGTGACACTTTCTAAGGCTTCCATTGGCTTTCAGAAGCCGCCAGAAAGTGGAATGGGGTGTCTGCTGTCTCTGGGCAAAGTACAGCAGCAGAGTTTGTAAGTGGTCAGCCTGGGGACAGTGAGACTGGAGATGCGCATTCACGAGACTTCTCAATTTTTTTCTTTCAGTCTTTGAATGAATACAACATTGCCCGGTTGGAATATTATCTCTATTTTACGAGAAAAGTAGCATAAAAATTGATATTAAACAGCGTTTGACATGCTTCTAAGCACGGTAATGGAATATTTTGAATTTTTTTGTCACGAAATGCGCTCGCGCGTTACCCTTCGGATAGTGACCTAATGCACGAACAAAACGGCGGTATTTGGATATAACTATGGATTATTTGGAACCAAAACAACATTTGTTGTTGAAGTAGAAGTCCTGGGAGTGCATTCTGACAAAGAACAGCAAAGGTAATCCAATTTTTCTAATAGTAATTCTGAGTTTAGGTGACCCCGAAGTTGGCGGATGTCAAAATAGCTAGCCGTGATGACCGAGCTATGTACTCAGAATATTGCAAAATGTGCTTTCGCCGAGAAGCTATTTAAAAAAAAAACGGACAAAGCGATTGCATAAAGGAGTTCTATATCTATAATTCTTAAAATAATTGTTATGTATTTTGTCAATGTTTATCGTGAGTAATTTATTAAATTCACCGGAAGTTTTCGGTGGGTATGCTAGTTCTGAAAATCACATGCTAATGTAAAAAGCTAGTTTTTGATATAAATATGAACTTGATTGAACAAAACATGCATGTATTGTATAACATAATGTCCTAGGAGTGTCATCTGATGAAGATCAAAGGTTAGTGCTGCATTTAGCTGTGTTTTGGGTATTTGTGATGCATGCTAGTTGCTTGGAAATGGCTGTGTGGTTTTTTTGTGTCTATGTACTCTCCTAACATAATCTAAATGTTTTGCTTTCGCTGTAAAGCCTTTTGGAAATCGGACAACGTGGTTCGATTCAGGAGAAGTGTATCTATAAAATGGTGTAAAATAGTCCTATATTTGAGAACTTTGAATTATGACATTTTGTGGTTTTAAATTTAGCGCTCTGATTTGTCACTGGCTGTTGAATAGTGTGGGATGATTTCGTCCCACCTCCCCTAGAGAGGTTAAGTAGTTGTTTTTTTTTCACCTGGGTTTGTGGGATCTTGTTTTTATATTGCTCAGTGAAGCCTGCAGAACGTAACGTTCGTGTTTCTTTGTTTGTTTTTGTATAGTGTTCTGAGTATAATAATAAATATTTATCATGAGCACTCAACACACTGCACCTTGGTCTACTCCTTACGACGAGCGTCACAGCGTCACAAAAGAACCAAGTTATATTTTAGCGCCTGGCTATACAGACACTAGTTGACGCACGCGAGCAGTGTGGGTGCAATGATTGAATAACGTATGTGTACATGTATTTTGCAACGCTCGCGCATGTGACACGAGCGGTGAGGTCAGCATGTTAGCGCCATCATCGGTTTGTGGTGGTAAATAGACAGCTACGAAAAATATAGATAAACTCTCTTGGTAAATAGTATGGTCTGCAGGTTATCATGATGTATTCTAACTCAGGCGAACAAAACCTTGAGACTTCCTTAACATTAGAGATAGTGTACCAGCTGTTGTTAACAAAGACACACACTTCCCCCTTAACCTTACCCAAAGCTGCCATCCGGTCTTGACAATTTTTATTTTATCTATATTTAACTAGGCAAGTCAGTTAAGAACAAATTCTTATTTACAATGACGGCCTATCCCAGACAACGCTGAGCCCTATGGGACTCCCAATCACAGCCGGATGTGATACAGCCTGGATTCAAACCAGGGACTGTAGTGACACCTCTTGTGCTGAGCTGCTGGGCCACTCGGGAGCCCAATGCCAAGATAAAACAGCTAGATGTTTATGATCCATGTCCTTGTTCAGCTACGACTCCAAGAAACATAGGATATTACAGTTCTTCAGGTCCCGTTGATACGATAGTCTCGAACAGAGATCGTCCAGTTTGTTCTCTAGTGATTTTACGTTTGCCAATAGAACAGAGGGTAGAGACTGGTTTATTTACTAACTGACGTAGTCTCATCAGGGAGACCGCTCGTTTTCCTCTCTTGTGCCGTCTCTTCCTCTTTGTGACGATTGTCGTAGAGAGGGGACCAAGTTGCAGCGTGGTAAGTGCTCATGTTCAATTTATTTATATCAACTCAGAACACTAAATCAAAATAACAAATAACGGAAAACGAACGTCACGTCCTGTAGGCTTAAAAGAGCTGTGCAAAAACAAAATCCCACAACTGAAAGTGGGAAAAAGGCTGCCTAAGTATGAATCCTAATCAGAGACAACGATAAACAGCTGCCTCTGATTAGGAACCATACTCGGCTCAACACAAATAAATATAAAACATAGAAATGAACATAGAATGCCCACCCAAATCACACCCTGACCTAACCAAAATAGAGAAAATAAACGGCAATCTAAGGTCAGGGTGTGACACTCTTGAATCCTGGGGATTAGGGCCTGGTCTGGAATTAGCAGTACATCCACAGCTGCTGACTCGTTGAAGTAGAAATCTTCATCCTAATCAACGTTAGTGTTTGCTGTTCTGATGTCCAGAAGCTGTTTTCGGTTATAGGAAAACTCCTTAATTTACTGTGTACAAAGGCAAGAAAACGATCAGATTTTCTTAAATGTATTTAAGCATTTTACCATTGTTGTTCTGCTATAGGTACATTTAACCACAGTTCCCAAAAATGCTTGTACTTACTTGATTGAGAAAACTGTAACAATTATATATGTATGCATAGCTTGAAACTTTGGCATGCATAGTGGATTTTTTATGAAGAAGACAACAGTTTGCCTTTAGGGTAACACGGGGGTGTATTTGACCATTTCAGCCAAACCTACAAATTAAACATTGTACTTAATACCAGGGTTTGGAGGAAGCATTTAAATTGTCTAGACATGGTGTGTCATATGCCATATATAAACAAAGGCTGCGTCCCAAATGGCACCCTAAATAGCTATTTTAATGCATTATGCAATGGTTTATTTGATGTTGGTTGAAGCAAGCCCTCCTTGCCCCAAAATATGAAGCAATGTTGACATGACTTGTGGCATTACTGGCCTAATATAAGAGATAATGGTTGTTTATACTGCATGTGCAAATACTGTGTGCTGTTGTGTGTAAATAGGGCATGACAGAGATGGTTTGACATCCATTACATTGCAATACAGATACAGTACATCAATTAGAAAATACTATACAACCAAGAGATGGCCATGTGTAACGCCCTGGCAATAGAGAGGGGTTTTTGTTCTCTATTTTTGGTTAGGCCAGGGTGTGACATGGGTGGGCGTTCTATGTTCCTTTTTCTATGTTGGTGTGTTACTTTGTTTCGGCTGTGTATGGCTCTCAATCAGGAACAGCTGTAGATCGTTTGCTGATTGAGAGTCATACATAGGCAGCCTGTTTTTCCTTTGGGGTTTGTGGGTGAATGTTTTCCGTTTTGTACTTCGTGTGACCTAACAGAACTGTAGGCTGTCGTTCATTTTTCGTGTTTTGTTTAAGTGTTTTGTTCTATTAAATATTGAATATGAACACTCACCACGCTGCGCTTTGGTCCCCTTCTTCTACAGACGACGGTCGTTATACCATGCTACGTTCTGGATGAGTTTCATTGTGTCAGATCCTGTGGTGTATTCATTAGTGCACACCATTGCAAAGACATTTTTAAACTGAAAACATTTTGCATCAAAAAGTTCAGATTAGTCCCTCCCTATTTCGGTCTGTTTGCTTCCATTCGGTTCTTACTGAATACACCCCAGGAGATACTTTGAGCCTACAGGTAAGAAACATTCATACTTTTTGTCAGCAGTCAAAATGTTACACATTTCACTTAAATCCACATAAAGGATCAAAATGCATCATACATTTCCCCCGTAGAAAATGGTGTTCTGAACTCATTCATTGGGACTTACCTTGTATTTCCATAGGGCAGTTGTTCCTCTAGTCTGAAGTAACTCATGAGATTTAAGTTGAGCAAGTTTAAGGCCTACAACCTAACATGATCTGCAATGATAGTCTGTACATTACATACAGTGCCTTCGGGAAAGTCCTCTTGACTTTTTCCACATTTTGTAAGTGTCATTAACGTCGTATGGATTGGACCAAGGCGCAGCGGCAATGTGAATGCTCATCTTCTTTTATTAATGAAGACAACCAAAACAAACACTTAAACAAAAAAACAATGACGAGAAACAGTCCTGTGAGGCCCACAGCTACACATACGGAACAACTACCAACAAAATCCCATAGAAAAACACCCCTCTTAAATAGGACCTTCAATTAGAAGCAACTAGGAGCAGCTGCTTCCAATTGAAGGTCAACCCCATTAACTAAACATAGAACTAGACTAACATAGAACATAGCCCAACAAACTCCGAAACACTCTAAACAAACACCCCCTGCCACGCCCTGACCAAACTACAATAACAAATAACCCCTTATACTGGTCAGGACGTGACAGTAAGGTTACAGCCTTATTCTAAAATTGACTAAATTGTTTTTTTCCCCCTCATCAACCTACAGACAATACCCCATAATGACAAAGAAAAAACGTTTTTTAGAAATGTTTGCTAATTTATAAAAAATCAAACGGAGAACCTCTCCTAGTACACTGGATGTCGAGGCTAGGTCCCCTTGTCCATATACAGTGGCAAGAAAATGTATGTGAACCCTTTGGAATTACCTGGATTTTTGCATAAATTGGTCATCAAATTTCATCTGATCTTCATCTAAAGTCACAACAACAGACAAACAGTGTACTTAAACTAATAACACAACATTTTGTGTATTTTTATTGTCTATATTGAATACATAATTTAAACATTCACAGTGTAGATTGGAAAAAGTATGTGAACCCAGTAGTTAATGAATTCTCCAAAAGCTAATTGGAGTCAGGAGTCAGCTAACCTGGAGTCTAATCAATGAGATGAGATTGGAGATGTTGGTTAGAGCTGCCTTTCCCTATAAAAAACACTCACAAAATTTGAGTTTGCTATTCACAAGAAGCATTGCCTGATGTGAACCATGCCTCAAACAAAAGAGATCTCAGAAGACATAAGACATTGATGTTCATCAGTCTATAGTTAGACAAATTGTCTATAAATGGAGAAAGTTCAGCACTGTAGCTACTCTACCTTGGAGTGGCCGTCCTGCAAAGATGACTGCAAGAGCACAGCACAGAATGCTCAATGAAGTTAAGAAGAATCCTAGAGTGTCAGCTAAAGACTTACAGAAATCTCTGGAACATGCTAACATCTCTGTTGACGAGTCTACGATACGTAAAACACAAAACCAGAATGGTGTTCATGGGAGGACACCACGGAAGACTGCTGTCCAAAAAAAAACATTACTGCTAGTCTGAAGTTTGCAAAAGTGCACCTGGATGTTCCACAGTGCTACTGGCAAAATATTCTGTGGACAGATGAAACTACAGTTGAGTTGTTTGGAAGGAACACACAACACTATGTGTGGGGAAAAAAAGCACAGCACAAAAAAGGCACAGCACAAAATGAATTCCCAAGTTTATCAAGACATTTTGCAGGATGATGTTAGGCTATCTGTCCCCCAATTGAAGCTCAACAGATGTTGGGTGATGAAACAGGACAACGACCCAAAACACAGAATTAAATCAACAACCGAATGGCTTCAACAGAAGAAAATACGCCTTCTGGAGTGGCCCAGTCAGAGTCCTGACCTCAACCCGATTGAGATGCTGTGGCACCCCCCCCCCACCCCCCCCCCCGGCGCTTGAGGGTGACAGGCTGCCCTGCATCATGCACTCCTATCATCCATTACGCACACCTGCCTTCCCTCGTCATGTGCATCAGCGATATTGGACTCACCTGGACTCACTCATCACCTGTTATTACCTCCCCTATATTTGTCAGTTCCCCAGCTATGTTCCCCACTTCTGCATTGATTGTCTTTTGTTTGTGCTACTTGTTTTCTGACGCTGTTCCTGTCTCGTTCCATGTCCGTTCTTTATTAAATGTTTTACTCCCCGTACCTGCTTCGTCTCTCCAGCATCATTCCATGTTTATACCATTGTTCTCTGCAGATCCTCTCAAGCTTTGTCAGGTTGGATGGAGAGTGTTGCTGCATAGCTATTTCCAGGTCTCTCCAGAGATGTTTGATCGGGTTTAAGTCCAGCCTCTGGATGGACCACTCAAGGACATTCAAAGACTTGTCCCAAAGCCATTCCCACAATGTCTTGGCTGTGCGCTTATGGTTGTTGTCCTGTTGGAAGGTGAACCTTCGCTCCAGTCTGAGGTCCTGAGTGCTCTGGAGCAGGTTTTCATCAAGGATCTCTACACTTTTCTCCGTTCATCTTTCCCTTGATCCTGACTAGTCTCCCAGTCCCTGCCTCTGAAAACATCCCCACAGCATGATGCTGCCACCACCTTGCTTCACCGTAGGGATGGTGCCAGGTTTCCTCCAGATGTGATGTTTGGCATTCAGGCCAACGAGTTAAATCTAGGTTTCATCAAACCTGAGAATCTTGTTTTTCTTGGTCTGAGAGTCTTTAGGTGCCTTTTGGCAAACTCCAAGTGGGCGGTCATGTGCATTTTACTATTGAGTGGCTTCCGTCTGGCCACTCTACCATAAAGGCCTGATTTGTGGGGTGCTGCAGAGATGATTGTCCTTCTGGAAGGTTCTCCCATTTCCACAGAGGAACTCTAGAGAGCTGTCAGAGTGACCATCTGGTTGTGGGTCACCTCACCTCACCTCACCTCACTGACCAAGACCCTTCTCCCCCGATTGCTCAGTTTGACTGGGCAACCAGCTCTAGGAAGAGTGTGGTGGTTCCAAGCTTCTTCCATTTAAGAATGATGGAGGCCACTGTGTTCTTGGGGATCTTTAATACTGCCTAATTTTTTTTGGTACCCTTCCCCAGATCTGTGCCTCAACACAATCCTGTGTCGGAGCTCTACGGACAATTCCTTCGACCTCATGGCTTGGTTTTTGCTCTAACATGCACTGTCAATATAGACCGTTGTGTCCCTTTCCATATCATGTCCAATCAATTGAATTGACCACAGGTGGACTCCAATCAAGTTGTTGAAACATCTCAAGGATGATCAATGGAAAACAGGATGCACCTGAGCTCAATTAGAGTCTCATAGCGAAGGGTCTGAATACTTGTAAATAAGGTATTTCTGTTTTTGTTTTTTATAAATTAGCAAAATATTCTAAAAACCTGTTTTTGTTTTGTCATTATTGGATATTGTGTGTAGATTGCTGAGGATCGTTTTTCTTTAATCCATTTTAGAATAAGGCTAACTTAACAAAATTTGGAAAAATTCAAGGGGTCTGAATACTTTCCGAAGGCACTGTATAGCAATTAAAATAAGATAATATCATCAGAAATAAAATAAGCTATTATTTCTCTGGGTCACTGAACTGTTATGCAGCTTTCGATATGTTGTCAAGTCATTGTCGCCTTTCTGTGGTTTTAACAATCTATTGGCTTTAGAGTAGATGTCACAACGTCCACAGAAGGTGGCGCCTCTCCCCGTTCGGGCGGCGCTTGGCGGTCATCGTCGCCGGCCTACTAGCTGCCACCGATCTCCTTTTCTGTTTCTTTTGGTAATGTCTGTGTAGGCTAGCACCTGTTTTGTGTTTAGTAATTAGTGGGGTATTTAGTCTGTCTGTTTTTTGTTGGGGTTGTGCGGGATTGTTTCGTGTCTGTGAGTGCATGTTGGGGATTTATCGTTGTTCAGGAAATTACGCATTTTGGGCATTAGGGTTACTGGGCTGCGTCCTGGCTCGTTCCAGGACTTTTGTGTCTTCAAGGGAATTGTTCTACCCTACCTTGTTTTGTTCAGCATTGTGGACTGTGATTTTATTAAACGTGTGTCCACGTACTTGAGTCTCCTGCGCCTGACTTCACCCCTCCTGCATATCTATTACTGTGACAGTAGACAAGAAGCAAATGAGGCTGTGAGAAACTTAAATAAAAAAAGTTACTTATAGCCTACCCATATGCGGTATACACTGAGTGTAAAAAACATTGGGAACACCTACTCTTTCCATGACATAGACAGACCAGGGGAATTCAGGTGAAAGATATCTGTTATGTAGATGAAGGGGAGGAGACAGGTTAAAGAAGGATTTTTAAGCCTTGAGACATTTGAGACATGGATTATGTATGTGTGCCATTCAGAGGGTGAATTGGCAAGACAAAATATTTAAGTGCCTTTGAACAGGGTATGGTAGTAGGTGCCAGGTGCACCGGTTTGAGTGTATCAAGAACTGCAACGCTGCTGGGTTTTTCACACTTCACAGTTTCCCGTGTGTATCAAGAATGGTCCACCACACAAATGACATCCAGCCAACTTGACACAACTGTGGGAAGCATTGGAGTCAACATGGTCCAGCATCCCTGTGGAATGCTTTCGACGCCTTAGAGTCCATGCTCTGACAAATTGAGGCTGTTTTGAGGGCAAAAGAGGGCGCAACTCAATATTAGGAAGATGTTCCTAATGTTTTGTACACTCAGTGTATATTCTTGATTAAATAGCAGTGATGTGCAGACAGGGTAGGCCCTTCCTGAGTCCAGTCACTATTAATGGACAGGGTCAGCATAGGCATCGCTGCTTTCTCTAACCTTCTTTAGTTGCATTGAGCCAATTTAATATTTTGCACATGTATTGGGAAAGGGGATGCCTAGTCAGTTGCACAACTGAATGTGTTCAACCTAAATGTGTCTTCTGCATTTAACCCAACCCCTCTGAATCAGAGAGGTGCGGGGGCTACCTTAATCAACATCTATATACAGAATACCTTTTCAAAATGTCACTGGACAGCTGCAGATTCCCCCAAATCTGGAAAACAGCAACTATTGTGAATAATACCAAATACCTGAATGACTATCGTCCCCTATGCTTGACCTCGTGGATAATTAAATGCTTGGAGCGCACCTGAGATATCTTCTCTGACACACAGAGAGTCTACTGGACCCGTTCCAGTTTGCATATAAACCAAGATGCACTGCTCTTCCTTCTTCATAAAATCTACATGGACCTGGATAACCTGTTAGGGCTAGGGGGCAGTATTGACACAGCCGGATAAAAAACGTACCCGATTTAATCTGGTTACTACTCCTGCCCAGTAACTAGAATATGCATATAATTATTGGCTTTGGATAGAAAATACCCTAAAGTTTGTAAAACTGTTTGAATGGTGTTTGTGAGTATAACAGAACTCATATGGCAGGCCAAAACCTGAGAAGATTCCATGCAGGAAGTGGCCTGTCTGACAAATTGTGTTTCATCTTGGCTCTTTTTATTGAAGACTGAGGATCTTTGCTCTAACGTGACACTTCCTACGGCTCCCATAGGCTCTCAGAGCCCGGGAAAAAGCTGAACGATATCAAGGCAGGCTCTGGCTGAAACACATTATCGCTTTTGGCAAGTGGCCGATCAGAGTACTATGGGCTTAGGCGCGTGCCCGAGTCGACCGAATGCTTTATTTTCTTTCGTCTGTTTACCTAAACGCAGATTCCCGGTCGGAATATTATCGCTTTTTTATGAGAAAAAAGGCATAAAAATTGATTTTAAACAGCGGTTGACATGCTTCGAAGTACGGTAATGGAATATTTAGAATTTTTTGGACACGAATTGCGCCATGCTCGTCACCCTTATTTACCCTTTCGGATAGTGTCTTGAACGCACGAACAAAACGCCGCTGTTTGGATATAACTATGGATTATTTTGAACCAAACCAACATTTGTTATTGAAGTAGAAGTCCTGGGAGTGCATTCTGACGAAGACAGCAAAGGTAATACAATTTTTCTTATAGTAAATCTGACTTTGATGAGTGCTAAACTTGCTGGGTGTCTAAATAGCTAGCCCTGTGATGCCGGGCTATCTACTGAGAATATTGCAAAATGTGCTTTCACAGAAAAGCTATTTTAAAATCGGACATATCGAGTGCATAGAGGAGTTCTGTATCTATAATTCTTAAAATAATTTATTCCTTTTGTGAACGTTTATCGTGAGTAATTTAGTAAATTCACCGGCAGTGTTCGGTGGGAATGCTAATCACATGCTAGTCACATGCTAATGTAAAAAGCTGGTTTTTGATATAAATATGAACTTGATTGAACAAAACATGCATGTATTGTATAACATAATGTCCTAGGGTTGTCATCTGATGAAGATCATCAAAGGTTAGTGCTACATTTAGCTGTGGTTTGGGTTTATGTGACATTATATGCTAGCTTGAAAAATGGGTGTCTGATTATTTCTGGCTGGGTACTCTGCTGACATAATCTAATGTTTTGCTTTCGTTGTAAAGCCTTTTTGAAATCGGACAGTGTGGTTAGATTAACGAGAGTCTTATCTTTAAAATGGTGTAAAATAGTCATATGTTTGAAAAATTGAAGTTTTTGCATTTTTGAGGAATTTGAATAACGCGCCACGGGATTACACTGGCTGTTGAGGGCAAGCGTCCCACCTAGCCCATAGAGGATAAACCACATTCATATGCCAGAAAACCTTTTGATGATTTTTCATCTTCCTTCAACAAATTACATCCTGATATTCTGGTGAACAAACTTGCGACCATGGGCGTCAATGAGCATCTCATCAATTGGATCCGGTATTTTCTCACCAGTCGGGTCGGAAGAGTGGTTCAATGTGAATACATAGGACCCACTAACCAATAATATAGGGGTACCCCAGGGCAGTGTTTTTTCGACAGTTCTGTTCACCCTTTACAATAACGGTGGCACCCAAATAATATCAGAATGTGCAACAGTAAAGTATGCAGATGATACAGCAATTGTTGGTCTAATAGAGGGGTCAGAGGTTGACTACAGGACAGAAATAACACACTTCACTGAATGGTACAAGGAAAACAGACTCATTCTCAATGTAAAAAAAAACTAGGAAATTACAATAAACTTCAGAACTATAAAAGACGACACCGGGCCCATCCACATTGACTCAGAGCAAATAGAATCAGTTGAGCAATAGAAATATATTGGAACTATAATTGACTCAAAACTCTCCTGGACTGCAAACACAACAGATATACAAAAAGGGACAACAACGACTGTGTTTCATGAGATTAAATAAAAATCAGGTCAATAAAAGAATAACAACCATAGTCTACACGTCCTTTTTTCAGTGTTCTCACTTTCTGTTTCCAAGCCTGGTACAATCAGCTAACAGAACATGGAAGCGCTGTTCTTGGAAAGAGTGGTGAGGGCAGAAGCGAGAATTGCCACCGACCTGACAGTGCCAACTCCTACCATCAGACCGCGGAAATAGAGTCCATCTTTACAAAACCGCCAGAGACCCATAAATCATTAATTCTCAACAGAATGTCAGTTGAATAAATAACTGCTCACCCCCCCCCCCCCAGAATTTTCGAACTGAATTACGAACTGTATCCACATGTGTATTTTTTTCTGTAGTTATTGCTTGTGATTTATGTATTTATGCACCTATTGGTGATGCTGTACAGTTGTTTGTTGAGATGCAAGACAAATTTCCCAAAAGGAACACACAATAAAGAAATGATATCCACATCATCGGCACCCAGGGAGCAGTTGTTGTTGGGGGTTAACTGCCTTGCTCAAGGACAGTACGGCAGATTTTTCCACCTTGCCGGCTCTGGGATTCAAACCGGCAACATTTCAGTTACTGGCCCAACACTTTTAACAGCTAGGCTACCTGCCACCCTTATTGTCATAGGCCGTGTATGTAGGTTGCAGGGAAGTCAGGCGCAGAAGAAAACAACGTAGAAAAATAATCTGGGTAAAACAATAACCCGTCGCACACCGATACAGAAACAACACGTACATAACAAACAAACAATCACCGACAGAGAAATGAGGGGAAGCAGAGGGTTAAATACACAACATATAATTACTGGGATATGAAACAGGTGTGTAAAGAGACCAGACAAAACCAATGGAAAATGAAAAACTGATCAATGGTGGCTAGAAGGCCGGTGACGTCGATCGCCGAACACCACCCGAACAAGGAGGGGCATCAACTTCTGTAGAAGTCGTGACACTTATTGCCTAAAGATGTTGTGTGGGTGGAGTAAGCTGTGCACATTTGGGTGTGTCTACATAACTTGTCGCTCGCATCCTTTTAACTGAACAAAGCTAGCTATCTGGAAAAAGGCCAACCTGACAAATGGACACTATTGGACCCAAACAAATATCCAAGAATAATTTAGTGCGTTGTTTTGAAGGTTTGAAGAGTGGAATGTCAACTATAAGGAAAGTTTAGACCAGACAGAGGCAGCAAAAAATATGTTTTATTGTCACATAGATCGAATAGGTGCAGTGATATGTGTTGTTTTACCAGCTATAGTAATATTAGGGTTAAGTGCTTTGCCCAAGGGCATATCGACAGATTTTTCACCTTGTCAGCTCGGGCTAGGGCTTTAACCGCTAGGTCACCTGCCGCCCATACAGAGGCTCTACATACAACACGTGACATGACAGGAAACCACCATCTCCCTAGCTGTCAGGCAGGCGAACAGTGAGTACTGGACAATTTGTCTGAAACGTCATTACCAATTAATACTTTTTAACTGGACTTTTACACATCTTGGACATTTATTTTTGCTTTGTGGATGGAATGGGAATGACTTTTTGTGTCAGTGTGAAAATGGAACCAAAAGTGGCCTTGTGAATGTGTCTCCCTGCTGTGTGCATGCACAATAAATTATGGACACGGGGTTCTGCTGTGACTTCTACAACGCTCTCACCGAGAGATTCACCAGACGAATGGACTTAAGTAAATGCATTTTCCTTAGCAATTTGAGGGTTATTCTACGGTTGAATAATGAGAATAGACAGCATCCCTAGTTTGATTAATCAAACTAGAATTTAGTTTTGATGAGACACTTTTTAATGTTTTGAACTGTGTATTTCAATGATTTAGATTGTTGATATGGACATTTCGTTAGAACCTTAGTTATTATATATGTGTGTTTAATTATATTTCACATAACAATATTATGTGCATGTTTGTTTATTTGCAGGTGGAAGAATTGTAAATCCATTGTGAAAGGGTATGGAGTTTGCAATGCGAATTATTCGGATTAAATGTGTCCATAAATTGGTATTTTAGGACCACCTTGTAACTCTGGATGCTACATCAGTCTATGGCTGACCTGAGCTCAGTTGAGCAGTGTCCTTTTGTCAGATTATGTGAAATATGCCGCAATCGAAAGCTAGTGTATCTTGGCTACATTGGTATTTACATTTGTGTTTTTTTTGGTCCATTTTGTTTAATAGCCCATGTCACTGCACTGCTCACTGGAGCTATCTGTTGTATGGTGAATTTGGGCTTCGTCAAGGTTTATTTGTGAGTAAATCTGGCTTTGATAAAAGCCAGTGCTTACCCAGCCGCCGACCTCACCGCACGTCATTGTTAAATAGAGCAAGTCACTACTGTATTTGAACACTGAAAATATATTAAATAAATCATCGTATGACTGACTGACTGGTGCAGTTTCCCATTCAGATTGAGGGGATTCGATTAATGCCCCAGGCGGACCGGGCTAGCGTTGATCGCATTCGCTTTGGAACAGAGCTGCCTCTTGGGCGTGAGCCGGGTGCCCCGTTTTGTCTGACAGCGAACTCGGCTCAAAGGAAAAGTGACGCAGAGTAATGAGTAAGATTCTGTGTTTTCACATGCAAAGGTAATTGGTTTTGATAAAAAGGCTTTATGTTCCGTCCCAATGAAAACTAGTTTGAAAATTCAAAAAAATATTTTATGGAAAACGATGCAACGTGCTGCTTTGTTGACGCCATGACCGAGCGGGCAGATTACCGTTCGATATGAGAAGGTCGCTCCTCCCTCACCACTTTTGCTAGTACGTCAAAGGCCATAGCCCGGTGCACTTAATCTAAATCCCTCAATTGCTACGATAATAAACGGCGTCGATTTCAGATTTTGCGATCCGATTGGCCAGACATCCTGTCACTGTTGCCTGTTCAAGTCTGGTGTTGACGTAATCCTGTCTGCATCCAAGCCCCGCCCCAATAGACAAAATGCTATTCTGGATCATCGGGACGTCCATACCATAAATCCTAACCCTAACTCCTACCCTTACCTGACCCCAACCTTAACCATATCCATAACCCTTACCTAACCTTAACCCTTGCATTAACCCTTTTTACATGTAAACTTCAATGGGGGCAGGGACGTCCCAAGGATCTCAGATAGCATGGACCCCCCCCAATAGGAGCTCAGCCGATTTGGACTTGAATGAGGTGGTGAGCTCAGAAGCCCAGCAGAAAGACTGATACAAAGTAGCACAAGCTCTCTGTTCATAAACATCAGGGATACTGGAGTACCGACGGCAGGCTGCGGTCCGGGTAGGGGGAGGGGGAGGACGAAGGCAACTGAGACCCTAGACCACTGACTTTCACCCGCAGAAGACTTTACCGAGAAAGAAAATATCGTATGTTTTTTTTTGTGATTCCTGCCCCGCCGCGCGCATGAAAAGTGAACTGGAGAGATATTCGAGCCGTTTTTCGTTTAGATTTCCAAATGTAAATGTTCAACTTCATGGGTCTAATAAACGGTACAGCGGCCATACAGACCAATGTATCCTGTACATGTAACTGCAAACGCTCGACTTCATTCCAAAGCATGGAGATCAGTAAGTACTTTTTGTAATGTTCAAGCGAACTATTGCTACTTTGCTGCACGTTTCTCTCCTACTTGGACTGACCAAGCTTGATTGGGTCTATTAGCTCGCGCAGGCTTCCATCGAGTGGCAGGTAGGCAAACTATTAGATATCCCACCTCTATACTTTCAATTCAGCACAATTTCTGGCTGACTGCCCTGTTTTTTTGTGTGCAACGTTTGTCAGCCATATCATGAGTTAACTCCCAGCAAGCAACTTTTTGTCCTTAGCATTGGGATTTTCGTCAACTGAACGTCTAAACTGTCTGCCATTGTTTGACATGATGAAACGAAAGCTTATCTGGTCGTCACAACAAAGTTTATTATTGTGCAAGCCAGACGTCTAAATAAGGTCAAATATACTTCCATAAAAGGTGTCTCAGTGAATATGTTTTATAGTACAAACCTTGTAAATTAATTGTGTATGTCTATGGGCAAATTCAGGTTATTGAAATGAGCTCTATTCACAAGTAAAATCTTGTTCATACCATGCAGACAGTAATCCAAAATCTTCAATGGTGGAGTGAGAGCAAACAGTAGTATTTTGGATATTTAAATCAATAGATAGATTTTTCAGACGGGGATTAATAATTTAATTAATAAACCCAATAAAATAGGGTAACAAATATAAATATGTTTTTATTAAATAGTGTAATTAGAGTTGAGGGGACATTTATTAAACATTAACAACAACAATACAATTATTTTCCACACGTATGATGTGTGGTCTATTGGTTGACTCATATTTTGGCAGGGGCAAGTGGAATTAATGTATCATCTTTGATGAATATTACTCTGACAGACCCTCTAGTCCCAAAAAGTAATTTAGGAGAAAAGAGGAATTTCTTCTAAAGACATTTAAGCTAAGCTCTGCCTGCAAGAGCTGTGTGATGTTTTGTCTAGAGATGGAGGGGATAAAAACGAGAGATTGAGATGCTCCTTCGTTTGATTAGAGTTTCCCAAAGGAGACAACCGGTCTATATATTTTAGAGAAAGATTTGGACATTTTGAATACCTCTAAGTAATGGACTGTGAGCTTCTGTCTCCTGCGTAGTCTCCTCTTTTCCAGATAAACATTTTCTGCAAGGAACAAGCCAAAATGTCAGTATTTTTTGGTGCTTGTGTAGCGATTGTGGAATTTCAAATGTGATCTGCTCTTGGCTTCCCCATAATTAAGATGCCCTCTTGTATCCTGTCTGAAGTGCTTTGTTTTTCTGTGGTAGGGCAATTCTCAATTGAAGATGAAGTGTAAAGTGAATGTCTAAATACACTGTGTAGTCACTTCGTTTCGTCTAGACGAGAGGTCGACCGATTATGATTTTTCAACGCCAATACCGATTATTGGAGGACCAAAAAAGCCGATACCGATTAATCGGCTGATTTGTTTTATGTATTTGTAATAATGACAATTACAACAATACTGAATGAACACTTATTTTAACTTAATATAATACATCAATAAAATCAATTTAGCCTCAAATAAATAATGAAACATGTTCAATTTGGTTTAAATAATGCAAAACAAAGTGTTGGAGAAGAAAGTAAAAGTGCAATATGTGCCATGTATGTGCCATGTAAAAAAGCTAACGTTTAAGTTCCTTGCTCAGAACATGAGAACATATGAAAGCTGGTGGTTCCTTTTAACATGAGTCTTCAATATTCCCAGGTAAGAAGTTTTAGGTTGTAGTTATTATAGGAATTATAGGACTATTTCTCTCTAAACCATTTGTATTTCATATACCTTTGACTATCAGATGTTCTTATAGGCACTTTAGTATTGCCAGTGTAACAGTATAGATTCCTTCCCTCCCCTCGCCCCTCCTTGGGCTCGAACCAGGAACACATCGACAACAGCCACCCTCGAAGCATCGTTACCCATCGCTCCACAAAAGCCGCGGCCCTTGCAGAGCTAGGGGAACAACTACTCCAATTCTCAGAGCGAGTGACATTTGAAACGCTATTAGCGCGCACCCCGCTAACTAGCTAGCCATTTCACATCGGTTACACCAGCCTAATCTCGGGAGTTGATAGGCTTGAAGTCATAAACAGCTCAATGCTTGAAGCACAGCAAAGAGCTGCTGGCAAACGCACGAGAGTGCTGTTTGAATGAATGCTTACGAGCCTGCTGTTGCCATCACTCAGTCAGACTGCTCTATCAAATATCAAATCATAGACTTAATTATAACATAATAACACACAGAAATACCCTGACTGCTTGCACGGAACACAAGAGAAGTGACACAATTTCCCTAGTTATAAGAAACTCATGTTAGCAGGCAATATTAACTAAATGTGCAGGTTTAAAAATATATAATTGTGTATTGATTTTAAAGAAAGTCATTGATGTTTATGGTTAGGTACACATTGGTGCAACGACAGTGCTTTTTTCGCAAATGCGCTTGTTAAATCATCACCTGTTTGGCGAAGTAGGCTGTGATTCAATGAGAAATTAACAGGCACCGCATCGATTATAGGAAAAGCAGGACACGCTAGATAAACTAGTAATATCATCAACCATGTGTAGTTAACTAGTGATTATGTTAAGATTGATTGTTTTTTATAAGATAAGTTTAATGCTAGCTAGCAACTTACCTTGGCTCCTTACTGCCCTTGCGTAACAGGTAGTCAGCCTGCCACACAGGCTCCTCGTGGAGTGCAATGTAAGGCAGGTGGTTAGAGCATTGGACTAGTAATCTGGAAGTTTGCAAAAAAAATCCCCGAGCTGACAAGGTAAAAATCTGTCGTTCTGCCCCTGAACAAGGCAGTTAACCCACCATTCCTAGGCCGTCATTGAAAATAAGAATGTGTTCATAACTAACTTGCCTAGTTAAATAAAGGTGTAAAAAAAGAAAACGTCCACAATCGGTGTCCAAAAATACTGATTACCGATTGTTATGAAAACTTGAAATCGGGCCTTATTAATTGGCCATTCCTATTAATCGGTTGACCTCTAGTCTAGACAGCCTGCCAAAACAATGAGATGTGGTGGATGCCCAAGCAAGCTTAAAAATCAGATAAACAGAAAATCTAAATACCACTGCCAGAATGAGGATATTATCTCTGTTTGCCTCTGTTAAACCAGAAACTCAGTCTATTTGGGAATGCTCTCTGTCTTTCTCTCTCTCTCTCTGCACATTTAAAATAATATGTTAAAATCTATTTCAACGCTTATTATCTGACTATGTGGGTGGGGTTGGCGGGGAGCTCATCTCAAGCTTCGATTTGGTGCTGTCTGGCGTTCTAAAGAGCACACATTTGGAAAGCCAGTCGAATTTACAGTTCTACATGGGATGACAGAAGTGAAAGCTATTGCGCAACCCACAATTTTCTCAGGATGGTATTTGTCAGCACATTAGGCCTATACAATGCACTTATTCAGTACACAATCTTCTCTTTTCCCCCTAATTTATTCAGTAACGCTTTAGCCTATACACTGAGAATAGCCCCCCACCCCCTTTCCCTCAGAACAGCCTCAATTCGTTGGAGCATGGACTTTAGAAGGTGTTTTTAGTGTTCCACAGAGATGCTGGCCCATGTTGACTCCAATGCTTCCCAGAGTTGTGTCAAATTGGCTGGATGTACTTTGGTTGGTGGACCATTCTTGATACACACGGGAAACTGTGGAGCGTGAAAAACCCAGCAGCGTTGCAGTTCTTGACACAGACCTTGGCAGCTACTACCATAGCCTGTTCAAAGGCACTTAAATATTTTGTCTTGCCCATTCACCCTCTGAATGGCCCACATACGTAATCCATGTCTCAAGTGTCTCAAGGCTTAAAAATAATTTTTAAACCTGTCTCCTTCCCTTCATCTACACTGATTGAAGTGGATTTAACAAGTGACATCAATAAGGGATCATAGCTTTCAGAGCAGGGGTTCTTAACCTGTTAGGGCTAGGGGGCAGTATTGACACGGCTGGATAAAAAACATACCCGATTTAATCTGGTTACTACTCCTGTCCAGTAACTAGAATATGCATATAATTATTGTCTTTGGATAGAAAACACCCTAAAGTTTCTAAAACTGTTTGAATGGTGTCTGTGAGTATAACAGAACTCATATGGCAGGCCAAAACCTGAGAAGATTCCATGCAGGAAGTGGCCTGTCTGACAATTTCTTGCCCTTCTTGATTATCTCTATCCATTACAGAGGATCTCTGCTGTTACGTGACACTTCCTACGGCTCCCATGGGCTCTCAGAAGGTGGCAAAAAGCGGAATCGTGGCTTTGCAGTCTCTGGCTGAAAAAAAGTAGCGCGTTTGGGTAGTGGCTGGTTACAGTACTGTGAGTCTCAGGCGCGTGCCCGCGTCGACCGAATGCTTTGTTTTCTTTCCTCTGTTTACCTAAACGCAGATTCCCGGTCGGAATATTATCGCATTTTTACGAGAAAAATGGCATAAAAATGGATTTTAAACAGCGGTTGACATGCTTCGAAGTACGGTAATGGAATATTTCGATTTTTTTTGTCACGAATTGCGCCATGCTCGTGACCCTTATTTACACTTCGGATAGTGTCTTGAACGCACGAACAAAACGCCGCTATTTGGATATAACGATGGATTATTTTGGACCAAACCAACATTTGTTATTGAAGTAGCAGTCCTGGGAGTGCATTCTGACAAAGAACACCAAAGGTAATCAAACTTTTGTAATAGTAAATCGGAGTTTGGTCAGGGCTAAACTTGGTGGGTGTCTAAATAGCTAGCCGTGATGGCTGGGCTATGTACTCAGAATATTGCAAAATGTGCTTTCACCGAAAAGCTATTTTAAAATCAGACACCTCGATTGCACAAAGGAGTTCTGTATCTATAATTCTTAAAATAATTATGTTTTTTGTGAACGTTTATCGTGAGTAATTTAGTAAATTCACCGGAGGTTTGCGGGGGGTATGCTAGTTGTGAACGTCACATGCTAATGTAAAAAAGCTGGTTTTTGATATAAATATGAACTTGATTGAACAAAACATGCATGTATTGTATAACATAATGTCCTAGGTGTGTCATCTGATGAAGATCATCAAAGGTTAGTGCTGCATTTAGCAGTGATTTTGGGTGTGTCTTCTGGGTTTTTGTGACATTATATGCTAGCTTGAAAAATGGGTGTCTGATTATTTCTGGCTGGGTACTCTGCTGACATAATCTAATGTTTTGCTTTCGTTGTAAAGCCTTTTTGAAATCGGACAGTGTGGTTAGATTAACGAGAGTCTTGTCTTTAAAGTGGTGTAAAATAGTCATATGTTTGAGAAATTGAAGTAATAGCATTTCTAAGGTATTTGAAAATCGTGCCACGTGATTACACTGGCTGTTGCGTAGGTGGGACAATTTCGTCCCGCCTAGCCCAGAGAGATTAATGTTTGGTACACTCAGTGTATGTCTATGCTTCCAATACTGCTCAACACTTAGCCTATTCATTTGATGCAATGATGATAAACACTGGTGGAAAATAGATTTTGATGCACTATACCAAATTGTCTATGTCTATCATAAATAAAAAGCTATTACCTTTTATGGCTATTTTGCTGTGCCCAGACTAGAAACCAAAAACATCTTGTGTTTCTTGATGTGACAAATTCCTGTTGATGGTCATTTGATTCTGTCGAGGCTCTGATTACTTCCCAGCAAGACAGACTCAGAGAGGAATCAAAAAGGACTTCCCTCAGTTCGAGATATCGACATTGTGATACTGTAATTAATCGTAATACGATACTCTCCCATTATACAAACATCAAGGGCAGAGGTTCAGGTTCTTTTAATCTGTTTCTCTCTCTCGCTCCCCAAAAATCTAAATATGAGTCTGCCTTTAATAGGCATGTCAATGCTATCAGGGGTATAAGCTAGAGGTCGACCGATTATGATTTTTCAACTCCGACACCGATACCGATTATTGGAGGGCCAAAAAGCCAATGTCGATTAATTGGCCGATTTTCTATATAAAAGTGTATATAGTGTGTGTATGTATATATATATACACTGCTCAAAAAAATAAAGGGAACACTTAAACAACACAATGTAACTCCAAGTCAATCACACTTCTGTGAAATCAAACTGTCCACTTAGGAAGCAACACTGATTGACAATACATTTCACATGCTGTTGTGCAAATGGAATAGACAACAGGTGGAAATTATAGGCAATTAGCAAGACACCCCCAATAAAGGAGTGGTTCTGCAGGTGGGGACCACAGACAACTTCTCAGTTCCTATGCTTCCTGGCTGATGTTGGTAGCATGAGATGGAGTCTACAACCCACACAAGTGGCTCAGGTAGTGCAGCTCATCCAGGATGGCACATCAATGCGAGCTATGGCAAGAAGGTTTGCTGTGTCTGTCAGCGTAGTGTCCAGAGCATGGAGGCGCTACCAGGAGACAGGCCAGTACATCAGGAGACGTGGAGGAGGCCGTAGGAGGGCAACAACCCAGCAGCAGGACCGCTACCTCTGCCTTTGTGCAAGGAGGAGCAGGAGAAGCACTGCCAGAGCCCTGCAAAATTACCTCCAGCAGGCCACAAATGTGCATGTGTCTGCTCAAACGGTCAGAAACAGACTCCATGAGGGTGGTATGAGGGCCCAACGTCCACAGGTGGGGGTTGTGCTTACAGCCCAATACCGTGCAGGACGTTTGGCATTTGCCAGAGAACACCAAGATTGGCAAATTCGCCACTGGCGCCCTGTGCTCTTCACAGATGAAAGCAGGTTCACACTGAGCACATGTGACAGACGTGACAGAGTCTGGAGACGCCGTGGAGAAAGTTCTGCTGCCTGCAACATCCTCCAGCATGACCAGTTTGGCGGTGGGTCAGTCATGGTGTGGGGTGGCATTTCTTTGGGGGCCGCACAGCCCTCCATGTGCTCGCCAGAGGTAGCCTGACTGCCATTAGGTACCGAGATGAGATCCTCAGACCCCTTGTGAGACCATATGCTGGTGCGGTTGGCCCTGGGTTCCTCCTAATGCAAGACAATGCTAGACCTCATGTGGCTGGAGTGTGTCAGCTGTTCCTGCAAGAGGAAGGCATTGATGCTATGGACTGGCCCGCCCGTTCCCCAAACCTGAATCCAATTGAGCACATCTGGGACATCATGTCTCGCTCCATCCACCAACGCCACGTTGCACCACAGACTGTCCAGGAGTTGGCGGATGCTTTAGTCCAGGTCTGGGAGGAGATCCCTCAGGAGACCATCCGCCACCTCATCAGGAGCATGCCCAGGCGTTGTAGGGAGGTCATACAGGCACGTGGAGGCCACACACACTACTGAGCCTCATTTTGACTTGTTTTAAGGACATTACATCAAAGTTGGATCAGCCTGTAGTGTGGTTTTCCACTTTAATTTTGAGTGTGACTCCAAATCCAGACCTCCATGGGTTGATAAATTGGATTTCCATTGATTATTTTTGTGTGATTTTGTTGTCAGCACCTTCAGTTATTTAAAGAAAAAAGTATTTAATAAGATTATTTCTTTCATTCAGATCTAGGATGTGTTGTATAAGTGTTCCCTTTATTTTTTTGAGCCGTGTATTTGTAATAATGTAAATTACAACAATACTGAATGAACACTTATTTTAACTTAATATAATACATCAATACAATCAATTTAGTCTCAAATAAATAATGAGACATGTTCAATTTGGTTTAAATAATGCAAAACAAAGTGTTGGGGAAGAAAGTAAAAGTGCAATATGTGCCATGTAAAAAAGCTAATGTTTAAGTTCCTTGCTCAGAACATATGAAAGCTGGTGGTTCCTTTTAACATGAGTCTTCAATATTCCCTGGTAAGAAGTTTTAGGTTGAAGTTATTATAGGACTATTTCTCTCTATACCATTTATATTTCATATACCTTTGACTATTGGATGTTCTAATAGGTACTTTAGTATTGCCAGCCTAATCTCGGGAGTTGATAGGCTTGAAGTCATAAACAGCGCAATGCTTGAAGCACAGAAATACGAGCCTTAGGTCATTAATATGGTCAAATCCGGAAACTATAATTTCGAAAACAAAACATTTATTCTTTCAGTGAAATACGGAACCGTTCCATATTTTATCTAACGGGTGGCATCCCTAAGTGTAAATATTGCTGTTACATTGCACTTCCTTCAATGTTATGTCATAATTATGTACAATTCTGGCAAATGAATAACCGTCTTTGTTAGGAAGAAATGGTCTTCACACAGTTCGCAACGAGCCAGGCGGCCCAAACTGCTGCATATACCCTGACTCTGTGTCACGGCTGTCGAAAGGATCGGACCAAAGTGCAGCGTGGTTGTAGTTCCACATTTTATTAAATCTGTGAAACTTTGCAAAACATAAATAACTGAATTTACAAAACAACAAACCGTGACGCAAAGAGAAACAAACACTACTCAAAAGATAATCACCCACAAAACCCAGGAAGAAAAACCACTACTTAAATACAATATCCAATCAGAGGTAACGAGGACCAGCTGCCTCCAATTGGAGATCAACCCAAAGAACCCCAACATAGAAAGAGAAAAACTAGAACTTAAACATAGAAATAGAAAAACACAAAACACCCCCTGTCACGCCGTGACCTACTCTACCATAGAAAATCACATCTTACTATGGTCAGGACGTGACAGTACCCCCCCCCCAAAGGTGTAGACTCTGAATGCACCTAACTCAAAAGAAACCACAAAACAAAAGGGAGGGTGACAATTGTCTATGGCGGCTCAAATGCAGTCCACATAACCTTAACCTCCAGCATAGGAGGCGGCTCCGGTTCGGGGCGTACTCCCCGCTCCACCCGCTGATCCTTCTGCTTTATTACCACCTGACCGTGGATCGTCGTCGAAAGAAATGGACTGTAGATCATTGCTGGAGGTTCTGGGCTGCAGGCCGCCGCTGGAGGCTCTGGGTTGCAGGCCGCCGCTGGAGGCTCTGGGCTGCAGGCCGTCGCTGGAGGTTTCGTACTAGGGAGCGTCGCTGGAGGCTCCGGACTGGGGAGCATCGCTGGAGGCTCCGGACTGGGGAGCGTCGCTGGAGGCTCCGGACTGGGGAGCGTCGCTGGAGGCTCTGGGCCGCAGGCCGTCGCTGAAGACTCTGGGCCGCAGGCCGTCGCTGAAGACTCTGGGCCGCAGGCCGTCGCTGAAGACTCTGGGCCGCAGGCCGTCGCTGAAGGTTTTGTACTGGGGAGCGTCGCTGGAGGTTTCGTATTGGGGAGCGTCGCTGGAGGCTCCGGACTGGGGAGCGTCGCTGGAGGCTCCGGACTGGGGAGCGTCGCTGGAGGCTCCGGACTGGGGAGCGTCGCTGGAGGCTCCGGACTGGGGAGCGTCGCTGGAGGCTCCGGACTGGGGAGCGTCGCTGGAGGCTCCGGACTGGGGAGCGTCTCAGGAGGTTCCGGACTGGGGAGCGTCTCAGGAGGTTCCGGACTGGGGAGCGTCTCAGGAGGTTCTGGTTGGGGAGCGTCACTGCAGGCTCCGTGCCATGGATCATCACTACAGGTTCCGCGCCATGGATCATCACTGGAGGCTTTGTGCCATGGATCATCACTGGAGGCTCCGGGCCATGGATCATCTCTACAGGCTTCGTGCCATGGATCATCTGTACAGGCTCCGGGCCATGGATCATTCCTACAGGCTTCTTGCCATGGATTATCCCTATAGGCTCCGGGCCATGGATTATCTCCCGAGGCTTCGTGCCATGGATCATCCCTACAGGCTCCGGGCCATGGATCATCTCTACAGGCTTCGTGCCATGGATCATCTGTACAGGCTCCGGGCCATGGATCATCACTGGAGGCTTCCTTCGTGGAGCTGGAATAGGTCTCACCGGACTAGAAAACGTCGCTGAGAGTTCTGGACTAGGGAACATCGCTGGAGGCCGGGTGCGCGGAGCAGGCACAGGGTATACTGGGCCGTGGAGGCGCACTGGAAGTCTGGAGCTTATGGCTGGCACAACCCGTCCTGGCTGGATACCCTCCATAGCCCAACAAGCGCGAGGCGTTGTGACAGGTCGCACAGGTTTGTGTTGGCGAACTGGGGTTACCGTGCTTAGAGCTGGCGCAGGATAACCTGGGCCGAGAAGACACACCGGAGACCAGGAACGCTGAGCAGGCATACTCCTTCCTGGCTCAATGCCAACTCTAGCACGGCACCTGTGAGGAGCTTGCACCGAGCGCACCAGGCTGTAGCTGCGCACTGGTGACACAGTGTGTATCTCAGCATAACATGGTGCTTGCTCGATCACTTGCCCCCCACAGTAAGCACGGGGAGTTGGCTAAGGTCTCCAACCTGACTCTGCCAATCTCTCCGTGTGCCCCCTCCCCCCCCCCCACAATTTTTGGGGGTCTGTCTCTCGCCCTTGCATCGTTGTTGGTACAGCGCCTCATAATGACGCCGCTCCGCTTTAGCTGCCTCAATCTCCTCCCTCGGACGACGATACTCCCCAGCCTGCCTCCAGGGTCTTTTTGCGTCCAGAATTTCCTCCCAGGTCCATTTCTGTTGCTCCTGGGCACGCTGCTTGGTCCTTTTGTGGTGGGTGATTCTGTCTCGGCTGTCGAAAGGATCGGACCAAAGTGCAGCGTGGTTGTAGTTCCACATTTGATTAAATCCATGAAACTTTGCAAAACATAAATGCCTGAATTTACAAAACAATAAACCGTTACGCAGAGAGAAACAAACACTACTCAAAAGATAATCACCCACAAAACTCAGGAAGAAAAACCCCTACTTAAATATGATATCCAATCAGAGGTAACGAGGACCAGCTGCCTCCAATTGGAGATCAACCCAAAAAACAACAACGTAGAAATAGAAAAACTAGAACTTAAACATAGAAATAGAAAAACACAAAACACCCCGTGTCACGCCCTGACCTACTCTACCATAGAAAATCACATCTTACTATGGTCAGGACGTGACACTCTGCTTGCACAGAATGCAAAAGAAGTGACACAATTTCCCTAGTTAATAAAAGAAATTCATGTTAGCAGGCAATATTATCTTATTGCAGGTTTAAAAATATATACAAGGCATTGATGTTTATGGTTAGGTACACATTGGTGCAACGACAGTGCTTTTTTCGCAAATGCGCTTTTTAAATCATCACCCGTTTGGCGAAGTAGGCTGTGATTTAATGGTAAATTAACAAGCAACGCATTGATTATATGCAACGCAGGACAAGCTAGATAAACTAGCAATATCATCAACCATTTTTAGTTAACTAGTGATTATGTTAAGATTGATTGTTTTTTATAAGATACGTTTAATGCTAGCTAGCACCATACCTTGGCTCCTTGCTGCACTCGCATAACAGGTAGTCAGCCTGCCACGCAGTCTCCTCGTGGAGTGCAATTAATTGGCCATTCCCATTAATCGGTCGACCTCTAGTATAAGCCACAGTAAATGCTGCTCTACAACCAACTAACTAACAGCAGTTTGGTGTTTACCTTGGAGGTGCAAAACCAACAGAGCAGTCTCGCCAACGCTAATGAGGCTTACAGACGTTATATCCACCTTAAATGCTCCCAAGGTTTAGAAACAAGGAAGGGCCTTTGGCAAGGGATGGTTGTCTCACTATTTTAAGGGAAATTAATTTCTCAATCAAGTGTAAACTTTAGATACCAAATATGATATGCTGTGGGTTCTGTCCATATTCTCGGCCTAAAGTTTGAAGAAATGATGGCTCCAGTGCAGTGAAGATAGGCATAATCATTTGTAGCTAAATAATAAAAAAAGAAAATAGACTTAGTATTGTGCCCTCTGTAATTCCATCTGCAGTTTGGACTTTTTTTTAAAGGCAAGGGCTTTTATTGTGAAAGGAGAATACACACACACACACACACACACACACACACACACACACACACACACGTACACACCTGTGAGCCAGGTTGGGAATCAGGCAGGCAAAATCATTATTCTGCAGCCTCACTTTGGAGATGGGCAGGAAAAAAGAAGGTGGGAACGTACCCAGCCACAGACCAAGGAATGCTCTTCTGTGTTCGACACCGTCCTCTGTCTCTTATTCCCTGACTTGGCAGGTCTTCAGTTGAGCAATGCACAGGAGCCCATATTCCCCCAAAGAGGTGTTTGTGCATTTTCTTATTTCTCCACTCTGTTTTGTTTGATAAGGACACTGGATCTCGGTTTTGGACTGTTTCATTCTGGAACCTATTTGGCCGGATCCGGTACATCTCGTGGCATGAAAAATATTTTTTTTTACTTTTTTTCAATGTAAAAATTATAATAAATGCGATTAAAGTTCATTCGTTAATTATCCTGCCCCAAAAAAACATAATGTAAAAAAGTAGATTTTCAGGCCGGGTCTGATATTCTAAGAGTTGATTCGGGTTGGGTCGGCCCGGATTTATGGTTTGCGCAACATTGTAACTAGGGATGCACCGATATTACATTTCTGGCCGATACCGATAACTGATACTTTCCTTGCTAGAAAACCACAGATACCGATATTTAAGATTTAAGCAGCATTTTAAGCATTCTAGTACAGTTAAATAGTTGAAACAAAGTGTCATATGTCCATTTGTTCAGTTAGGAACAGATTGTTTATTCAATAACTTGTAAATTAGAAAAATTACACATCCATGAATGTATTTTATCGCACAACAGACACATATTTTAGCTGCCCCGCATTACAAAGATGGTTAAGTTGTTGGTGGCTCTTCTTACTCTCCAATCTTGACAATATGGAGAAACTTAAATTCTTTGAAATAAATATTGGTTTAAACTAAAATGCAGTTAATCATTTTAGCTTTAACTGCTTGAAAAAATGACTGTCTCTCGGCTGTCATAAACTGCTATAAATGGCACAACAAACTTTTCAAATGTGCTCAAATGATTTGACTAGTAAAATGAGAGCAAATATACAACACATTTCATCTTTCATTTAGGAAAAAAACAAAAAACAAAAAACAACACAACTGCTTTGTTTTAAATTAAATGAAAATCTTGACCTATACCAGCCATGAATGAACAACAGAAAAGCCATTGTGCTTAGTAAACATTTGTCCAGTGACTCTAGATGGCTGGGTTACAATATGACTTCCCATTTACAATTTTAACATTTGGGGGAGGTTTTTCTTCACTAAGAGGACCTGCTCGGCTTTGTCACAAGAGAGTCAGTTTATTTTCCGTTTACAATGTGTGAAGCTGCACTGAAAAGGAGCTCACTGGCCACACTAGTACAGGGAGAACCAAGATACATCTTTAGCTAGGATGGGGAAATGGTGCTTGTTACTTCTTCAGTATCCAAGTGCATCTTCATTCCTAGGAATAGTAGGTTCTGTCAGGCATCCTAGTATCTGCAAATAATGGGAAAGGGGGGGTTAGTACATTTAATGGTTAAATTGGGCTACCATTAGATATTATGACTTCTCCTACACTTGTTGTTCTTTTTAAAATGGAAGAATACATTTTTTCCTTAAAACCTCTTATGGACAGACGTTCCGCTAGCGGAACGCCTCACCAATACCCAATGGTAGCGCCTGGCGCGAAATACGAAAAACCTTAAAAATGCTCTAATTTCAATTTCTCAAACATATGACTATTTTACACCATTTGAAAGATAAGACTCTCCTTTATCTAACCACATTGTCCGATAAAAAAAAAAAAAGGCTTTACAGCGAAAGCAAAACATTAGATTATGTCAGGAGAGTACCCAGACAGAAATAATCACACACCCATTTTTCAAGCTAGCATATATGTCACAAAAACCAAAACCACAGCTAAATGCAGCACTAACCTTTGATGATCTTCATCAGATGACACTCCTAGGACATTATGTTATACAATACATGCATGTTTTGTTCAATCAAGTTCATATTTATATCAAAAACAGCTTTTTACATTAGCATGTTTTGTTCAAACTTCCGGTGAATTTACTAAATTACTCACGATTAACGTTCACAAAATACATAACAATTATTTTAAGAATTATAGATACAGAACTCCTTTATGCAATCGCGGTGTCAGATTTTCGGTGAAAGCACATTTTGCAATATTTTGAGTAGATAGCCCGGCCATCACGGCTAGCTAATTTGACACCCACCAAGTTTGGCCCTCACCAAACTCAGATTTACTATAAGAAAAATTGGATTACCTTTGCTGTTCTTCATCAGAATGCACTCCCAGGACTTCTACTTCAACAACAAATGTTGTTTTGGTTCGAAATAATCAATAGTTATATCCAAATAGCTCCGTTTTGTTCGTGCGTTCAAGTCACTATCCGAAGGGTGATGCGCCGGCGCGTTTCGTGACAAAAAATTCCTAAATATTCCATTACCGTACTTCGAAGCATGTCAAACGCTGTTTAAAATACATTTTTATGCGATTTTTCTCTGAAAATAGCGATAATATTCCAACCGCGCGACGTTGTATTCGTTCAAACACTGAAAGAAAAAAATGGAGTCGTCTTGTGCACGCGCACCTCAGTGTCATTGTTCCCAGAAGGACCACTCACAAAAAACCCTGCTGTTTTTCGCCCAGAGACTGCAGAGCTCTCATTACACTTTCTGGCGCCTTCCTAGAGCCAATGAAAGCCTTAGAAAATGTCACGTTACAGCAGAGATGCTGTATTTTTGATAGAGATGCCCTAGAAGGACAAGAAATTGTCAGACAGGGCACTTCCTGTATAGAATCTTCTCAGGTTTTGGCCTGCCATATGAGTTCTGTTATACTCACAGACACCATTCAAACAGTTTTAGAAACTTTAGAGTGTTTTCTATCCAAATATACTAATTATATGCATATTGTAGTTTCTGGGCAGGAGTAGTAACCAGATTAAATCGGGTACGTTTTTTATCCGGCCGTGAAAATACTGCCCCCTATCCCAAACAGGTTAAGAAGCCAGTCAAAAGTAACATATAGTTACAAAGGCATTAAACAGGGTTTAATGATCATCAGAGTCATGTTCAGTGGGCATGAAACGTACGAAAACGCTCTGAAACGGAGAGTCGAAATGAGGAGGTACTATCTGAACATGTAGGACGGAGAAAGTAAGGGTGTTGCACCATCTCGTTTTAGAGCGTTTGTGACTGCTTATTGGAAACCATTTTTAATCAAACCCTAATTTCCATATCATATTCCAGGAGGCTAGATTGTTGACTCAAGTTGAAGGACTGTAACTTTGTGGAGTTTACTATTTGCTTATACCTTCAAATTTACTTCCTCCCCGGATCTTGTATGTACAGTAATTGCAGGGTAAGATTATTTTAGTCACTCCATAACCCTGACTGCACACCCATCCCAGCCACCTACCCACATATCCGTGGGTTAGCAAGCTAGTGGTATTGATGATCTCATCAATACCATTCACTTCCCAGTCATAGAGAAAACACAGGCCTCTGCCCTTTGAAGTCTTCACTCATCTGTTCTGACACACTAGCTAGCCAAGCAGCTTCCATTTGCATTGGAAATGAGGTGAAGTCACAAGACCTGGCAAAACCTCGCAGCAACACAAGAGGGGGAAAACTTCACAAAGGGAGTCCTGACTGCATACCTTACTCACTCACTTACTCCCTCGCCCTACTTATCAAGCCTATCCGGCTTCTTCTTCAACTCCCTTCAGCTCTCCCCTTACGGCTCTCTCTTTGGGTCCCATCGGGCACATGTGGGGACTTGCCTGTGAGGGATAAGGATGCATTGTAAGGCTTTACGAGCAAGCAGTTTGAGCTCCGAGATGTATGATGCTTTATATACCCCCCCATCCCGTCTGTTGTTATCAGTCTAGTCCCGGTAGGGCTCCCGAATGCGACCATTTAGTCGCATTTTGTGACCCTTTAACTTGGCTGTGCGAGTATCACATGGTGCGAGCTTCACATTCTACCTGGTCACCTTGATCAAAACGTCTATTTTTAGGGGGGATAAAACCATGAATTTATTAAACAGTAAAGTGCATTATCCTCATGATTCCTGTAATAAAAGTGTCTGGCCTGCCGCTGTGCCTGCCTGGCTGTTTCGCTGGGGCCAGCGGCTGTAATGAGCGAGCCTCTCACATGCTCTTTCCACCCTCATGTGCCCCTCGTGATTTTATAACATTTCAAAATGCAATTGCGGGAAAAAACACAACTTTGGAACCAACTAGTTGTCCATATTAAAGGGTCTCAGCTTTCTGTATGGATAATAGTTATTTCCCTAGGGGATAGGCACTAACATGCATGTCCTTTGTTGTCTGATTCTGGCCAGAGTGCCAGACTGGAGACTTTTTTGGGGGAGTTAACATTTATTTGGGTTATTCAGTTCTGGGAAAAGAGGGACAGATAGAAGAGAGAGGGGGTATCAGTGTGTGTATAATGTTTGTGTGTGCATGTGTTCGTGTCATTTTACATGTTTGTTTGTTTTGATTGTGTGTTTGTGAGAGTGCACGCACACACACGTCATGTATACAGTATACATGCTAGTAAGTGAGTGTGTGTGTGTGAGAGTGTGAACAAGTGTGTGTGTGTGCGCACACACATGTTCAACAGTAAGTGCACATCAAGCCCATACAGTCAAACCCTTCTAGCTCACACACATCACCTCTCTCCCTATGATGTACTGTGGAATACCTCCTGTATTTTGAGAATCATGCCACTGTGTTCCCCTTATCAACTCTCCCAACAGTCAATATCCGCAGTGTGAAACTTTGTGCTAAAGCTCTCCAATCGAGGTCTGCCTGGCAGCTTGCATGTCCAGTGTACAGTGGAGGTGTTGAGTGAGTGGGCACATGCCTAGATTCATATCGGTTCCATCTTGTTTAAGGAGCTTTAAATGGCCGTAAGTGGTTGCATGAAGCCAAGGCTGACGCAATTTGTGCAGTTGAGATGTATTTGTATTTATTAAGGATCCCCATTATCTGCTGCCAAGGCAGTCTTCCTGGGGTCCAGCAACATTAAGACAGTTATATACAATTACAAATATTCATTGACGTTACATTTCATAACACTTTTCACAACACATTAAGTGTGTTCCCTCAGGCCACTACTCTACTACCACATATCTACAATTCAAAATCCATGTGTACGTGTGTGTTTTATCGTGTGTATGCTCTATGTGGTAATGTGCGCCTCCCATAGTCTGTTCTTAACTTTGGGACTGTGAAGAGACCTCTGGTGGCATGTTTTACATTTACAAAATGTCTTGTGGAGTATGCATGGGTGTCTGAGCTCTGTGCTAGTAGTTTAAACAGACCTCTGGTGACATGTGTTGTGGAGTATGCATGGGTGTCTGAGCTGTGTGCTAGTAGTTTAAACAGACAACTCGGTGCATTCCGCATGTCAACACTTCTTACAAAAACAAGTATTGATGAAGTCAATCTCTCCTCCATTTTGAGCCAGGAGAGATTGACATGCATATCATTCATTGAAGCTCTCTGTGTACATTTAAGGGCCAGACGTGCTGCCCTGTTCTGAGACAGTTGTAGTTCTCCGAGGTCCCTCTTTGTGGCACCTGACCACACGACTGAACAGTATTCCAGGTGCGACAAAACTAGGGTCTGCAGGACCTGCGTTGTTGATAGTGTTGTTAAAAAGGCAGAGCAGAGCATTATTATGGACAGCCTTGGCTGGAATTGGGTCAGAGACCTTGTTTAATTGTGGGTGTGTGTGCGAGGATTGAGCTCAGCTGAGGGCAGCTGCAGCAAGCCTAGACGCTTGTCAGCCCTCAGGATTTGTGTGTGCCTGTGGGTGCGTTTGTGCACGCTGGAACCGGGTGTGTTGGAACAGGGTGGGGTGGGTTGGGGGGAGGGGGGCTGTTTGACCACATCATGTAAGGTTATTGTGTCTGGTTCTAAAAACACACTTTTGCACACACACACACCTTTCAAGCTCATCCTACTCCCATCTGGGAATTTTTATGACAAAAGCATTTTGGTACAGCACTGTATCAACCACGAAACACAGGTATTTCTCCGTTCTGCAAAAGATCCCAAACAAAAACACATTTTCTACTCTCACTCAGTCTCTCACTCACCATCCTCCGTTTTGTTTCTCTCTTTCCTTGCCACTCTGAACATTTTGTGCCTTTTTTGTGGCTGATGGATCCAGAACTGTTCCATCAACACTGTAACCACAACACTGAGAAGCACTGATTTGTGTGCTTCACCAGTTGCCTTTCTCTCTCCATTTTACACAGCCCACTCCACACCATAACAGCCCTACTTTCTCTATGAAATAGTTCTCTCTCTTCAAAACAACCAAACAGAAGAAGAGTGAGAAAGAAAGATCTCAACCTGCCCGGAGCAGAGACGGCACATTATTGTTCTGCTAGGGCCTCCATTTTACCATCTTCTTTTTTGGATTACTATATTTATATAGCAATACGCAAACCACATCACAGGCTTTTGCAATCTCACCCCGGCCAAGGAATCTAGGCTCTCTGCTTGCTGCACACAGCTGTTTTACAGGCCGCTCTGCTCTGTAATTCTGGCTTTATTTAGCCTGCCTGCACACACACAAACACTACGGAGAAGCTCGCCAACCTGTTTGGAAGAGATCCATAATATTAACAGAATGTTGCTCCTCTCTCTATATCCCCTGACCCCAGTGAGAGATAATGTAGCAGGCGTAAAATAAGTAGAGAAGGGGCAAGTAGAGATGCTGGACATAAGGCACTTTTTTTGAATGTCCCTCGACTCCTGCCCTGTCAACAGACATCCCCCCAAACAAAAAAACCTGACTCTCGGAGAATGAGTGTACAACTGGTAAATAGTGGCTGATTTTCAGTCAGGTGGCAAGCAAACGTTCCCTAGCTGGCTAGAAGGATGAAGTTAATAGATAACGTTAAACGGAGCCTGACCTCAACAGGAGCGTTGTCTGAAATTAACCTAGCTGTAGTCTTAACAAAAGAGGGTCATATACATTACCGTTCAAAAGTTTGGGGTCTCTTAGAAATTCCCTTGTTTTTTAAAGAAAATAAAAAAATTTGGTCCATTAAAACAACATCAAATTATTAAATAAATTTATAAAAAATGTATCAGAAATACAATGTAGATATTGTTAATGTTGTAAATGACTATTGTAGCTGGAAACGGCTGATTTCTTTATGGAATATCTACATAGGCGTACAGAGGCCCATTATCAGCAACCATCACTCCTGTGTTCCAATGGCACATTGTGTTAGCTAATCCAAGTTTATTATTTTAAAAGGCTAATTGATCATTAGAAAACCCTTTTACAATTATGTTAGAACTGGCCTTCTTTAGAACCAGAGTAGAACCCGCAAAACACCAGGCTCAACATCAACAGTGAAGAGTCGACTCTGGGATGCTGGCCATCTAGGCAGAGTTACAAAGAAAAAGCCATATCTCAGACTGGCCAATAAAAAGATAAGATTAAGATCGGCAAAAGAACACAGACCCTGGACAGAGCAACTCTGCCTAGAAGGCCAGCATCCCGGAGTCACCGCTTCACTGTTGACGTTGAGACTGGTGTTTTGCGGGTATTATTTAATAAAGCTGCTAGTTGAGGACTTGTGAGGCATATGTTTCTCAAACTAGACACTCTAGTGTACTTGTCCTCTTGCTCAGTTGTGCGCCGGGGCCTCCCACTCCTCTTTCTATTCTGGTTAGAGCCAGTTTGGCCTGTTCTGTGAATGGAGTAGTACACAGCGCTGTACCAGATCTTCAGTTTCTTGGCAATTTCTCGCATGGAATAGCCTTCATTTCTCAGAAAAAGAATAGACTGACGAGTTTCAGAAGAAAGTGCTTTGTTTCTGGCCATTGTGAGTCTGTAATCAAACCCACAAATGCTGATGCTCCAGATACTCAACTAGTCTAAAGAAAGACCATTTTATTGCTTCTTTAATGAGAACAACAGTTTTCAGCTGTGCTAACATAATTGCCAAATGGTTTTCTAATGATCAATTAACCTTTTTTAAATTATGAACTTGGATTAGCTAACACAACGTGCCATTGGATCACAGGAGTGATGTAGATATTCCATAAAAATAATTTCCATATACAATAGTCATTTACAACATTAACAATGTCTACACTGTATTTCTGACCAATTTGATGTTATTTTAATGTACAAAAAAATGGCTTTTCTTTCAAAAACAAGGACATTTCTAAGTGACCCCAAACTTTTGAATGGTAGTGTAAGTTCTCAACAAAATAACTTTGCTTTACAGAAAGTATTGAGACAGTGGTGTGGCAGACTGCAATGCAGGAGGCAAAGGATACACATAGAGAGGAAGCAAGCAGAGAGAGAGGTTAGTAATGCAGTGGTTCCCAAACTTGGGAACCCATGTGGTGCCCCCTGCAATTGAATGGGGTCCCCTGAGAGAATCTGTTATCTTAGCAAAAATATGAATAAGTCGTTTCTCTTTTAAATTGGTATGGAATATACAATTTTTGAGTCAACTAAGGTCCTTTTGCACTGTAAGAATTAATGTCATTATGTGTTGGAACAGCCTGCTGGACCTAATCTCATATATATACAGCTCTGATGTATTAAACTGCTTAAAAGAGAGTAGTGATACAGTGGTGAGGCAAGCTGCAATGCAGGAGGAGGCAGATGAGACAGAGAGAGGAAGCAGGGGAATATTGAAAGTTCGGAAGTGTTAGACCACCCAGGGGGCGAGATCTTTAGAAGTACTTACATTTCTATGTACTCACTCTGAAAGGCACATGACAAAAATTAGTTTGCACGGCTGAAGGATTAATAGACATCAATTAACTTTTTGTATATTCCCTTCATACCCGGATATTTTACCACATTTATTTAGTAGATCCTGGATCTCTGGAAGACGAGATAAGGGGTCAAGTAGCATGTCATCCGCATAAAGTGACACTTTATGCTCTAGGACCCTTCTTATTGCTATAGATAACTGCTCAATTGGGAAATAGCAGAGGGGACAGAAGACAACCCTGTCTTGTCTCACGTTAAAGTTGGAAATGTCTTCATATGAGAAAACTGCACATTTTTAAGGGTTGTTGAAAAATATATAAATTAAAAAATTCTACCTGATGAAATCATCATATTTTTACCACAGATCATAGAAACGCGCCGTCTTCACATGCAGACACTGCAGACAAGTGGCGGAATTGCCCTTTAAACTTTCGCAGGTTATCTGCCATTTTACACATCAAAACAAAAATGGCTATAGTGGCTAATGCCCCTGTCTCGAAGCTAGCACCAGTTAGCCGTGAGCCAGGTGCATCTCCCGTCTAGCAAACGAAATTACTGCAACTACAATTACCTCTTTCGCCATCTGGTATGGACCCTTTGTCGACACGGCGCCCTGCCGTACCACCACGACTGGTCCGCCGACTTAACTCCATCCGCTGTGCCCTCAACCGGCCTTCGCCAGACGTCGGAGCAGACGCTTCTACTTACCCCGGCCTGCTAACTTTAAACGCCGTGTCTCCCACGTGCTAGCGTAGTAACAACTACCCCGCGGCTTCCCTGTTCCATCTATTGCTGTTGACTGGACCCTATGATCACTTGGCTACATAGCTGATGCCTGCTGGACTGTTCATTAATCACGGTACTCCATTTTGTTTATTTTGTTTATCTGTGGGCCCCAGCCTCAAACTCAGGCCCTGTGTGTAGTTAACTGACCCTCTCTGCCCATTCATTGCCATTTTACCTGTTGTTGTTGTCGTAATTAATTAGCTGTTGTTGTCTTACCCATTGTTGCCTTAGCTAGCTCTCCCAATTAACACCTGTGATTGCTTTATACCTCACTTTATGTCTCTCTCAAATGTCAATATGCCTTGCACACTCAATATGCCTTGTTTAGGATAGTTATCATTGTTTTAGTTTACTGCGGAGCCCCTAGTCCCACTCAACATGCCTCAGATACCTCCTTTGTCCCACCTCCCACACATGTGATGACCTCACCCAGCATAACTAGCCCATCCAGAGATGCAACCTCTCTTCTCATCACTCGGTGCCTGGGTTTACCTCCACTGTACCCGCACCCCACCATACCCCTGTCTGTACATTATGCCTTGAATCTATTCTACCACACCTAGAAATCTGCTCCTTTTATTCTCTGTCCCCAACGCACTAGACGACCAGTTTTGATAGCCTTTAGGCATACCCTCATCCTACTCCTCGTCTGTTCCTCGGGTGCTGTGGAGGTCAACCCAGGCCCTGCGTGTCCCCAGGCACTTTCATTTGTTGACTTCTGTAACCGAAAAAGCCTTGGTTTCATGCATGTTAACATCAGAAGCCTCCTCCCTAAGTTTGTTTTACTCACTGCTTTAGCACACTTCACCAACCCTGATGTCCTTGCCATGTCTGAATTCTGGCTAAGGAAGGCCACCAAAAATTCTGAGATTTCCATCCCCAGCTGCAACATTTTCCATCAAGATAGAACTGCCAAAGGGGGAGGAGTTGCAATCTACTGCAGAGATAGCCTGCAAAGTTCTGTCATACTTTCCAGGTCTATGCCCAGTTCGAGCTTCTAATTTTAATAATTAATCTCTCCAGAAATAACTCTCTCACTGTTGCCGCCTGTTATAGACCCCGCTCAGCTCCCAGCTGTGCCCATGGACACCATATGTGACATGATTGCACCCCATCTATCTTCAGAGTTCGTTCTGTTAGGTGACCTAAACTGGGATATGCTTAACACCCCGGCAGTCCTACAATCTAAACTAGATGCCCTCAATCTCACAGAAATGATCAAGGAACCCAGCAGGTACAACCCTAAATCCGTAAACATGGGAACCCTCATAGATATTATCCTGACCAACTTGCCCTCCAAATAGACTTCTGCTGTTTTCAATCAGGACCTCAGCGATCACTGCCTCGTTGCCTGCATCCGCACGACCACCCCTCATCACTGTCAAACGCTCCCTAAAACACTTCTGTGAGCAGGCCTTTCTAATCGACCTGGCCCGGGTATCCTGGAAGGATATTGACTTCATCCCCTCAGTCAAGGATGCCTGGTCGTTCTTTAAAAGTAATTTCCTCACCATTTTAAATAAGCATGCCCCTTTCAAAAAATGTAGAACTAAGAACAGATATAGCCCTTGGTTCACTCCAGACCTGACTGCCCTCGACCAGCACAAAAACATCCTGTGGCTGACTGCACTAGCATTGAGTAGTCCCCGCGATATGCAACTTTTCAGGGAAATCAGGAACCAATACACGCAGTCAGTCAGGAAAGCAAAGGCTAGCTTTTTTAAACAGAAATTTGCGTCCTGTAGCTCTAACACCAAAATGTTTTGTGACACTGTAAAGTCCATGGAGAATAAGAGCACCTCCTCCCATGTGCCCACGGCACTGAGGCTAGGTCACCACTGATAAATCCACGATAATCGAGAATTTCAATAAGCCTTTCTCTACAGCTGGCCATGCTTTATTCCTGGCTACCCCAACCCCGGTCAACAGCTCCGCACCCCCCGCAGCTACTTGCCCAATCCTCCCCAGCTTCTCCTTCACCCAAATCCAGATAGCAGATGTTCTGAAAGAGCTGCAAAACCTGGACCCGTACAAATCAGCTGGGCTAGACAATCTGGACCCTCTCTTTCTAAAATTATCCACCGCCATTGTTGCAACCCCTATTACCAGTCTGTTCAAGCTCTCTTTCTTATCGTCCGAGATCCCTAAAGATTGGAAAGCTGCCGCGGTCATCCCCCTTTTCAAAGGGGGTGACACTCTAGACCCAAACTTTTATAGACCTATATCCATCCTGCCCTGCCTTTCTAAAGTCTTCAAAAGCCAATTTAATAAACAGATCACTGACCATTTTGAATCCCACCGTACCTTCTCCGCTGTGCAATCCGGTTTCCGAGCTGGTCACGGGTGCACCTCAGCCACGCTCAAGGTACTAAACGATATCATAACCGCCATCGATAAAAGACAGTACTGTGCAGCCGTCTTCATCGACCTGGCCAAGGCTTTCGACTCTGTCAATCACCGTATCCTTATCGGCAGACTCAACAGCCTTGGTTTCTCAAATGACTGCCTCGCCTGGTTCCCCAACTACTTCTCAGACAGAGTTCACTGTGTCGAATCGGAGGGCCTGTTGTCCGGACCTCTGGCAGTCTCTATGGGGGTGCCACAGGGCTCAATTCTCAGGCCGATTCTTTTCTCTGTATATATCAACGATGTCTCTCTTGCTGCTGGTGATTCCCTGATCCATCTCTACGCAGATGACACCATTCTGTATACATCTGGCCCTTCTTTGGACGCTGTGATAACCTCTATGGGCTTGCGTCCCACCTACTCAACAGCCAGTTGAATCCTGTGGCGCGTTATTCAAATCCTTAGATATGCTATTACTTCAATTTTTAAAAAATATGACTATTTTACACCATTTTAAAGATAAGACTCTCGTTAATCTAACCACACTGTCCGATTTCAAAAAGGCTTTACAACGAAAGCAAAACATTAGATTATGTCAGCAGAGTACCGAGCCAGAAATAATCAGACACCCATTTTTCAAGCTAGCATATAATGTCACCAAAACCCAGAAGACAGCTAAATGCAGCACTCACCTTTGATGATCTTCATCAGATGACAACCCTAGGACATTATGTTATACAATACATGCATGTTTTGTTCAATCAAGTTCATATTTATATCAAAAACCAGCTTTTTACATTAGCATGTGACGTTCAGAACTAGCATACCCCCCGCAAACTTACGGGGAATTCGCTAACATTTTACTAAATTACTCACGATAAACGTTCACAAAAAGCATAACAATTATTTTAAGAATTATAGATACAGACCTCCTCTATGCACTCGATATGTCCGATTTTAAAATAGCTTTTTGGTGAAAGCACATTTTGCAATATTCTAAGTACATAGCCCAGGCATCACGGGCTCGCTATTTAGACACCCGGCAAGTTTAGCACTCACCATAATCATATTTACTATTATAAAAGTTTGATTAGCTTTTGTTGTCTTCGTCAGAATGCACACCCAGGACTGCTACTTCAATAACAAATGTTGGTTTGGTCCAAAATAATCCATCGTTATATCCGAATAGCGGCGTTTTGTTCGTGCGTTCCAGACACTCTCCGAAATAGTAAAGAAGTGTCACGCGCATGGCGCAATTCGTGACAATAAAATTCTAAATATTCCATTACCGTACTTCGAAGCATGTCAACCGCTGTTTAAAATCAATTTTTACGACATTTTTCTCGTAGAAAAGCGATAATATTCCGACAGGGAATCTCCTTTTCGGCAAACAGAGGAAAAAATCCCAAAGGCGGGGGCGGTCGGGGTCACGCGCATAAGCCCAGTGTCCCTTGATCGGCCACTTGAGAAAGGCGATAATGTGTTTCAGCCTGGGGCTGGAATGACGACATTCTGTTTTTTCCCGGGCTCTGAGCGCCTATGGACGACGTGGGAAGTGTCACGTTAGAGCAGAGATCCTTAGTAAATGATAGAGATGGAAAAGAAGTTCAAGAAATGGTCAGACAGGCCACTTCCTGTAAAGGAATCTCTCAGGTTTTGACCTGCCATTTGAGTTCTGTTATACTCACAGACACCATTCAAACAGTTTTAGAAACTTTAGGGTGTTTTCTATCCATATATAATAAGTATATGCATATTCTAGTTACTGGGTAGGATTAGTAACCAGATTAAATCGGGTACGTTTTTTTATCCAGCCGTGAAAATACTGCCTCCTTGCCCCAACAGGTTAAACATCTCCAATCCAAAATGAAATCTAGAATCGGCTTCCTATTTCACAACAAAGCCTCTTCACTCACGCCGCCAAACATACTCTCGTAAAACTGACTATCCTACCGATCCTCGACTTTGGCGATCTAATTTACAAAATAGCTTCGAATACTCTACTCAACAAACTGGATGCAGTCTATTACAGTGCCATCCGTTTTGTCACCAAAGCCCCTTATACTACCCACCACTGCGACCTGTATGCTCTAGTCAGCTGGCCCTCGCTACATATTCATTGCCAGACTCACTGGCTCCAGGTCATCTATAAGTCTATGCTAGGTAAAGCTCCGCCTTATCTCAGCTCACTGGTCACGATATCAACACCCACCCGTACGCAGCATGCTCTCCAGCAAGTATGTCTCACTGGTCATCCCCAAAGCCAACTCCTCCTTTGGCCGCCTTTCCTTCCAGTTCTCTGCTGCCAATGACTGGAACAAATTGCAAAAATCGCTGAAACTGGAGACTTATATTTCCCTCACTAACTTTAAACATATCTGAGCAGCTAATCGATCTCTGCAGCTGTATATAGCCCATCTGTAAATAACCAACCCAATCTACCTACCTCATCCCCATATTGTTTTTCTTTACTTTTCTGCTCATTTGCACACCAGTATTTCTACTTGCACGTCATAATCTGCTCATCTATGACTCCAGGTTTGCTATGGCCTATTTATTGCCTTACCTCCTCACGCCATTTGCACACACTGAATATAGACTTTCTTTTTTTCTATTGTGTTATTGACTGTACGCTTGTTTATTCCATGTGTAACTCTGTGTTGTTGTTTGTGTCGCACTGCTTTGCTTTATCTTGGCCAGGTTGCAGTTGTAAATGAGAACTTGTTCTCAACTAGCTTACCTGGTTAACCTGTTATGGATAGGGGGCAGTATTGACACGGCTGGATAAAAAACATACCCGATTTAATCTGGTTACCACTCCTACCCAGTAACTAGAATATGCATATACTTATTACATATGGATAGAAAACACCCTAAATTTTCTAAAACTGTTTGAATGGTGTCTGTGAGTATAACAGAACTCATTTGGCAGGCCAAAACCTGAGAAGATTCCTTACAGGAAGTGCCCTCTCTGACCATTCCTTGGCCTTCTACACTCTCTTTATTGAAAACTGAGGATCTCTGCTGTAACGTGACACTTCCTACGGCTCCCATAGGCTCCCAGAAGGCGGCAGAACGGTGAATGATGCCTTTGCAGGCCCAGGCTGAAAAACAGTAACGCATTTGGATAGTGGTCGATCTGAGAACAATGAGACTGGGGCGCGTGCACGAGGAGACTCCATGTTTTTATTTTTTCGTCTTTCAACGAAAACAGGGTTTCCCGGTCAGAATATTATCGCTTTTTTACAAGAAAAAATGAATTTTACAGTAGCCTAGACGAAAGATATGGCTCTGGACAACGTGATATGTCGGGAGTAGGCCTAGGCTACTAATTGATTGCGAGGGAAGAGCAAAATAATAACAACGCTAATTGTAGTCTAACCAATACCCAAACGGAGATTCAGTGAAAAGAAAAATCTGTTTATCCTGTTAGGGCTAGGGGGCAGCATTGACACGGCTGGATAAAAAACATACCCGATTTAATCTGGTTACCACTCCTACTCAGTAACTAGAATATGCATATACTTATTACATATGGATAGAAAACACCCTAAATTTTCTAAAACTGTTTGAATGGTGTCTGTGAGTATAACAGAACTCAAATGGCAGGTCAAAACCTGAGAGATTCCTTTACAGGAAGTGGCCTGTCTGACCATTTCTGGAACTTCTTTGCCATCTCTATCATTTACTAAGGATCTCTGCTCTAACGTGACACTTCCCACGTCGTCCATAGGCTCTCAGAGCCCGGGAAAAAAGAGAATGTCGTCATTCCAGCCCCAGGCTGAAACACATTATCGCCTTTCTCAAGTGGCCCATCAAGAGACACTAGCTTATGCGCGTGACCCCGACCGCCCCCGCCTTTGGGATTTTTTCCTCTGTTTGCCGAAAAGGAGATTCCCTGTCGGAATTTTATCGCTTTTCTACGAGAAAAATGACGTAAAAATTGATTTTAAACAGCGGTTGACATGCTTCGACGTACGGCAATGGAATACTTTGAATTTTATTGTCAGGAATTGCGCCAAGCGCGACACTTCTTTACTATTTCGGATAGTGTCTGGAACGCACGAACAAAACGCCGCTATTCGGATATAACGATGGATTATTTTGGACCAAACCAACATTTGTTATTGAAGTAGACGTCCTGGGTGTGCATTCTGACGAAGACAACAAAAGGTAATGACATTTTTATAATAGTAAATATGATTATGGTGAGTGCTAAACTTGCCGGGTGTCTAAATAGCGAGCCCGTGATGCCTGGGCTATGTACTTAGAATATTGCAAAATGTGCTTTCACCAAAAGCTATTTTAAAATCGGACATATCGAGTGCATAGAGGAGGTCTGTATCTATAATTCTTAAAATAATTGTTATGCTTTTTGTGAACGTTTATCGTGAGTAATTTAGTAAAATGTTAGCGAATTCCCCGTAAGTTTGCGGGGGTATGCTAGTTCTGAACGTCACATGCTAATGTAAAAAGCTGGTTTTTGATATAAATATGAACTTGATTGAACAAAACATGCATGTATTGTATAACATAATGTCCTAGGGTTGTCATCTGATGAAGATCATCAAAGGTGAGTGCTGCATTTAGCTGTCTTCTGGGTTTTGGTGACATTATATGCTGGCTTGAAAAATGGGTGTCTGATTATTTCTGGCTTGGTACTCTGCTGACATAATCTAATGTTTTGCTTTCGTTGTAAAGCCTTTTTGAAATCGGACAGTGTGGTTAGATTAACGAGAGTCTTATCTTTAAATGGCTGTAAAATAGTCATATGTTTGAGAAATTGAAGTAATAGGATTTTGAAGATTTTGAAAATCGCGCCACAGGCTGGCAGTGGCTGTTACGTAGGTGGGACGAATTCGTCCCGCCGGTCCCATAGAGGTTATCAAGACCATTCCCCATGCTTGTCTCAAAGCAGCTCAAAACGGTGCTGAAATAGTTAATCACACGCGGGTAGGCTATTGCTTCAAATCGTATTGTAACTATTGGATGACTTTGGGAGTTCCAGTTAGCAACTTTTTGTTTACCTTCATTAGCCTACTTTATTCAAAAAATTCTGTCATTCAGTGATATTTATTCCCATAGTAATTTGTTATGGATCCATCCAGATGTGGTTAGAAAACAATGCATGTGGTGGGCTGTGAAACACAGTTTTGTTCTCCTGCGTCTGACTTCTCTGCCGCCAGTACGCACTCCTTACAATTAATACATTTAAAGTCCCTAAACTCAGGAAGTCTATGGTCCTGCTGATAGCGCATCAAGGGTGGATGGCTTATTTTATATTCCAATTTATTGGAAAGGCTGCTAAACCATTTACACCCGGCCCACAGCTTTGTTGCTGTTGCATAGTCTGTTCTAATGAAACAAAATTGTATAGCCTTGTACAGCACAGCAAAGTTTAAAAACAGCCGGATTTGTGAAATTGCTTTATCTGACATTTTGCGGTTGCATGAGGCTCGGTGATCACAGAATCAGTAGGATATTAAACAAACACTCAAATAGGCAACAGAAGCAGAAACAGCATAGAGCTGAGTGACTCACTCATTCCTGGCTTTCATCCAAAATAAGTTATATTATAATGCAGGCTTAAAGACACATTCTTTCTGATTGTCTGTAGCATGCAGTATCTCATCTCGCTACAGCTAATTTTGTTTTAATTATTATGTGGATTATAATAAATGTATATATTTGTAGGGGTTGATGCATTTTTTGTTAGGGTAAATCTGGTCTGTGATACTGAATTAGAAATGTAAAACTTTAGAGTACTTAAGCATTGAATACATTGCAAGTTTTGGCCATTAGGCTACACTTTACAATAGGACTCAACTCTGACTGAGCACATCATCTATTGGTAGTCTAAACTGTGGCACAAATTGGGGGACGTTTCACACCTAGCCGAGCTATTAGACTACCTTTTGTAAATTAATGGAGGTGTGAATGTTTCAGTCACTCTCCTATTGCACTAGAGTCCTGCATCAAGCAGAAAAAGAAAAAAATCAGCTGGTGGGTCGTCCCGGAGTTGAGAGAAAACTTGGGTAAATGCAAGTTCAAATCCCCGAGCTGATAATGTACAAATCTGTCGTTCTGCCCCTGAACAGGCAGTTAACCCACTGTTCCTAGGCCGTCATTGAAAATAAGAATTTGTTCTTAACTGACTTGCCTAGTTAAATAAAGGTTAAATAAAATAAAATAAAACAATGGCGAAATTACACTTGACGTGAAAAATAGGATACTTGTGCCTTACAGCGCATTACATAAACGAAGAGTGGATTTTATCCACCATGAAGTGGAACAGTGTAGCTCCAAACTATAAATAACATAAGGCCAGCTATTGTGAAATAATTATTGTGGATCTTGTTGTTTTCCTCTATCGTTTCAAGAGGCCTACTGTCCACCTGGTAATTGTGTGGTCCCAAAGGATAAATTGTCACCTTCAAATGGATGTGTGGTTTCAGAGAGAAGCCAGCTGCGAGCCTGTAGTCAGGCACGGCGGATAACATCCTTTTACTGCACAGCAATTTGAAGAAATCCAGTCATGAATGGACTGTTTTTGAAATTATTGTTTTAGTATATTTATTTGTTGTCTAATATTAGAAGGCTCTTTAAGAGTTGTCAATATTTATCTGTTCTTAATTCATGTCATGGTTTCTTTTTAGCCAAATGTTGAATAGACATGAAGGAAAATAGGAATAATACCCTACTGTCTGTAGTCATAAAAACAATTAGGCTAAATAAATTGATATTATTTTGTTGGGTAACGAATCGGCTCTCTGAACTTTTATCTTCAATATAATCATTAATTCAGAAGGTTAAACCGATAGGTCTTAGCTCTGCAGTAAATTGAAATTAGATTACCAGGTTATTTTTTCATTGGGTTATAATAATCCAATGTTATAAACGTTATGGGTGGAGTAAGAAATGTTGCTGTCAGAAGTATTACAATGGAAATTAACTTTTAATCCACCTGTCTGCATATTTCAAGACATGACATAATAGGGTACAGTGAGATTGGTTGGTCGATACTTTCCTCGTCATTCATCTTGAAAAAATGTATACTTTTAAAAACTGAAAATCACCCAATGTCAGCCTTTAAATGCTTTATTATCCAAATGTTGAAAGTGCCTGTGGGTGACAGAAAGCAACAAAATGGTGCAGTTTGAGACCATGTGGTGGAGAGTGATGCGGGCACTGGAGATGGGGCGGGTGGGTGAGCAGGTGGGTCTGGGCAGGTGTGATGTAGTTATTTGTATGTGTATGTTTTGTATTGTCTGAAAAGATCAAATAAAATATTACAAAAAAATGTAATAAGGAAAAATTACAAGCTTGCAACACGCATCTGATTATTATTTTTTAATATAATTTATTTGATTTATTTAGTTTACATTTTTCATTGTTACCACAATGTCACAAATAATTGAACACACACAACATGAGCAGATTAACTTGGTCAAAACATGTATTTTTTAAAGACCATCAGAAAAATTTTTTGGTACTTATTTATTTTTTATCCAAAACCACGAATTAGTGAGTCACTCAGCTTTTATGCTGACAAATATAGCTTTATGCTGCGAAATAGCATACTAAATTGACCAAGACTAAGCAAATATATTAAATTGCCTAAATAAACTCGTACATTTCATAAATAAATGAAGTAGCTCAGGTCTTGAAAATATGGGCAACCCTTTTCCCCTCCCTATCCTCTCTGGACTCTCTTTCATTCAGTTTCAGAAACTCACTTCATATAGAGTGTCTGTCACTCTTTCACACTGTGGTAAATAAAGCTAGTTTGTTATTTAGAATATATTTTCGGTCTGGTTTTAGAGGGATAGAAACCGAAAGTCCACCGTGCCTATATTTTTAAAATCGTCAGTCCACATTTGTAATTGCGCCAATGTATTTACCCAAGTTCTCTCTCAACTCCGGACCACCTGGCAGCTGATTTTTTTTTTGTTACTGCTTGATGCAGGACTCTAGTGCCAGAGAATAGAGACTCTTGGACTGAAACATTCACTCACATTTACGAAAATATATTTCAGACTACCCATTCCAAAAATCATCTAATGGCAAATGCCGGAATCTTGTTATTATGTTTCTATGAATAAGCGTGTCATCATATCCCCCATTTGCACAAAATACTTAGGCCTACTTGCCTGCTTTCAAGACAGTTCTTCAACCACTAAAAGATGTGTGTATGCATGGCTTGTTTGGAGGAAATTATATTATCACGTCAAGCTCAGTTTTTATATTTTTTTTATAAATGAGGCCCCTGAAGAATTTAACTATCGACAGGATAATTTTTCTGTGTCTGTCTGTTGGCAGTGCTTCGGCTCAGTCGAGTCCTTTCAGTACACTATCTGTCATCTGACCACTTCCATATTGAGCAAGTCACTGGTACTTCTTGCTTTAGTTTTTGCTTGTAAGCAGGAAGATATGTATTGCACATGCATTGCACATGTACAATGCATGCATAAATGAGGTAAAACGGTATTAGCTTAGAAGCTAGTCTGCAAACCCAGATGAGCTCCGAGTCCTTTGGCCCTGTTATATTCTGTGTAGCTAGGGCTCTTGGTTTAAAGGTTTCTAGGTCTGTAGGACACACACAAATCACCCCCATGAGGAAAGAGTGGCAGCTGAACCAATGAGGACACAGGGGCACCTATATTCAATACGGTGCCCCTTTTTAAAGCGACAAGGCCCACCCCTCTCTCTGTACATTTAAAACCAAAGGATCCTTCACTGCCCATCTGGCACGAGTTCTCACACTCGTTAAGCAGAGGTTCTCCCTCTCTATAAATACTAACCCCCCTGTCACTCCAACCCCCCTCCCTACCACCCCTCCCTCCTCTACAGCGTACACTCATAGTCACACTAACCTTCTCTTGCCACCCAGTGTAAAAGTCACGGAGATCACATGGGGGCCCTCACTATTTTTATACCCATTTACAGGTGGTGTCTCTTTTTGTCATTTAGTTATTATCCACAGTGGCTGGCTGGCTGGCAGCCCCGGGGTCCTGTCTGAAACTGGCCGGAATGAATCAGACAAATGTCTACTAATTTAGGGTGGTGGTGAGGGTTAGGATTGAATATAGGTAAACTGAGTGTAGGCTACTGCAGATCTCTGTTTAGGGATCCTTTCTACTTTATGTGCACAACGCAGGACCTTGTATTATAGTAGATTAGGGCCTAATTGGGAGAAGATGGCTGCCGTTTTACGGGCTCCAAACCAATTGTACTATGTTGTGTTTTTTGCCTTGCTTTGTACATAATGTTTCTGCTACTGTCTCTTATGACCGAAAAGAGCTTCTGGGTTTCAGAACAGCGATTACTGACCTCCAACTGGACAAGATTTTTTCTTGAACGAGTCGGACGCGAATGATTTACTCCAGATACTCGACAAGGCCCAGATCCCTGTCATTCGCGTGAAGAGAATACACAGATACAGGGGACGCAAGTCCGGATGCCTTGTGAGAATTTGTCGGCGTCCTATTGGCCAACGTGCAATCATTGGATAATAAACTGGATGAGCTCCGTTCAAGACTATCCCACCAATGAGACAATAAAAACTATAATATCTTATGTTTCACGAGTCGTGGCTGAACGACGACATGGATAATATACAGTTGGCTGTTTTTTCCATGCATCAGCAAGACGAAGGGTGGAGGTCTGTGTCTATTTGTCAATAACAGCTGGTGCGCGAAATCAAATGTTAAGGAATTCTCCAGGTTTTGCTCGCCTGATGTAGAGTATCATGATAAACTAAACACCAGACTATATACTAAGAGCGTTTTCATCTATATTTTTCGTACCTATCTATTTACCACCACAAACCGATGCTGGCACTAAGACCACACCCAACGAGCTGTATAACGCCATAAGCAAACAAGAAAATGCTAATCTAGAAGCGGCGCTCCTAGTGGCCGGGGACTTTATTACAGGGAATCTTATTCGTTTTACCTCATTTCTGCATGCATTGTACATGTGCAACAAGAGGTATTTTTTTCTTCTATCCTCCTGATTCCTGCTTACAAGCAAAAACTAAAGCAAGATGTACCAGTGACTTGCTCAATACGGAAGTGGTCAGATGACGCAGATACTAAGCTACAGGACTGTTTTGCTAACACAGGCTGGAATATGTTCCGGGACTCATCCGATGGCATTGAGGAGTACACCACATCAGTCACCGGCTTCATCAATAAGTGCATCGATGACATTGTCCCCACGGTGACCGTACGTGCATACCCGAACCAGAAGCCATGGATTACAGACAACATCTGCACTGAGCTAAAGGGTGGAGCTGCCACTTTCAAGGAGCGGGACTCTAACCCGGACGCTTATAAGAAATCCCGCTATGCCCTCAGACGAACCAACAAATAAGAAAAGCGTAAATACAGGACTAAGATTGAATTCTATTACACTGGCTCCAACGCTCGCCGGATGTGGCAGGGCTTGCAAACTATTATAGACTACAAAGGGAAGCCCAGCCACGAGCTGCCCAGTGACACAAGCCTACCAGACGAGCTAAATTACTTCTATGCGCGCATCGAGGAAATCAACACTGAAACATGCATGAGTGCACCCGCTGTTACGGACAACTATGTGATCACGCTCTCCATAGCATTCTGTAACATTCACAAGGCTGCAGGGCCAGACGGATTACCAGGATGTGTACTCCGAGCATGTGCTGACCAACTGGTAAGTGTCTTCACTGACATTTTCAACCTGTCCCTGGCCGAGTCTGTAATACCTACATATTTCAAGCAGACCACCATAGTTCCTGTGCCCAAGAACACCAAGGTAACCTGCCTAAATGACTTCCGACCCATAGCACTCACGTCTGTAGCCATGAAGTCCTTTGAAAGGCTGGTCATGGCTCACATCAACACCATCATCCCAGAAACCCTAGATCCACTTCAAATCGAATACTGCCCCAACAGATTCACAGATGATGCAATCTATATTGCACTCAACACTGCCCTTTCCCACCTGGACAAAAGGAGCACCTATGTGAGCTAAGCATTTAACACCATAGTGCCCTCAAAGCTCATCACTAAGCTAAGGATCCTGGGACTAAACACCTCCCTCTGCAACTGGATTCTGGACTTCCTGACGGGCCGCCCCCAGGTGGTAAGGGTAGGCAACAACCCATCTCCCTGTTCCCCCATGACTGCGTGGCAAAGCACGACTCCAACACCATCATTCAGTTTGCCGACGACACATCAGTGTTAGGCCTGATCACCGACAACGATGAGACAGCCTATAGGGAGGAGGTCAGAGACCAGGCCGTGTTGTGCCAGATAACAACCTCTCCCTCAACGTGATCAAGACAAAGGAGATGATTGTTGACTACAGGAAAAGGAGGGCCGAGCACGCCCCCATTCTCATCGACGGGGCTGTAGTGGAGCAGGTTCAGAGCTGTCCACATCACCAACAAACTATCATGGTCCAAACACACCAAGACAGTTGTGAAGAGGGCACGAAAACACCTTTTCCCCCTCAGGAGACTGAAAATATTTGGCAAAAATGTATACAGCTGCACCATTGAAAGCATCCTGACTGGTTGCATCACCGCCTGGTATGGCAACTGCTCGGCTTCCGACCGCAAGGCGCTACAGAGTGTAGTGCGTACGGCCCAGTACATCACTGGGGCAAAGCTTCCTGTCATCCAGGACCTCTATACCAGGCGGTGTCAGAGGAAGGCCTTAAAAATTGCCAAAGACTCCAGCAACCCTAGTCATAGACTGTTCTCTCTGCTACCGCACGGCAAGCGGTACCGGAGTGCCAAGTCTAGGTCCAAAAGGCTTTTGAACAGCTTCTACCCCCAAGCCATAAGACTGCTCAACAGCTAATCAATGGCTACCTGGACTATTTGCATTGACCCCCCCCCCCTTTTTTTTACGCTGCTGCTACTCGCTGTTTATTATCTATTGTCTATGCATAGTCACTTTACCCCTACCTACATGTACATATTACCTCAATTACCTCGACTAACCCTAAACCCCGCACATTGACTCGGTGCCGGTACCCCCTGTATATAGCCTCTTTATTGTTATTTTATTGTTGCTCTTTTGTTTTTTACTTTAGTTTATTTAGTAAAACAAAAGTTTTTCCTAACTCTTATTTTTATTAAAACTGCATTGTTGGTTAAGGGCTTGTAAGTAAGCATGTCACGGTAAGGTCTACACATGTTGTTTTCGGCGCATGTGGCAAGTAACATATAGTTAGAATGGCTATGCTAAGTGTCGCTACACTCTCCAGCTCCCCTCTTTGAATGTTAGCCGGCCACAAAGACTTTGGCCTCTTAATCAGTGGTTTGCAGGTCCCCTGAGTCAAGCCAGCCCCACTATAAACAGAACACCATGTGTTCATGTGTTCAAATAGAGCCCAGTGGTGCTGTCATTGTGAGCACTTATTCATTACACCACCTCCCTTATTCTTTCTCTCTCGTTTTCTCCCTCTCTGTTAGTGTTCGTCCCGTCCTCTCCCTTCCCTGTTGCAGCAGATCCTCCTTGAGCCATATGTTGTTCTCCCAGTGACTTTGGTTTTTGGCAGCCCGTGTTAAAGCTCCACGGAGATCAGCTTTGTTTCTGTGCTATTCAGCACTTTGAGCTGGCTCCTGGCATTTGCCTATGGATTTACAGTCCATAAGTCAACTTGAAGGCAAACCTAGTAGGTTTTTACAGGCTGGAGTTGGGGGTATTTTTTGGCACAGGCTTTTGAAAAAGAAGACGTAACATATTATTTGATATTCCCATCTTTGATAAGGCACGAATAACTTAAGTTGTAGTTTTGGTATGGTGTCTTTGTATGTTGTACCCTTAAGCTAATCAAAGTTGTGTTAGCGTTAGCAAGGATTTTGGCAAAGGTGTCCTGTATATTTTTCCTAAAGGGTCATAATCTATCTTGGTCAGTCACGCCATTCATTGAAAACATGATTTTAAAAGGTCTCATATCTCACCTGCATATCTCACCTGTATAATTCACTGCGGTGCCTGGACAGTGGAGTGGGTCATGGGAATAAGTGGAGATGGGAGGGACGTATGTTGGCACAGAAGAGGGCACCTTCCCATCAGAACAAACCAACCCAACCCCCCTACCAGGCCATCATTAGACCATTCTGCTAGTCACTCCCCGTGACTGGTTGCCACCTCTGTGGCAGGAGGGTCGGGGGTTGGGCTGTGGGGTTTGGGGTGGGGTAGCTGTCTGTCCCTCAGTCTCTGCCTCCCCCTCTCTTGCTCTCTGTGTCGTATTGAGCCATATTGGCCCTGGATAGTGCATATGTTCAGTTCTGGGAAAGCCCAGATGTAACAATGTATAGCACTCCGGCATAAAATGTCTCTGACATCCTGGGAGGCTCCTTTAGTTCTGAGTCATGGAATTGAAAGTATGATGTATCTTAGCAAAGTGCAGGCAATCCTCCTCGACTGTGTGTTATGTAAACGTTTGTCATCTGCATTGGGTTGTGTGTGTCATATTGCCCTGGTTTGCAGTTGAACATGTCCTGAGAAAGGATGGGGGACATTTTTCTCCCAATGAAAATATGTTGCACAACTTGCACTGGAGCTTTGTAGCAAAAAAAAGCCCACGTGTTATTTTTTTTGGACTGCATTGTATCTGTTGTGGGAAAAAAAATTGGACCACCCATACGGAAAAATGATATAGTTACATTAATTTTAAAAACATGTATGTGCATGTATTTATGTACACGTAAATCACAGATACAGTGCATTCGGAAAGTATTCAGACCCCTTGACTTTTCCCATATTTTGTTAAGTTATAGCCTTATTCTAAAATGGATTTCTTATATTAAATCAATATACACACAATACCCCATAATGACAGAGCACAAACAGGTTAAGAACGTTTTTCAAATGTATAAAAAAAAAACTTCAATATCACATTTACATAAGTATTCAGACCCTTTACTCAGTACTTTGTAGAAGCAACTTTGGCAGCGATTACAGCCTCGAGTCTTCTTGGGTATGATGCTACAAGCTTGGCAACACCTATATTTGGGGAGTTTCTCCCATTCTTCTCTGCAGATCCTCTCAAGCTCTGTCAGGTTGGATGGGGAGCGTCGCTGCACAGCTATTTTCAGATCTCTCCAGAGATGTTCGATCAGGTTCAAGTCCACGCTCTGGCTGGGCCACTCTAGGACATTCAGAGACCTGTTCCGAAGCTACTCCTGTGTTGTCTTGGCTGTGTACTTGGTGTCGTTGTCCTGATGGAAGGTGAACCTTCGCCTTAGTTTGAGGTCCTGAGCGCTCTGGAGCAGGTTTCATCAAGGATCTTTCTGTACTTTGCTCCGTTCATCTTTCCCTTGATCCTGACTTGCCTCCCAGTCCCAACTGCTGAAAACATCCCCACAGCATGATTCTGCCACCACCATGCTTTACCGTAGGGATGGTGCCAGGTTTCTTTCAGACATGACGCTAGGCATTCAGGCCAAAGAGTTCAATCTTAGCTTCATCAGACCAGAGAATCTTGTTTCTCATGGTCTGAGAGTCCTTTAGGTGCCTTTTGGCAAACTCCAAGCGGGCTGTCATGTGACTTTTACTGAGGAGTGGCTTCCGTCTGGCCACTCTACCATAAAGGCCTGATTGGTGGAGTGCTCCAGAGATGATTGTCCTTCTGGAAGGTTCTCCCATCTCACAGAGAAACTCTGGAGCTCTGTCAGAGTGACCATCGGGTTCTTGGTCACTTCCCTGACCAAGGCCCTTCTTGGCCGGGTGTCCAGCTCTAGGAAGAGTCTTGGTCGTTCCAAACTTCTTCCATTTAAGAGTCACTGTGTTCTTGGGTATCTTCAATGCTACCCTTCCCCAGATCTCGACACAATCCTGTCTCGAAGCTCTATGGACAATTCCTTCCACCTCATGGCTTGTTTTTTGCTCTGATGTGCACTGTCAACTGTGGGACCTTATATAGACAGGTGTGTGCCTTTCAAAATCATGTCCAATCAAATGAATTTACCACAGCCGGGCTCCAATCAAGTTGTAGAACCATCTCAAGGAGGATCAATGGAAACCAGATGCTTCTGAGCTTAATTTTTTGTGTCATAGCAGAGACTCTGAATAAGGTATTTCAGTTTTTTATTTTTAATACATTTACAAACATTTCTAAATAACTGTTTTTGCTTTGTCATCATTGGGTATTGTGTGTAGATTGAGGACATTTTTTCATTTAATCTATTTTAGAATAAGGCTGTAACGTAACAAAATGTGGAAAAAGTCAAGGGGTGTGAATACTTTCCTAATGCAATGTACAAAACATTAGGACAGACTGACCAGGTGAATCCAGGTGAAAGCTATGATCCCTTATTGATGTCATCTGTTAAATCCACTTCAATCAGTGTAGCTCTGTAATGAACACAATGGGAGACAGAGAGCTGGTTTCAAGCGCAGGGCACAGCAGGTGTGTATTTGTAAAGGACCACAGGAGGAGGCAGGTAGCTGGGTCAGGGGCAGGCAGAAGGTCATACACAGGGGGTCCAAAAAGGCAACAGTACATGCAGGGAAAAGCCTAGTAATGTCGCCCGGGAGATCAGGCAATAGGTTGATAACCTGTTGGGGCTAGGGGGTAGCAATGAACCCTGAGACGGGATTGCTAGCAAGGCTGGAAATTCAAAACATAAAAAATCTAATAATTTCAATTTCTCAAACAATTAACTATTTTACACAATTTAAAAGATAAACATCTCCTTAATCTAACCACATTGTTCGATTTTCAAAGAGGCTTTACGGCAAAAGCATAAAGTTAGATTATGTTAGGACAGTACATAGCCACAAAAGTACAAACATCCATTTTCAATTCAAGGTCAGGCGTCACCAAAAGCAGAAACCAGTTAAAATTATGCACTAACCTTTGACAATCTCCATCAGATGACACTCCTAGGACATTGTTATACAATACATGCATTTTTTGTTCCATCAAGTTCATATTTATATCCAAAAACAGAATTTTACAGTAGCGGTGAAATTCAGATTTTTTTCTTCTCTGAAATGCTTCCGGTGAACAACGTTACAAAATTACGAAATTACTATTCAAAAACATTGGTAAATTATAATATTGTCATTCAAATATTCATAGTTTAACATTTCGTAAATGCTACTGCATTGCCAGATTTCAAAATAACTTTACTGGGAAATCACAATTTGCAATAAACCGGGTGCTGTGCTAAGAACAATAGGCTAGGCTATACAGGTTAGCACCATCTTGTAACCATGTAATATCAAAATTACTATTGTCAATAATCCCTTACCTTTGATTATCTTCATCCATTGGCACTTCCAGGAATCCCATGTCCACAACAAATGTGGTTTCTTTCAACAAAGTTCATAATTGATGTCCAAATAAATCCAAGTTGTTAGCGCTTCGGTAGGCTACTAAAAAGTAGCGCGGGGGGGAGTCACGGCGAAAAGTAAAAAAAATAATCTATTTATGTTCGTTCAAACATGTCAAACGTTGTTTAGCATCAATCTTTAGAGCCATTTTTAACGTGAAACATCAGTAATGTTTCAACCCGACCTCTCCTGTGTCTTGAAAAACGTATTTGAAAAATGTATCGCATCACATGATTGCGCAGGTGCAGCCAATAATGAAGTGACGACATCCCAGGGAGGTCAACTTCTCTTCCTTGTCATCCGGTCTCTGTTCATCATAGATGCTTCAAACAACTTTATAAAGATCGTTGACATCTAGTGGAAGCCGTAGGAAGTGCGAAATGAATCCTTTGTCACTGTGTTATCTATTAACAATGACTCAAAAAAAATAGTACAGCCACAATTTTTTTTATTTTTCTCAGGTTTTTGCCTGCCATATGAGTTTTGTTATACTTACAGACACCATTCAAACAGTTTTAGAAAATTCAGAGTGTTTTCTATCCAAATCTGGTAATAATATGCATATCCTAGCTTCTGAGTTGGTGTAGGAGGCAGTTAAAAATGGGCACATATTTTTTTCAAAATTCTCAATACTGCCCCCTAGCCCCAACAGGATAACAGGAAATCCGATAGGCTAAAGTACAGGAAGGGAATAGGCAAAAGGCGTCGTTAGTGAGGCAGGCAAAAACTATCAGACACAGGAGGATTAAATTACAGGAAAAATAGAGCTCCAAATAGACGTGTGTCACAAAACAAACAATACCTCACAATCATAGTGATGGGGTGCAAAGAACTGAACTAAATAGTGTGTGATAATGACATACAGGTGTGTGAACAGGTGGTCAGAATTCAGGTTATTTGGATCTGGAGAGTGAGCAGCGTTCAGGGGATCTATGTGTTTGAGAGTGTGAGCTGGAAGCAGACGTTACAAGATGAAGAGGAGGAAACAGGTTAAATAAGGATTTTTAAGCCTTGAGACAATTGAGACATGGATTGTGTATGTGTGCCATTCATAGGGTTAATGGGCAAGACAAAAGATTTAAGTGACTTTGAACAGGGTATGATAGTAGGTGCCCAACGCTGCTGGGTTTTTCACGCTCAACCATTTGCTTTATGTCCACCACCCAAATTACATCCAGCCAACTTGACACAACATGGGCCAGCACACCTTGTAGAGTTCATTCCCACACAAATTGAGGCTGCTCTGAGGGCAAAATGGGGTGCAACTCAATAAAGCCTTATGTACATATATTTAAATATATGTACAAACATACATGAGCATAGTTGAAATTGGCCTTTTCATGTATCTCTAGAAATATTTTAAATATTTAAATACAGTGAGGTCGAACAGTATTTGGACAGTGACAATTTTTGTTCTTGTTTTGGCACTGTACTCTAGCACTTTGGATTTGAAATTATACATAACCTGAAAACTACCTATTGTTGGCAGAGAGGTTTGAAACCCTCTTTATTGTTCTATTAATTTCAGCGCCTGGTGATGTCGCTTGGAAGGCCAAAATTCCACCCACGCAAAACAAGCAGAAGTTTCAGTAGTTGCAGTGCGTGGGTAAAATCACTGGGGAAGCCAAGTCAGAAAAAAACATATTACAACCCATGTGTGGTGATAATTGCGTTGTTTACAGAAACAACTTTTCCCTGTGGCTCAGTTGGTAGAGCATGGTGTTTGCAACGCCAGCATGGTGTGTGCAACGCCAGGGTTGTGGGTTTGATTCCCACGGGGGGCCAGTACAAAAAAAAAATGCATGAAATGAAATGTATGCAGTCGCTCTGGATAAGAGTGTCTGCTAAATGACAAAAAATGTAAAATGTTTACTCTAAAACCGGTTAGTTCATATGCCTTGCTACCGTGATACAGTATATAGGCCTAAGGCTGAGACAATAAGAAGACACTGGAGAATAAATTCAACCACACCTTTGTTTCATCACAAAACCGGAGAGCAACCTCTGTCCGGTGAAGTCTACAAAGCATATTGCATGTTACAAACAGTTACATGACCAACAGCATGGTCAAGCAAGTTCATGTTTCTGACATTTTCAGACCACAACTATTGATTTAGAACTTCAGTGAGTTACCGCAAGTCTCAATTCCAGCACCATTTCAACATTTCAAGATCATCAAATCACCTTTGCTTAGTCTAATACAGTGACAACTAAAAGATACCAAAAACTATTTAGTCAATGTAAGTTAAATATGATGTGACTGTCCATGGTTCTGATGTGTGTTTGTGTGCGTGCAAGTAGAAAAAACATGTTGACTCACCCTACTTGTCGATAAACGCCAATGCCATCCTTCTCTCTATCATGTTGACCACACTTTTATTTTTTGTTGTCCTAGGCTAACTGGCTAAAATGCTTGCTCGTTAGCCTAACTTCCTTTCATGGGCAACGATGAGCCAGCTAGTTAACATTAGCCTACTACATCGAGCTACATATTGAACTTCCATCCTCTCAGGCCAGGGGTACAATTTATGCATTTATGGTTGGATCAGAATCACCATTATAATCAAAGGAAAAGGCCAATTTTAGCTAGCTAGCCACCGGAGGACATCTACACAATGAGATGCAACAATCGAAGTTGTTTCTGTCAATTATGTTTTGCTTTTGATGTGATGTGAAGCCAAATCCAAACTGTCATACTCTTTTTGACCAGACAGCATCAGATAGGCCTGGGCAGTATACCATGTTTGACTTTATACTGGTATTGATGCACAGACTGGTTTGGGTTTTTACTTTAGAGTGTGCAAAGCTGTCATCAAGGCAAAGGGTGGCTACTTAGAAGAATCTCAAATATAAAATATATTTAGATTTGTTTAACACTTTTTTGGTTACTACATAATTCCATATGTGTTATGTCATAGTTTTGATGTCTTCACTACAATTCTACAATGTAGAAAATAGTAAAAATAAAGAAAAACCCTTGAGTAGGTGTGTCCAAACTTTTAACTGGTACTACATGCTAGTTTCTGACTGCACTGACCCTTTAAAGTAGTCAAAAGTTTAGTATTTGGTCCCATATTCCTAGCACGCAATGACTACATCAAGCTTGTGACTCTACAAACTTGTTGGATGCATTTGCAGTTTGTTTTGGTTATGTTTCAGATTATGTTGTATTACGGATAATCCTGAATGTATTGTGAATAATGATGAGTGAGAAAGTTACAGAAGCACAAAGATCATACCCCAAAGATATGCTTACATCACACCATTGCCAATAACATAGGATTTTTGGGGGGTTATGATAGTTATGCCTCTAACTTTCTCACTCCTGATTATTCACGATTCATTCATGAATGTCCGTATTCAGCATCCACTAATGAAAAATGTTTAGAAACATATTATATTCTATCCATGTAATTCTATTGGGCACAAAATAATCTGAAACGCAACAAAAACAAACTGCAAATGCATCCAACAAGTTTGTAGAGTCACAAGCTTGATGTAGTCATTACGCGCTAGGAATATGGGCCCAAATACTAAGCTTTTCAGTACTTTAATACACATATAAGTGAATATGTCCTTATACTTTTGGGTTCACTAAAATGGGGGAACAATGTACAAAATGTCCTGCAATTTCTAAACGGTTCAATGAAAATACCCTCAAAGTAAGGCTGCACTTTAACCTCATAGTCATTGTATCATTTCAAATGTAAAATGCTGGAGTACAGAGCCAAAACAACAACAAAAATTGTTAATATCCAAATACTTTTATTTGGACCTTATATATATTTAAATGTATGATCTGGACATAGATTTTGTCAGCATGCTGTGTTAGCTAGTGAAATATATTTCATAAATATTGTATACAGTCCTTACAGCCTTATTGTAAAACTGATTAATATAAAAAATATATATTATCAATCTACACACAATACCCCATAATGACAATGCAAAAACAGGTTTGCAAATGTATAAAAAAATAACTAAAACACACCTTAATTACACAAGTATTCAGGATCTTTGCTATGAGACTCGAAATTGTGCTCAGGTGCATCCTGTTTCCTTTGGTCATTTTTGAGATGTTTCTACGACTTGGAGTCCACCTATGGTAAATTCAATTGATTGGCACACAACTGTCTATATAAGGTCCCACAGATGTCAGAGCAAAAACCAAGCCATGAGCTCGAAGGAATTGTCCATAGAGTGCCGAAACAGGATTGTGTTGAGGCACAGATCTGGGGAAGGGTACCAAAACATTTCTGCAGCATTGAAGGTCCCCAGGAACACAGTGGCCTCCATCATTCTTAAATGGAAGATGTTTGGAACCACCAAGTCTCTTCCTAGAGCTGGCCACCTGGCCAAACTGAGCAATTGAGGGTGAAGTGCCTTGGTCAGGGAGGTGACCAAGAACCCGATGGTCACTCTGACAGAGCTCTAGAGTTCCTCTGTGGGGATGGAAGAACCTTCCAGAAGGACAACCATCTCTGCAGCACTCCACCAATCAGGCCTTTATGGTAGAGTGGCCAGACGGAAGCCACTCCTCAGAAAAAGGCACATGACAGCCCACTTGGAGTTTGCCAAAAGGCACATAAAGAGTCCCAGACCATGAGAAACAAGATTCTCTGCACTGGGGCCTCCCACTACTCATTCTCTTCTGGTTAGAGCCAGTTTGCGCTGTTCTGTGAAGGGAGTAGTACACAGCGTTGTACGAGATCTTCAGTTTCTAGCCAATTTCTCACATGGAATAGCCTTCATTTCTCAGAACAAGAATAGACTGATGAGTTTCATAAGAAAGTGCTTTGTTTTTGAACCTGTAATCGAACCCACAAATGCTGATGCTCCAGATACTCAACCAGTCTAAAGACGGACAGATTTATTGCTTCTTTAATCAGAACAACAGTTTTCAGCTGTGCTAAGATAGTTGCGTAATGGTTTCGTATTGATCAATTAGCCTTTTAAAATGATAAACTTGGATTAGCTAACACAACTTGCCATTGGAACACAGGAGTGATGGTTGCTGATAATGGGCCTCTGTACGCCTATGTAGATATTCCATAAATAATCTGCCGTTTCCAGCTATTATAGTCATTTACAACATTCCAAATGTCTACACTGTATTTCTGATAAATTAGAATTTATTTTAATGGACAAAAGCAAAAATGTGCTTTTCTTTCAAAAACAAGGACATTTCTAAGTGACCCCAAACTTCTGAACGGTAGTGTATGTAAATATATTTGGCTTCGGTATGGGGCACCAATTGGTAGAACATTCTCCCTTTTAGCATGGGGAAGTTATTAATTTCACTTTGGATGGTGTATCAATACACCCAGTCACTACCAAGATACAGGCGTCCTTCCTGACTAATTTGCCGTAGAGGTGCAGGAAATTGCTCAGGGATTTCACCATGAGGCCCAATAGTGACTTTAAAACAGTTACAGAGTTTAATGGCTGTGATAGGAGAACACTGAGGATGGATCAACAACATTGTAGTTACTCCACAATACTAACATAAATGACAGAGTGAAAAGAAGGAAGCCTGTAAAGAATACAAATATTTCAAAACATGTTTGCAATAAGGCATTAAAGTAAAACTGCAAAGAATGTGGCAAAGAAATGTACTTTATGTCCTGAATACAAAGTGTTATGTTTGGGGCAAAACCAACACAACACATCACTGAGTACCACTCTTCATATTTTCAAGCATGGTGGTGGCTGTATCATGTTATGGGTATATTTGTTATTAGTATGGACTAGGGAGTTTTTTAGGATAAAAAGAAATGCAATAGAGCTAAGCACAGGCAAAATCATAGAGGAAAACCTGGTTCAGTCTGCTTTCCAACAGACACTGGGAGACAAATTCACCTTTCAGCAGGACAATAACCTAAAACACAAGGCCATATATACACTGGAGTTGCTTAACAAGACGAAATGGAATGTTCCTGAGTGGCCTAGTGACAGTTTTGACTTGAATCGGTTTGAATATCTATGGCAAGACTTGAAAATTGCTGTGTAGCAATGATCAACCACCAACTTGACCGATCTTAAAGAATTTTTAAAAGAATGTGCAAATATTTTACAATACAGGTGAGCAAAGCACTTAGAGACTTTCCCAGAAAGACTCACAGCTGGTATCGCTGACAAAGGTGATTTCTAAAATGTTTTCGTCTCTCTGTTTCATACGTTCAGCCATACGTGCGCCCCTCTGTCTCAGTATGGGTAGCCCAACTATCTTATACTGTCTGGTCAAAAAGAGTATGCCATTGTTGCCGCCCATAGCATTGAATGCAAAGGAAGTGAGCAAGCATTTGGACTCCCTTGATAATTATTTCAATAAAATAGTAGCCACTCAGTGTTGAGCTAAACTGAATGAGCTCAGCTGTAATTGTTCCTGGCTCACCCCAAAAGAGTGTCAAGTGAAGCCAGTTTGGCTTTAGCTTTCACATCTATCATATCACCAGAATCCAAACATCATTGACAACAAAAAATATATATTTTTTGCATCCGGTGGTAAAATCGTCACATTCCTAAATTAGCCATGGATGGAGATAGGTATTTGGGCTTGTGGTTTTACTTAATTTGGCCAATGATTATAACGCCGATTCTGATCCAACCATAAATGTATACATTGTGCCCCTGGCCTGAGAGGATGGTTAAACATGTTGCTAGATGTAGTAGGCCTGGCGCGTCGTTGCCCATGAAAGGAAGTTAGGCTAGCATTTTAGCCAGGTAGCCCAGGACAACAAAAACTAATAGCGTGTACTGTATGACAGAGTCATAGACCGTTTAGGCAACAGGATAGAGGAGAAAGGCATTGCTGGCATTTCTCTACAAATAGGGTGAGTCAACATGTTTCTTTCTACTTGCAAGCATGCACGCACACACACAAACACACACACAGACAGAAATCCATAGCATGGACAACCACATCATATTTAGATTACGTTGATTGGACTACATTTTTTTGGTATCTTTTGTTGTAACTGTATTAGCTGAATTAGTGGAGGCAGCGCCTGTTTTCTTTGCGACTTGCGGTAACTCTCCATGGTTCTAAATCAATAGTTTAGTAGTCTGAAAATGTCAGAAGCATTATCTTGCTTGACCATGCTGTAGGTCATGTTTGTTACATGAGGACATCACTGGACAGATGCTGCTCTCCGGTTTTGTGATGAAACAATAGTTTGGTTGAATTTACACACAGGACACTGTGTCTTCTTATTGTCTCGGCCTTAGGCCTATATATCACAGTGTCGAGGCATATGAACAGGTTATAGGTGATTTTACCCATGCACCGCTACTGGGAATAAATCAAGGGGTACGAATACTTTCTGAACCCAAAAGGGCACTTGGTGAATGGGAGGGCAAAGCGGCAGCTGCTCGGGCACAGGTGGACTCCTATCTGTGCATGTGCCTGCTAAAGTGCAACCGTTTTGCTGCATATGCTCCTAGATATTTTTGTATTTAAAAAAATAAAAATCACCCAGATAATATTTGTTGTAATGATAGGCTTCACTGTGCAGTTGTTTCAGAGTGCCCTAAAGAAAAACATTTGTGCAGATCTGTTTAATCCAAAGTCTACATGTAAAGAATATTAAAGAATGCATCAGTGATTTGTATTTCTTTCTGAAGACGTAACAGCATGGGAATGCCTGTGCCTACCACTTTTGTGTAGCCAGTTAGCGATGCCGAAACAGTCATTTTTAAAGGCTTTCCAAATGAAATGTTGACCGCAAAGTAGGTTTACCTGGCAGAATGATATGATCTTATGAAGATTTGTCTCAATCAGGTGGTCTTTTGTTTTGCAAACTACTGTTGAGCATGCAGTAGAGAAATACTACCAGCCAAACACCAGTCTCATGACGTGCACAATTTATTATTATTATAATTTTTTAAAATTTCTTCCCCTGACCTCAAAAGGTGTCTCCTGATCTGGTTTAAGCATTGTTGTGGACTTACATCATCCAATTTAGTTGTTTTTCAATTTACGAAAAAATGATTTTGAGAGTGAAAAGCTGTAAAAAAGACTCGGGTGTCAGGGATTTCGTCGTCGTCAGACGATATGGCGAAATCATCGTCGGAAAAGGAGGACCAATATGCAGCAGGATTGTGTTGGCTCATCTTGAACATTTATTAAACTCCAAAATGAACATACAAAATAACAAAACGAACTCACGATATACTGACAGTCTTCTCAAGCTCACATACGCTAGACAAGAAACAATCTCCCACAAATGACAAACACACCCTAATATATGGGACTCTCAATCAAAGGCAAAGAGAAAACACCTGCCTTCAATTGAGAGTCCCAACCCCAATTAATCAACCATAGAAACACACTCACTAGACTTCACATAGAAATACATAAACATAGACCATAAACCAAAAACCCGGAAATACTAAATCAAACGCCCTTTTACCAAAACACCACCCCGAACCACATAAAACAAATACCCTCTGCCACGTCCTGACCAAACTAAAATGACAATTAACCCTTATACTGGCCAGGACGTGACATCGGGGAAATCCGAAACCTGGGGGAAAAACATAAAAAATTCCAGTGTTTGTTTTTTGGTGTTATTATGGCAAATAAAATTATTGGTTGGTAGATTTTATCTGGCTGGTGGACCAAAACATTTGTTTCTAGGCCCTGTTCAGCCATGTCGCAGGAAGCCTAATATTCTACAAATGACTTTGTATTTTCAGTTACAGGTTTTTGTATCAACATTTTAGCTTTTTATAATAAACTAATGTCTTTACAGGGTTAAATATTTGTTCCTAGAGCACAGCATGTGCTTCAAAAGTAACTACAGTTCATATAGGCCCAATATGCTATATCTCAAACAATACTATTTTTATTTTTTTGCTCCTAGATTTCATGTTGTGCTCCTAAACATGTTCATTTAGATCCCTGATTAGAGCAACTAATGAGGTCGAAAACATGTCATGGCTCTCATTTTAACTGGCTACACAAACAGAACTACTACAATTCTGTTTTTCTTTTGTATTATAACTTTGTATGAATGTATATAAGATGTACACAGTCCATAGGACATATCCATTTTACAATGGTGTGCCCGTACATGCCACATTCTTCTGTACTTGTAACTCAAAATGGTAGTAATAACACATATAACACATATAGAGGAGAGTTATAAGGCCTATCCAGTTTTACAGCACTCTGATATGGTGTAGTAGGCTGTGAACATTCTTCTCCTATGTGTGGCTGTGGACTGTCACCTAATAAAACCCAGCTGGCCACAAAGACCAGCGTGGAGACCCCCAGGTTACACCTCCCAGTCCCATCCACCATCCCCACTATAATGATTGGAATTCAGTTTTATGTAAATGCAGTTTTGCATATGAAACCACGCTTGGCATGCATCTGCAGGGAGATGGGAAGGGCCGGTGGGAGTCTCCCAGCAACCTGGCGGTGTCTGAGTGGTGAAGGTCAGAGGGGAAAGGTCATTGGTTATTAAGGGGTGGCACCCCTGCACACAAAGCAAAGGGTTCATTGTCACAAAGACTGGGGGTGGGGGCAAGCAGTGCTGGTGTGGTGGGGGTAGTTATAGTTGCCCCAAGACAACAGAGCTTGCCTGAAATCAACCCTACCACCCCCACACACCATCCGGTTTTTACCCCTGTTATTAATATCGCACTCACAATTGCAGCCGTCATTTCAGACATACTCTCATTTAAAAGGCAGTCTTTTCCCACCACCCCCCCCCACACTAAATTTCCCTTTCGGTTTGGTCCTCCAAATGGCTGCCAGTTATACATGACATGGGACAAAGTGTTCCTCGATACTAGTCTGCGCGAGATATGAGGATTTTGGTGTCAGTCACTCAAGTTTTGCCCCAACTTCCCCCCATCAAAACTAAAGTCATCTGAACCTGAGACTCAGGCGCTGACAGAGTTGAAAGTAAAGCCCCTTTTTCTCCTCCTCTCAAACAACGCTATAAAAGTAGAAACCCAGGAAGCAGTCCTCTGGGTCTGATGTGCTCTTCCTGAAAACAGCTTGATGTGCCTCCATCTGGAGCAGAGCGGGGCTGCTGGCTGAGGTGTGTGTGTGTGCATGCGTGTCTGTGTAAGTGTGTGTCCATGTCTGTGTGTGTGGGAGTGTGTATGTCCCAGCTCCTAATCTCCCAACTGGGACATTGTGCAGAGTGCAACTGAACAGACTCACCCAGCCCATCCTGTCATTGTACTGTACAGCATGCTTAGCTGGCTGTGTCCAGTGTGACAGATCAATCTCATTAGCAATAGTCATACACATCCGCTTCCTGTGTTCTCTGCCCTATGGGATTCACTTGGGTAGTTTACTTGGACCATTTGTGAAGGTTTGCTCTCTTTCCAGTGATGCAACAAAACCATGACCTTTTATATTTTGACCAAATTGCTTTTTTTATTATAGCTTGAAACTATTGGAGGAAGCGACTGTTAGAACCTTTAACCCTGCATTATTTATTAAGTGCAACATTGTCACGTTCGTTGGAATGACCGGACCAAGGCGCAGCGTGAGTAGCGTTCCACATCTTTTATTAGAAAGTGAAACTAAGCAAAATAAAAAACAATAAAGAATAAACTAAACGTGACGACAGTGCAACTACACATAAACAATATCCCATAACCCACAAGTGGAAAAAATGCTACTTAAGTATGATCCCCAATTAGAGACAACGATAGCCAGCTGCCTCTAATTGGGAATCACACCAAAACACCAACATAGAAAAAACAAACTAGAACCCCACATAGAAAATATAAACTAGACTAAACCCCTAGTCATGCCCTGACCTACTCTACCATAGAAAATAAAGGCTTTCTATGGTCATGACGTGACAAACATGGTTGTTCAAACCTAAGGAAGTTTAGTTAAACCACCCAAGGATAATGTCCTCTGAAATCTTAAATGGCAAATGAAATAATTTTTGCACGGCACCGGCTCCCCGATGTCCTAGCTTGACAACTGTACATTTATTATCAATGTTTTTTTAGCACAGCCGGCTTTGTCTAAATGAATTTCCTTTTTAATTACCATTAGGCTTTCTGCAGTTAGCATCAGCAGCTAATGTGCGATCTACAGAGGTTGGAGTTCCCCATCCTGTTTTTTCCTCTCAAACTTATTTAAAATGCTTACAACATTATACAGTATGTTTATTTAGGAAGCAATCTCTCTAAATGTATTTTTCCTGGTTTTATTATGTCTTTTGACTTTCATGTCTAAATAACTGTGCAGACAGAGGCCTGAAGCTTGTTGTATCGAGTACTTATTTTCCCCCCACTTTTAAGCCGCTTAGTCTGTGATGTGGCCAACTATAATAGACTTTCCAGACAGTCACAATGGGAGAGAAGTTTAGATCTGTTTTTTTTGTTGCTTTCTGGATGATTGTTATTGAGCAGGATTTTGAATTTGAAGTCAATTGAATCAAATCAATGCATGTATCACTCCTGTTCCCTCTGTGAAGTAAAACATGTAACTTCATACTTTGATCAAACATTGTTGAATTATACATTGTTTTTTAAGAGTTTGGCTGCTGTCGTCTAGCTGACAATTTGCCTGGTAAGCATAGTAGCACATACACACATCTTAGAGCCTGTTAATAGATGTCTGTGAAGGGGAGGGAAGAGGTGGTGAAAATGTTGAATGTTTATGTTGGTGATGGTGTGTGCTGGGGCTACCCTCTGGTCTGAAGTGGTCATTGTTAGCGGCCTTGTCTAGACTGGCTGCCGACTGGGTGTTCTTGCTGATGCATGCAGTAAACAATGCAGCAAACTGGTGCTGTGTGTGTGTGTGTGTGTGTGTGTGTGTGTGTGTGTGTGTGTGTGTGTGTGTGTGTGTGTGTGTGTGTGTGTGTGTGTGTGTGTGTGTGTGGCCCCATAAAGAGGGGTGTGTCGCCTTTACCTAACCTCGAAATAGGAAACAGCTGGGTCTGTCCGATTTAACAGTGCATTCGGAAAGTATTCAGACCCCTTCCCTTTATACACATTTTGTTATGTTACAGCCTTATTCTAAAATGGATTGAATACACATTTTTCCTCATCAATCTACACACAATACCCCGTAATGACAAAGCAAAAACAGGTTTTTAGACATTTTTGCAAATGTATAAAAACCAAATAACAGAAATACTTTATTGACATTAGTATTCAGACCCTTTGCTTAAGAGACTCTAAATTGAGCTCAGGTGCATCCTGTTTCCATTGATCATCCTTCAGATGTTTCTATAAATTCATTGGAGTCCACCTGTAGTAAATTCAATTGATTGACATGATTTCGAAAGGAACGCACCTGTCTATATAAGGTCCCACAGTTGACAGTGCATGTCAGAGCAAAAACCAAGCCATGAGGTCGAAGGAATTGTCCGTAGGGCTCCGAGACAGGATTGTGTCGAAGTACAGATCTGGGAAAGGGTACTAAAAGATTTCTACAGCGTTGAAGGTCCCCAAGAACACAGTGGCCTCAATCATTCTTAAATGGAAAAAGTTTGGAACCAACAAGACTCTTCCTAGAGCTGGCCGCAAGGCCAAACTGAGTGATCGGGGGAGAAGGGCCTTGGTCAGGGAGGTGACCAAGAACCCAATGGTCACTCTGACAGAGATTCATAGTTCCTCTGTGTAGATGTGAGAACCTTCCAGAAGGACAACTATCTCTGCAGCACTACACCAATCAGGCCTTTCTGGTAGACGGCCAGACGGAAGCCACTCCTCAGTAAAAGGCACATGACATCCCGCTTAGAGTTTGCCACCTAAAGGACTCTCAGACCATGAGAAACAAGATTCTCTGGTATGATGAAACCAAGATTGAACTCTTTGGCCTGAATGCCAAGCGTCACATCTGGAGGAAAACTGGCACCATCCTTATGGTGAAGCATGGTGGTGGCAGCACATGCTGTGGCAATGTTTTTGAGTGGCAGGAACTGGGAGACTAGTCAGAATCGAGGGAAAGATGAACGGAGTAAAGTACAGAGAGATCCATGATGAAAATCTACTCCAGAGCGCTCAGGACCTCACACTTGGGCAAAGGTTCACCATCCAACAGGACAATGACCCTAAGTACACAGCCAAGACAACACAGGAGTGGCTTCGGGACAAGTCTCTCAATGTCCCTGAGTAGCCCAGCCAGAGCCCGGACTTGAACCCTGTCAAACATCTCTGGAGAGACCTGAAAAAAGCTGTGCAGTGACACTCCCCATCTAACTTGACAGAGCTTGAGAAGATCTTCAGAGATGAATGCGAGAAATTCCCCAAATACAGGTGTGCCAAGCTTGTAGCATCATACCCAAGAAACCTCGAGGCTGTAATCGCTGCCAAATTTGCTTCAACAAACCATGAGTGAAAGGTCTGAATACTTATGTAAATGTGATATTTCTGTTTTTATTTTTGCTAAGATGTTTGAAAACCTGATTTTGCATTGTCATAATGGGGTATTGTGTGTATGTTGATGAGGGGAAAAAGCTATTTAACCTGTTATGGCTAGGGGGCAGTATTTTCACGGCCGGATAAAAAACGTACCCGATTTAATCTGATTATTATTCCTGCCCAGATACTAGAATATGCATATAATTATTGGCTTTGGATAGAAAACACCCTAAAGTTTCTAAAACTGTTTGAATGGTGTCTGTGAGTATAACAGAACTCATATGGCAGGCAAAAACCTGAGAAGATTCCAAACAGGAAGTACCCTCTCTGACCATTCCTTGAGCTTCTTGACTCTGTTTAAAGAAAATTTAGGATCTTTGCTGTAACATGACACTTCCTACGGCTCCCATAGGCTCTCAGAACCCGGGAAAAAGCTGAATGATATCGAGGCAGCCCCTGGCTGAAAAACTTTAGCGCGTTTGGATAGTGGCCGGTCAGAGTACTATGAGACTCAGGCGCGTGCACGAGGGGATCCCATGCTTTTACTTTCTCTCTCTTTGAACGTAAACACGCTTTCCCGGTCGGAATATTATCGCTTTTTTAGGAGAAAAATGGCATAAAAATTGATTTTTAACAGCGGTTGACATGCTTCGAAGTACGGTAATGGAATATTTTGAAATTCTTTGTCACGAAACGCGTCGGGCGCGTAACACTTATTTACCCTTTCGGATAGTGTCTTGAACGCACAAACAAAACGCCGCTGTTTGGATATAACTATGGATTATTTGGGACCAAACCAACATTTGTATTGAAGTAGAAGTCCTGGGAGTGCATTCTGACAAAGAACAGCAAAGGTAATAACATTTTTCTTATAGTAAATCTGACTTTGGTGAGTGCTAAACTTGGTGGGTGTCTAAATAGCTAGCCGTGATGGCTGGGCTATCTGCTGAGAATATTGCAAAATGTGCTTTCACCGAAAAGCTATTTTAAAATTGGATATTGCGAGTGCATAGAGGAGTTCTGTATCTATAATTCTTAAAACAATTGTTATGTTTTTTGTGAACGTTTATCGTGAGTAATTTAGTAAATTCACCGGAAGTTTGCGGGGGGTATGCTAGTTCTGAACGTCACATGCTAATGTAAAAAGCTGGTTTTTGATATAAATATGAACTTGATTGAACAAAACATGCATGTATTGTATAACATAATGTCCTAGGGGTGTCATCTGATGAAGATCATCAAAGGTTAGTGCTGCATTTAGCTGTGGTTTGGATTTATGTGACATTATATGCTAGCTTGAAAAATGGGTGTCTGATTATTTCTGGCTGGGTACTCTGCTGACATAATCTAATGTTTTGCTTTCGTTGTAAAGCCTTTTTGAAATCGGACAGTGTGGTTAGATAAATGAGAGTCTTGTCTTTAAAATGGTGTAAAATAGTCATATGTTTGAAAAATTGAAGTTGTTGTATTTTTGAGGAATTTGTAATTCGCGCCACGCCCATCATTGGCTTTTGGAGCAGGTGTTCCGCTAGCGGAACGTCTAGATGTAAGAGGTTAATCAATTTTAGAATAAGGTTGTAATGTAACAAAATGTGGAAAAAGTCAAGGGGTCAAAGCGGGCTGTTATGTGCCTTTTACTGTGGAGTGGCTTCCGTCTGGCCAGATTGGTGAAGTGCTGCAGAGATGGTTGTCCTTCTGGAGGGTTCTCCCATCTCCATAGAGAAAGTCTGGAGCTCTGTCAGAATGACCATAGGGTTCTTTGTCACCTCCCTGACCAAGGCCCTTCTCCCCCGATTGCTCAGTTTGGCCGGGCGGCCAGCTCTAGGAAGAGACTTGGTGGTTCCAAACATCTCCATTTAAGAATGATGGAGGCCACTGTGTTCTTGGGGACCTTCAATGCTGCAGAAATGTTTTGGTACTCTTCCTCAGATCTGAGCCTCAACACAATCCTGACTCGGAACTCAACGGACAATTCCATCGACCTCATGGCTTGGTTTTTGCTCTGACATCTGTGGGACCTTATACAGACAGTTGTGTGCCAATCAATTTCATTTACCACAGGTGGACTCCAAGTCATAGAAACATCTCAAAAATGACCAAAGGAAACAGGATGCACCTGAGCAAAATGTTGTTTCATTGCGAATGGTCTGAATACTTATGGAAATGTCTGTTTTCTTTTATTTAAAATGTGCAAACATTTTAAAAAACCTGTTCTCTTTGTCATTATGGGGTATTGTGTGTAGATTGATGAGGGAATAATTTAATTGAATCAATTTTAGAATAAGGCTGTAACATAACAAAATGTGGAAAAAGGGAAGGGGTCTGAATACTTTCGGATGCACAGTATATTTAAGCACTAACTTGTCGAATTAAGGCATCATTTTGAGAAACAGACACCTCACAAGTCCTCAACTGGCAGCTTCATTAAATAGTACCCGCAAAACACCAGTCTCAAGATCAACAGTGAAGAGTCGACTCTGGGATGCTGGCCTTCTAGGCAGAGTTAGAAAGAAAAAGCCATATCTCAGACTGGCAAATAAAAATAAAAGATTAAGATGGGCAAAAAGAACACAGACTCCGGACAGAGGAATTCTGCCTAGAAGGCCAGCATCCCGGAGTCGCCTCTTCACTGTTGACAATGAGACTGGTGTTTTGTGGGTACTATTTAATGAAGCTGCCAGTTGAGGACTTGTGAGGCGTCTGTTTCTCAAACTAAACACAGTAATGTACCTCTCCTCTTGCTCAGTTGTGCACCGGGGCCTCCCACTCCTCTTTCTATTCTGGTTAGAACCAGTTTGCGCTGTTCTGTGAAGGGAGTAGTACAGAGCGTTGTAACAGATCTTCAGTTTCTTGGCAATTTCTCGCATGGAATAGCCTTCATTTCTCAGAACAAGAATAGACTGATGAGTTTCATAAGAAAGCGCTTTGTTTCTGGACATTTTGAGCCTGTAATCGAACCCACAAATGCTGATGCTCCAGATACTCAACCAGTCTAAAGACGGACAGTTTTATTGCTTCTTTAATTAGAACAACAGTTTTCAGCTGTGCTAAATAATTGCAAAACGGTTTTCTAATGATCAATTAGCCTTTTAAAATGATAAACTTGGATTAGCTAACACAGTGTGCCATTGGAACACAGCAGTGATGGTTGCTGATAATGGGCCTCTGTACGCCTATGTAGATATTCCATAAAAAAGCAGCCGTTTCCAGCTAAAATAGTCATTTACAACATTAACAATGTCTTCACTGTATTTCTGATCAATTTGATGTTATTTTAATGGACCAAAAATGTGCTTTTCTTTCAAAAACAAGGACATTTCTAAGTGACCCCAAACTTTTGAACGGTAGTGTATATCTCAAACTTTGTTGTACAATTAAAGGTAAAATACACTGCATTTCAAACAGTCAACAATCTTGTAATTAAAGACAAATGAAATGAAAATATGATTTCAGGAAATTAGGTGCATTTAAGATATTATACTGAACCAAAATATAAATGCAACATGTAAAGTGTTTCAGGAGCTGAATGTTTCAGGAGCTGAAATAAAAGATCCCAGAAATGTTCCATACACTAAAATGATGTGCAAAAATTTGTTTACTTCCCAGTTAGTGGGCATTTCTTCTTGGCCAAGATAATCCATCCACCTGACAGGTGTGGCATATCAATAAGCTGATTAAACAGTATGATCATTACACAGGTGCACCTTGTGCTGGGTACAATAAAAGGCCACTCTAAAATCTGCAGTTTTGTCACACAATACAACATCACAGATGTCTCAAGTTTTGAGGGACCGTGCAAATGGCATGCTGACGGCAGGAATGTCTAATAGAGCTGTTGCTAGAGAATTTAATGTACATTTTTCTACCATAAGCTGCCTCCAACGTCATTTTAGAGAATTTGGCAGTACGTCTAACCCGGCCTCACAACCGCAGACCACTGTAACCACGCCAGCCCAGGACCTCCACATCTGGCTTCTTCACCTGCGGGATCGTCTGAGACCAGACACCCGGACAACTGATGAAATTGTGGTTTTGCACAACTGAAGAATGTCTGCACAAACTGTCAGAAACTGCTCGTTGTCCCCACCAGGGTCTTGACCTGACTGCAGTTCGGCGTCGTAACCGACTTTAGTGGCCAAATGCTTAACTTCGATGGCCACTGGGACACTGGAGAAGTGTGCTCTTCACAGATGAATCACAGTTTCAACTGTACCAGGCAGATGGCAGACAGCGTGTATGGCGTTGTGTGGGCGAGCGGTTTGCTGATGTCAACGTTGTGAACAAAGTGCCCCATGGTGTCGGTGGGGTTATGGTATGGGCAGGCATAAGCTATGGATAATGAACACAATTGCATTTTATCGATGGCAATTTGAATGCACTGAGATACCGTGATGAGATTCAGAGGACCATTGTCATGCCATTCATCTGCCGCCATCACATCATTTTTCAGCATGATAATGCACGGCCTCATGTCGCAAGGATCTGTACACAATTTCTGGAAGCTGACTATGTCCCAGTTCTTCTGCGACCTGCATACTCACCAGACATGTCACCCATTGAGCATGTTTGGGATGCTCTGGATCGACGTGTACGACAGCGTGTTCCAGTTCCGGACAATATCCAGCAACTTAGCACAGCCATTGAGGAGGAGTGGAACAACATTCCACAGGCTATAGTCAACAGCCTGATCAACTCAAAGCAAAGGAGATGTGTTGTGCTGCATGCGGCAAATGGTGGTCACACCAGATATTGACTGGTTTTCTGATCCACGCCCCTACCATTTCTTTAAGGTACCTGTGACCAACAGTCAAGTGAAGTCAATAGATTAGCACTTAATGAATTTATCCCCAACAGTCAACCATGGAGTGTATATATAATTATATTCATGAGCATATTAGGTTTAAAAGGAGACCTGCAAAAATCTGGCTCAAAATGTTGGAAACTAAAAAGGTAACTGGGATTCAGAGATAAATGTTTATGTTCAAAGTTTGTTGTTTTGTTTTGTTACTTTAGAATTTTTATTCTACAATTGTTGCAATGAGACGTATGACAGTAAAAAATGGAGATGGTAGTTGTAACCACCAAGGTATAATTATGGGTCTGAAGGTAATTTCCTACAATGTGAAAGGTATCCATTGACCAATTTAAAAGAAAAAAATTATCCTACATCTGAAGAACTTGCAGTATATTTTTTTACAAGAGACACACCTGCCAGATAGTGGGCACCTCAAGCTCAATAAAACCTGGGCTAATCAGGTGTTTTTTTCATCACATAGTTCTGAGAGGAGACAGGAGTAGCTATTCTAATACACAGATCTACCCCATTTTGTTTTGCATGATGAAGTAAAAGATAAGGAAGGGAGATGCATATTATGGAACTGGTCCATTGCATGAGTGAATGTCTCAATGTTTAATGTATATGCACCTAATGAGGATAAACCTGAGTTAATAAGGCTGTTTGATTTATGATAATGTAAAGGGGTTGTTTTTGATGGGAGGAGACTAACTGCATTCTATCTGGTACTGAAGATAAGGCTCCCCCTCTAGAGCACCCATATACAGAATGAGCCATGCTTTAAGAAATGTCTCGATGGAGCTGGGCCTAGTGGATATGTTGAGACATTTGAACCCCAATAGAAGAGATTTTACATTTTACTCCCACCCCATACATGTTATTTTCATATTGATTACTTGTTTACAGGAAAAATAAAGCTTAAAGCATGGATAAACGTAAAGCATGGAAGATGACATTGAGAGATTGGAAACCGTGTATAAACAACAACAATCCCCTTCAATCCTCATCCAATTAAAAGAGGCTCGTAATGCACTTGATTCTCTGCTTACCGAAAAGATTGAGGGACATTTGTGATTTATAAAGCAACTGTAATTCAGAAGGTTAAAACAAATTATGTTAACCTCTATGGGTTAGGTGGTCAACAGCCAGTTGAATCCTGTGGCGCGTTATTCAAATCCTTAGATATGCTATTACTTCAATTTAAAAAAAATAGGACTATTTTACACCATTTTAAAGATAAGACTCTCGTTAATCTAACCACACTGTCCGATTTCAAAAAGGCTTTACAACGAAAGCAAAACATTAGATTATGTCAGCAGACTACCCAGCCAGAAATAATCAGACACCCATTTTTCAAGCTAGCATATAATGTCACATAAACCCAAACCACAGCTAAATGTAGCACTAACCTTTGATGATCTTCATCAGTTGACAACCCTAGGACATTATGATATACAATACATGCATGTTTTGTTCAATCAAGTTCATATTTATATTAAAAAACAGCTTTTTACATTAGCATGTGACTAGCATGTGACTAGCATTCCCACCGAACACTGCCGGTGAATTTACTAAATTACTCACAATAAACGTTCACAAAAAGCATAACAATTATTTTAAGAATTATAGATACAGAACTCCTCTATGCACTCGATATGTCCGATTTTAAAATAGCTTTTCGGTGAAAGCACATTTTGCAATATTCTCAGTAGATAGCCCGGCATCACAGGGCTAGCTATTTAGACACCCAGCAGGTTTAGCACTCATCAAAGTCAGATTTACTATAAGAAAAATGTTCTTACCTTTGTTGTCTTCGTCAGAATGCACTCCCAGGACTTCTACTTCAATAACAAATGTTGGTTTGGTTCAAAATAATCCATAGTTATGTTCAAATATCCTCTGTTTTGTTCGTGCGTTCAAGACACTATCCGAAGTGTAAAGAAGGGTGACGCGCCCGACGCGTTTCGTGACAAAAAAATTCAAAATATTCCATTACCGTACTTCGAAGCATTTCAACCGCTGTTTAAAATAAATGTTTATGCCATTTTTCTCGTAAATAAGCGATAATATTCCGACCGGGAAACCGTGTTTTAGTACAAAGAGAGAGAAAATAAAAACATGGGGTCGCCTCGTGCACGCGCCTCAGTCTCATTGTCCTCTGATAGACCACTTACCAAAGGCGCTAATGTTTTTCAGCCAGGGGCTGCAAAGACGTCATTCAGCTTTTTCCTGGGTTCTGAGAGCCTATGGGAGCCGTAGGAAGTGTCACGTTACAGCAAAGATCATAAGTTTTCAATAAAATGAGTCAAGAAGCCCAAGGAATGGTCAGAGAGGGCACTTCCTGTACAGAATCTTCTCAGGTTTTTGCCTGCCATATGAGTTCTGTTATACTCACAGACACCATTCAAACAGTTTTAGAAACTTTAGGGTGTTTTCTATCCAAGGCCAATAATTATATGCATATTCTAGTTTCTGGGCAGTAGTAATAACCAGATTAAATCTGGTACGTTTTTTATCCGGCCGTGTAAATACTGCCCCCTAGCCCTAACAGGTTAATGCATTCTGTAAAACCTTCCCGTACCATGTCACTCCAATATTATGGGAAGTGTTTTCAAATGTACTAGAAACTGGAGAGCTGCCTTACACTCAGTGTTATACATAAAGAAGGCAAAGATGCTACTGACTGTATGTCAAATGGTGTAGCTGGTGCATGGAAGTCAGGCACAGGAGAGCAGAGATGAGTGGACAAAGCACTTTACTGAGGCAATTATTTGAACAGAACGCAACCGCGTCACAAAAACAAATGCCCAAAGAGCAAGTAAGGCAGCACAAAGTACAATAACCAAGTACAAAGTACCGGCTGCCACAAAGCACGGGTGTAAAACAAAACCCAGCGCACACCAGCCAGAAGCGTGCCAACCTGACAATAAACAATTTCACACAGAGACATTGGGGGAACAGAGGGTTATATACATGACAAGTAATGAGGGAAGGTAAACCAGGTGTTTGGGAAAACAAGACAAAACAAATGGAAAATGAAAGGTGGATCGGCGATGGCTAGAAGACCGGTGACATCGACCGCCGAACGAACAAGGAGAGGAACCGACTTCGGCGGAAGTCGTGACACTGTAATTCATATAGACCTATCGCTTTGCTCCAAATCTATTACAAACTGCTTACTTCCATCTTGGCAAAGCGACTAGGAAAGTTCATAACAAATATTATACATCCTGATCAAACAGGGTTCATTGCTGGTCGTCAACTGTCGGATAATATAAGAAGATGCCTAAATGTTATATCATCTGCCCAGACTCAGGGTGTGGAAAATATGGCACTGGCCCTGGATGCACAGAAGGCTTTTGATTGGGTTTCAAGTGCTGCATGAATTTAGATTTGGCCCCAAGTTCATTAGATGGGTCCAAATCCTTTATTCTACCCCTCATGCTAGAGTGAGAGTAAATTGACATTTATCTGCACTTTTTATCAGTAAAATAGGGGTCTGGCAAGGTTGCCCACTGAGCACGCTCCTTTTTGACATTAGTACTGAACCTCTTGAATGGGTTCACCCCCCATCAGGTACCCTGCCTGTCAGTTTTCAGGTGGCCTGACAAGGAAATAAAATATCTAAGTATTGCTATCACTACCTCTCGAGGACCAGTCTAAAACAAACTATACCTAATTCATGTATGTGATAACCATAGATCTTAGAAGATGGAAGAGTTTCTCTTTATTTACAGGAAAGGTGGAAACAATTAAGATTAATATTCTCCCCAGGCTGCTATTCCCATTTCAGACTCTACCTGTTCTGGTCCCAGAATCCATATTTCAACAAATAGACTGTCTAATTTCAAGGTTCCTATGGCAAGGCAAGGTAAAAAACCAAGGGTGGGGTACAAAACACTCCAACTGCCAAAGGAATCAGGTGTCCTAGGATTACCAAACTTTAGGTGGTACTACTGGGACACCCAATTGCATCCAATGATCACAATGATCACTTAATACAGATGCCGTAGTTGGCTAAATTGAACAACTCACTCAGAAAAACAGATCATGACTCTCGAGTTAGTACAAAGTTGTTAAAAAATTTGGAATTGTTTGTGAACCGCACATCACTAGTTTAAATGCCAAAGTATTGAATATTTGTGTTACATCAACATATTTAATCATATTATCAGTAAATCCAATATGGCTATTATTATTTCCCTGGACTTTATGTTTTTAAATAATATATCTTTTTTTTAAATACAAAAAAACATAGAAAAGGAAATATACTCAGTAATATTAAGTGTTATTGTGTTACCCAAATGTTTGTAGATTCATTTTTACAGTGTACATTCATTTAGTGGAGTTTGTTAAGCTGGGGTTTGTTTTGTCTAGTTCCCGCCCCAGACGAAAACTAACCGGATTCCTGCCAGGGCTCTTGTAGTTAGACGAGTTTGACTGTGGTTGTGGAGGTGGTGTTCTCGCTCTAGACACAGTGTTATGTCTGGATGAGTGTTGAGTCTGTCTGCAGCTGTGGCTGACAGACATGGCACGTTTTCAGCGCTGGAGAAACTTGGCAGCCAACTGTTTATAGATGAGGCTGCCATGCTAGCGAACGTCTGTGTTCCCTCCAAGAGACAGTTTACACAGCGCAGACCTGGAACATAAAACCTAGCACCTGTAGCACCTGCAGTAGCACCTGGAAATGGCCTCTATCAGCATTTTAGGCCTATGCAGTCATTAGTTGTTCTGTTCCCACAAGCTTTTAAAGTCAACAGTAGAGCAGACTGTTGGGTTTTTATTATCAGAGTGAAAGTGAAACATTTTCGCTTGAAGTCTTGAACTTTCTATTCTCATAAGAATCCCTTCCTTTATATGGCCAGGTTATATAAATAGTAGTAGTATGTTTTCCCTAAAATAGGCCGTTGGAAAGATTTATTGTAGGGAGGCACTCACAGTGGACAGGTTTTAGGTTTCGATGTCTATGTATATGGATGTTGTTAGGGGAGACAAAACAGATCCACCCTATTCAGACTGTAGCCTATATAATAATTATGTCTAGCACCACCCCAGCCCAAAACGGGAGTGACTGTCAGACAGAGCGAGGGGTGCTGGAGCTAGCCAAGCACTGGATAACTTGCTCTTTGCTCCCCAGTCTGGCTCCTCTTTTATCTTATTCAAATATAGGGGGTGTGGATGAGTGCCCTTGGTGACAACAGATAAATTAGGTGGTGAGCCTGGGACCGGGGAAGGCGAACCTGTCACGCCCTGGCCATAGAGAGGTTTTTTTTTCTCTATTTTGGTTAGGCCAGGGTGTGACTAGGGTGGGCATTCTATGTCCTTTTTTCTATGTTTTGTATTTCTTTGTTTTGGCCTGGTATGGCTCTCAATCAGGGACAGCTGTCATCGTTGTCGCTGATTGGGAGCCATACTTAGGTAGCCTGTTTTCCTTTGGGTTTTGTGGGTGGTTCATTTCTGTTTAGTGTGTTAGGATACCTGACAGAACTGTTTAGCTGTTGCACTTTGGTTTTTGATTCAGTGTTCATTTCAATAAATTCATGATGAGCACTAACCACGCTGCGCCTTGGTCTACTCCCTGCAACGGCCGTTACAGAACCGAGGGCTAGCTCCCTTTGGCTAGAAAAACAATGAGCCCGCTCAGTCCGCAGACAGGCCAGCTGATAACAAGGTTAGATTTTCATACGCTTCAGACACCCAGGTCTGTGCGTACCTGCCGGCAGGTGAGGCAGGCTCGTGCCTGTGGTGGGCAAAGGTGCCTGTGCAGAGGAGGAAACTCCATTTGAGATTCCGCCATGATGGTTTTAAAACATAGGTCACAGACGTGGCAGACGGCTCTTAAGCTTCCCTGTTCAATCTTTAAGAAGAGATGGTTATTTTTGTCTGTTTAATACCACTATTGTCAGCTCCATATTGTGACGTTGCTGTCTATTCATCCATGTTTCAAGGGTGGTGAATCTATACAAGGGTGGAATGACTATACCTTAGGACACAAACATACAGTACACACACAACCCAAGACTATAAAGGCGCTAACCGGCAACCTTCCCTCCAACCCGTGGTCTGTCTCGCCAGAACTGGACCTTTTGAAACTCCCCTTTCTGTCCTGTAGCCACAGAATCAAGCAGCCCTAATCTTCCCATTTCCAGGGCTCCTTCACCCATCCAACTCCTATTTGCTTTAGGACACTCTTGTAGCAATGTGGAAGTAGTCAAGTTAATCCAGTAGCCCGGCTCATCCTTTGTTCTTCCCCTTACTTGTTTGTTTCAGTAATTTGCCAGCCAGGCCTCCACTGTGTCTTCTAATAGATGGGGTGGGGAGTTAGGGGCGAAATTAGGTGGGGCGGTAGATGGGGGGTGTAGTCTAGCATTCCCTGAAGCTGCCAGATCTGTCTAGTCTGGGAGAGGATAGGGAGGGGGCGAATCTCCCTTGGGACGAATCCGAGATGAGAGAGAAAATGTGTGTTTATTTTGTTTATCCTCTATCCTCTGGCAAACTGTCAGCGAGTGGTGAGTCCCAGACATTCAACATATTTCACGAGTTTGAAGGGGCACAGACATGGTGAATATGGTAAAGATGGCATGGGTGTCTTGTTTTGCCCCTGGCTCCTTGACCTGGTTATGACGAGACTCAAGTCCACCCGTCCACCCGTCCCCCCCCCAAAAATAAAATTCACTCTTCAAAGCCTGACCGATTCAGACAAGCGGCGGCTACAGTCACAGACCGAAAGTGGGTAAGCACAAGCTGTGCGCTGGAACAAACATTGACTGTGCTTCCTCGGGTTTGCTTTTCTTCCTTATGGGTCATTCCACCTCAAAAAGCAGAAGAGGATCTCAGATTTCGCTTTTACCATTGAAGAGGCCAACATCGAAACTATTAGTACTGCTGTAGCCTAATGGTTTGCTTGTTCACCAGGAATGGTTTAACTAATCCAAACCTTTTTTGAAGGAAATAAACCACACATAGAGGAGCTGTTTCCTGGACTGGTTAAGTCTAAGAGAAGGACAAACTGAATTGCTTTCATGGAGGAATGCCTTGATTTGTGAGGATGCCCATATAATTGAATTTCATTATGTGCAAAAGCTGTTGGTTTACTACCCAAAGTTGTAAAGAAAATATTGTGATCCATTTAATAAACACAAGAGACTAACAATATTGATAAAAAGGTGTGGCAGACATCCACAGTCGTGGCCAAAAGTTTTGAGAATGACATAAATATTTTCACAAAGTCTGCTGCCTCAGTTTGATGGCTATTTGCATATATACCAGAATGTTATGAAGAGTGATCAGATGAATTGCAATTAATTGCAAAGTTCCTCTTTGCCATGCAAATGAACTGAACCCCCCAAAAACATTTCCACTGCATTTCAGCCCTGCCACAAAAGGACCAGCTGACATCATGTCAGTGATTCTCTCGTTAACACAGGTATGAGTGTTGACGAGGACAAGGCTGGAGATCACTCTGTCATGCTGATTGAGTTCAAATAACAGACTGGAAGCTTCAAAAGGAGGGTGGTGCTTGGAATCATTGTTCTTCCTCTGTCAGTCATGGTTACCTGCAAGGAAACACATGCCGTCATCATTGCTTTGCACAAAAAGGGCTTCACAGGCAAGGGTATTGCTGCCAGTAAGATTGCACCTAAATCAACCATTTATCAGATCATCAAGAACTTCAAGGAGAGCGGTTCAATTGTTGTGAAGAAGGCTTCAGGGCTTCAGTTTTCCCTTACTGGTGCTTCAGTTTTCCCTTACTGGTGCTTCATTGCAGTGGCTTTATTTTTTCTCTCTCTGTTTTGCAATTCCGCTCTTGTAAAAATATATTGGCCCGAAATACATTTTAAATCCATTCATGGGACAGATTTGGTGAAATAAAGATCAACTGAAAAAGCACTGCACCGTGTGCACTCCATATCATTGTGTCACGTCTGCCTGCTTATCTCCCTTATAGGGTTTGTGTGTGTTATGTCCACTTAGTATGTGTGTATTCCCATACTGTGTGTCCCGTTCACCTCAGTTGGTAGAGCACGGTGCTTGCAATGCCAGGATTGTGTGTTCGATTCCCATGGGGGACCAGTATGAAAAATGTATACACTCACTACTATTGTACGTGGCTCTGAATAAGAGTGTCTGTTAAATGACAAAAACATTTATGTAAACATGTGTCTGTGAATGTCTCTTAACTAGGCCTATGAGTCTCATATTCAGCATCTCAGTAAAACTGTGTTTGAATGGGTGTGGGTTGCTTCTGAGTCTGGAAATGCTTAACAGACACGCCGGGCAGCAATTGAAACTTGCTCTGAGATGTTAAGCTAAGTCTGAAAACATAAAATACAGAGGCAGAGATTTTAAAGAGCAACAATTCTGGTTTTGTTTGTCTTAATGGCCCCCTTTCCTCCTGACTGGATGACAACCGTAGTTCCACTAGACCTGTTTTCCGACAGCTCTTGTCTGGACTTACCGCTTGTTCTATCAAATCCATTTAGACTCCTTCATGCGTGCCCCTGTTGTTTGGGTTGAAATAATTACTATAACTTGAGTTTGATTAAAGCACAGTCAGCTTTGTTTATTGAACATTTTCTCCCCCCAAGACTTGTCCAAACAAAGACTCCAGGAAGGTTTCCCATTACTTTGGGCCTTTTCACCCTCCCTCTCTCTCCCCCACCACCTAACCCACCAGACATGTGTGAACATACACTCAAACACCTATGAAGTTCACCAAAGCTCCAGCCATAAGCTGGGTGTTGGGTGGTGAATGCCTTGCTTGCAGTTCAATTGGCTCTTCTAAGAAAGCGTAGTCTCAGAATTTCACTGAAAGCTCCACATACTGGTATTGATTTTTACAATATAGTCTTTAACAATGTTTAGATACAATGGCAACAAAAATGTAAAGTTATAGAAGTCAGACTACTTCACTGTATGTTTTCTCCTAGTTTGGTTGAGTATAAATCAACAAAAATATTGTTCTATTATATTTGGGCCATATCGCCCAGCCCTACTGACTAACCTCTATCTAAGTTCCCAACTTTTTGACTGAGCAGATCAGTGTTAGCATCTACGCTATAATCTCCCTATATCAGGCAAAATGTGATACTTCACAAAACTAAAACAAACCAAAAATACCATGCTTTTATTGATTTTCACAAAATGTAATCCATAGACGGGTCCTTTTGGAGGAAGGATTGTTGACTTATTTGACATTTGTAACTTAAAGCATAATTGAGAAATAATTAATTGAAGTTGCAATATTCGTGACATTTTGGCCTTACCCAGGCCTCCTTTAAAACTCCATAATGTTTGTAGGCGCTAGAAAGATTGGTGGTTACCGCTTTCTCTGTAATATGAGTATTTTTATTTCAATAACAATTTTCTTACATTTAATATTTCAATATCAAAAAATATATTTTCAATATTAATGTTTTTATTTTCCGTTATTCATAAATTAATGTAATTAAATAAAATTGTTATTGAAATCAAAATACTACTCATATTACAGTGCAGGAGGTAAAGGTTCATATGACACAAATGTTTGCTTTGTAGCACCTAGAGATGAAGCATTATGTAGTCTTAAAGGAGGCCTGGGTAAGGCCAAAATGTCACAAATATGTCAACAATCATTCCTCCAAAGGACTGTTCTATGGATAACATTTTGTGAAAATCCCTTACATCATGGCTTTTTCCTTTTAGTTTTGTGAGAAATCACCCGAAAGCTAAATAATTCACTTAGCCCAACTTCCCCTCGCCACTCCTTTTTACCTCACCCGTATCAATAGTGTGAGTATCCCAGTCTAAAGTTCCCACACTTGTTGGTTGTGTGACTGTGGCTCCAAAGTCAATGAAAAGCGATGTGTTTTGTCCCCCCCCCCTCGTGTCTCTCTATCACTCTTCTCTGTCTAGGTCTCTCGCTGCTCTGCCCTTCTCAGTGACTCTGCACAGTGCAAACCTGCCCTATCTGCTCTGAGCACTGCAACCCCTTTCAACACAGTCTTTTCTCATCTACAACCCCCTCTGTCACAGACACACACAGGCATGCGCACCCCCCCCTCCTTCCTGCCCATGTGAACAGACAGTTTTACAGACTGATAACCCCCACCCTTCCTTGTACACACACACACACACACACACACACACACACACACACACACACACACACACACACACACACAAACTGCTATCTGGCCACTCCCAACTTCCCAGACTAAAGGCCCGCATGCTTCGGTTTGGCATCCACCTAACACCGAACGAGTGCGCTCACTTACTCCCTTAAAATACCTTTGTTTGAAAAATTAGAAAAGATACTGTTTGTCCATCAGTTTTTTACTGAGGAGATCTTAGTCGTACAATTTTTCATCAAACTAAAATGTAAAACAAGTCATCTATCGTTGAATGACAACAAACACTTAAAGACTGTTGACCAATGACCAACGAAGGGGCATAGACTTTTTGCACGAACAGCTGAAAAAAATCTTACCAAAGACCAAAACGAACAAAATGTCTTCATAATATATGTACGAACTGTTCCAAACTGTTTTGGATGGGAAGTGCATAGACCTTTTGGGGGCCGTGTGCTCCAAAATAACAACAAAAAAATCACGCAACTGCGGTCAGAGACTCTTTGAGCAACTGTTACAAGAGGGGAAAGCAGCACAATCTGATGGAAGTGTTTACAAAGACTGTCTTTACAAAGACTCATACCACTTTGTAAAGACTGTTGACATCTAGTGGAAGCCCTAGGAAGTGCTAAATGAATCCTAACTTACGGTGTGTTTCATAGGCAAAGTGTTGAAGGTGATTTCACAAATCAGATTTCCACTTCCTGCATGGAATCTTCTCAGGTTTTTGCCTGCCATATGAGTTCTGTTATACTCACAGACACCATTCAAACAGTTTTAGAAACTTTAGAGTGTTTTCTATCCAAATCTACTGCTAGTTGCTTTGAAAATGGCAGTGTGATTTTTTTTGGGCTGTCAATTACAGCAAAAGCAAAACATTAGATTATGTCAGGAGAGTACCCAGCCAAAAAAAAATCACACTGCCATTTTCAAAGCAACTAGCATGCATCACAAATACCCAAAACACAGCTAAATGCAGCACTAACCTTTGACAATCTTCATCAGATGACACTCCTAGGACATCATGTTACACAATACATGCATTTTTTCATCGATAAAGTTCATATTTATATATAAAACAGCATTTTACATCGACGCGTGATGTTCAGAAAACATTTTCCCTGAAATGCTTCCGGTGAATCAGCTCTACAATTTACAAAATTACTATTCGAAAACATTTTTTAAATGTAATATTGTCATTCAAAGAATTATAGATTAACATCTCGTGAATGCAACTGCATTGCCAGATTTAAAAATAACTTTACAGGGAAATCACACTTTGCAATAAATGAGGTGGTATGCTCAGAAAAATAGGCTAGGCGATACAGATTAGTACCATCTTGGAACCATCTAAAATCAAATATACTATTATAAATATTCCCTTACCTTTGATTATCTTCATCAGAAGGCACTTACAGGAATCCCAGGTCCACAAAAAATGTAGTCTTGTTCGAAAAAGTTAATAATTTATGTCCCAATAGCTCCTTCTTGTTAGCGCGTTCCGAAGGCTACTCATAATGTACGAGGCGCGCGGGACTTGTCGTCACGAAAGAGCAAAAAATATATATTTACGTTCGTTCAAACATGTCAAACGTTGTATAACATAAATCTTTAGGGCCTTTTTCAACCAGAGCTTCAATAATATTCAAGGCGGACGATTGCATTGTCTTACTAAACGTTTCGGAATGAGAGAGTACCCATGGGCGCCTGCGTCATAGTAGTAATGGCCCTCCCCCTGTGACCAACTTTCCAAGCCTCTCTTTTGGTCAGTTTCTACCATAGCAGACTCAAACCACTTTGTAAAGACTGTTGACATCTAGTGGAAGCCTTAGGAAGTGCTAAATTAATCCTAACTCACGGTGTGTTTTATAGGCAAAGTGTTGAAGATGTTTCCACAAATCAGATTTCCACTTCCTGCATGGAATCTTCTCAGGTTTTTGCTTGCCATATGAGTTCTGTTATACTCACAGACACCATTCAAACAGTTTTAGAAACTTTAGAGTGTTTTCTATCCAAATCTACTAATTATATGCATATTCTCGTTACTGAGCAGGAGTAGTAACCAGATTAAATCGAGAATGTTTTTTATCCGGCCGTGCAAATACTGCCCCCTATCCCCAACAGGTTTTAAAGCAAAGGGTGGCTACTTTGAAGAATCTCAACTATAACATTTTTATTTGTTGAACACTTTTGTGGTTACTACATTATTCCATATGTGTTATGTCATAGTTTTGATGTCTCCACTATTTTATACAATGTAGAAAATAGTAAAAACAAAGAAAAACCCTTGAATGAGTAGGTGTGTCCAAACTTTTGACTGTTACTCTATGTAAATAAAGTATTTCTGTTTATTATTTTTAATACATTTGCTAACATTTCTAAAAGCCTGTTTTTGCTTTGTCATTCATTTTAAAATGAAGCTGTAACGAAACAAAATGTGTAAGTAGTCAAGGTGTTTGAATACTTTCCGAAGGCACTGTATATGTAATATTATTGATTTTTCTTTAAAACAACAATAAAATACTATACAATACACAGACAATAAAAATGTCCGCTCCCATCCGTAGGTGCTCTGGTCAGTGTGTGCGCTCACTCCCACCTTCCCAGAGACGCCGGCAAGGCAAGGCCCTGCTCCTGGCCCAAATTGATTTTTTAAGGTAGGGGAAAACCAAGCTCCACCCGTCGCCCGGGCTGGCATGGAAGCGAGCGCACCCATAACTACCACGACCAGAACACACACCGCTCACAGCATGAAACCAAACCATAAAACATAAATAGCGAAATGTAAAACATACAATAATCCCATCCCCACCCTCACTCCTGATTTGGAGGAACTCAAACATTTATATTGTACATTGATGTATATAATTATTCCAACACTCTTCAATTCCACCCTTCAGACAGCCACAGATCAACCCATGTTTCCCAATAAATTGTCATTCTACCATTTCCTCTCGCAATACATCCCTCCATTCTCCCATGGTGTCTAACTAGGGATGTGGACCTCCACATCTGCAACATTTCTTCCGAAAAAATAAACCCTACAAAATTTTTTTTTACCCAAGAGCACAATGATATTTCCCATTGACTGACTGTGGTCCTTCAAATCCCCCAGCAATACAGTTTGCAGGTCCAACTGCACCCTGATATTATGGGATAACAACCATTCCTGGACCAGACTCCAAAAACACTCCAAAAACATAAGCCATTCAGGAGCATGAAGGGGAGCGTGACTGAATCAACGATAAGATGAATAACTTCCATTTCGCTTGCCTTTCTCAAAACAATATTACTACTCTCATGCAATGGTTCGTCTGTTAAAATGACCCAGAAACAATAGATAGAAAATGGACTACTGGATTAAAGTGCATTATTGTATGTCAATTGTAAAGTCTTTTGTCTGTAATGTATTTTTTGTTATGTGTTGAACCCCAGTAAGACAGACTAGCTGTCTAGCTGACTAGCTGCCCCATTGGCATCGACTAATGGGGTTCATAATAAATCAAATCAAAATATCAATTAATACCAACACAAAAAGACTTCTCACAAGACACAATGTTGGTTGTAGACGATGTAGCTGGGATAGACCTGGGATAGGATAAAGTAATCCTTCTAACACCCCCCCCCCAAAAAAAAGATATAGATGTACTATTGTAAAGTGGTTGTTCCACTGGATATCATAAGGTGAATGCACCAATTTGTAAGTCGCTCTGGATAAGAGCGTCTGCTAAATTACGTAAATGTAAATGTAGCTGGCTTCATTGTTGCTTTGTTAATAGCCTCTGATACGATGTAAGCCTAGCCTATGATATAGGGTACCCAATAACACCATGTCCCTGGATTCTACATAATATAATATCCCAAATAGACATGTCAGTGGAACCAGACATTTGGCTCTGTCTATGGAACCCCCAAGGGGGGGAGGAGAGTGAGTGTTTGGGCTGGAGAGCTGAAGCCCAGCTGGATAGGGAGAGAGGGGGCCTAGGGAGGGGGTGAAGAAAGGGAGAAAGCATGCCAGTGGGCCCTGCGATGCGGTCCTATAACTAGGCCACTCCGGAACATTCAATATCGTGTTGGTAAGCATCTCCAGTATATATTTGGCCTTGTGTTTTATGTTATTGTCCTGCTGAAAGGTGAATTTCTCTCGCAGTGTCTGGTGGAAAGCAGACCGAGCCATTCCGTTTCTTTTTATCCTAAAAAACTCCTTAGTCCTTACCGATGACAAGCATACCCATAACATGATGCAGCCACCACCATGCTTGAAAATATGAAGAGTGGTACTCAGTGTTGTGTTGGATTTGCCCCAAACATAACACTTTGTACTGAGGACATAAAGTTCATTTCTTTGCCAATTTTTTTTCTCAGTTTTACTGTAGTGCCTTATTGCAAACATGATGCATGTTTTGTAATATTTGTATTCTGTACAGGCTTCCTTCTTTTCACTCTGTCATTTAGGTTAGTATTGTGGAGTAACTACTATCTTGTTGATCCAGCCTGAGTTTTTCTCCTATCCCTGTTTTAAAGTCACCATTGGTCTCGTGGTTTCCTTCTTCTCCAGCAACTGAGTTAGCTTCTTGGGGCTATGTGGGACGCTAGCGTGCCACTCGTGGTGCACCTTATCAACAGCAGGTGCATTTCAAGAGCGGCAAATTTGAAACCAAATAAATGTCAAAATTCAAATTTTTCAAACATACAACTATCTTACACCCTTTGAAAGATAAACATCTCCTTAATCTAACCACGTTGTCCGATTTCAAAAAGGTTTTACGGCGAAAGCATAAAGTTAGATTATGTTAGGAGAGTACATTGACAATAGCTGTGTGTAATGTTTTGTCAATTCAAAGACAGGGTCACCAAAACCATAAAACCAGCTAAAATGATGCACTAACCTTTTACAATCTCCATCAGATGACACTCCTAGGACATTATGTTAGACAATGCATGCATTTTTAGTTCTATCAAGTTCATATTTATATCCAAAAACAGCGTTTTACTATGGCATTGATGTTGAGGAAATCGTTTCCCTCCAATAACCGGCAGTCAAGTCAGCACCACAAATTAAATAATTAAAATTAGAAAACATTGGTAAAATATTATCATTTAAAGAATTATAGATTTACATCTCTTGAACGCAATCAACTTGCCAGATTTAAAAATAACCTTACTGGGAAATCACACTTTGCAATAATCTGAGCACTGCGCCCAGAAAAATATGCTTTGCTATACAGACAAACGGCCATGTTGGAGAGATCTAAAATCGAAAATACTATGTAAATAATCCATTACCTTTGATTCTCTTCATCAGATGTCACTTCCAGGAATCCCAGGTCCATAGCGAATGTAGTTTTGTTCAAAAAAGCTCATCATTTAGATCCAAAAAGGTCCGTGTTGTTAGCACATGATCTAAGCCAGCCGGACTTCTCGTCATGAACGAGGGGAAAAAATATATTTACGTTCGTTCAAACATGTCAAACGTTGTATAGCATAAATCATTAGTGCCTTTTTTAACCAGAACATGAATAATATTCAAGGTGGACGAATGCATTCTCTTTTATAACGTATTGGAACGAGGGTACCCAACATGAACTCGCGCGCCAGAGTCTAATCGGCCATCACCGTTCCATGGCTCTTGTTTGGTCAGATCTCACAGTAAAAGACTCAAAACACTTTGTAAAGGCTGGTGACATCTAGTGGAAGCAATAGGAAGTGCCAAAACATTAATCAACCCCTGTGTGTTTAAATGGCATAGGCTTAAAGGTAATTCAACACATCAGGTATCCACTTCCTGTCAGAAAATGTCTCAGGGTTTTGCCTGCCAAATGAGTTCTGTTATACTCACAGACACCATTCAAACAGTTTTAGAAACTTTAGGGTGTTTTCTATCCATATATAATACGTATATGCATATTCTAGTTACTGGGTAGGATTAGTAACCAGATTAAATCGGGTACGTTTTTTTATCCAGCCGTGAAAATACTGCCCCCTAGCCCCAACAGGTTAGGAAGGACACCTGTTTCTTTGTAGTGACTGGGTGAATTGATACACCATCCAACGTGTAATTGATATCTTCACCATGCTAAAAGGGATATTCAATGTCTGCTTTTTTCTTTTTTTTCATCTACCAATAGGTGCCTTTTATTTGAAAACCTCCCTGGTCTTTGTGGTTGAATCTGTGTTTGAAATTCACTGCTCGACTGAGGGACCTTTACAATGATCTGTATGTGTGGTGTACAGAGATGAGGTAGTCATTCAAAATGTAAAACACTATTATTGCACACAGAGTGAGTCCAGGCAACTTATTATGTGACTTGTTAAGCACATTTTCCGGCTTGCCATAAAGGTGTTGAATACTTGACTCAAGACATTTCAGCATTTCATCTTTTATTTAATTGTAATAACATAATTCCACTTTGACTTTATGGGGTATTGTTTGTAGGCCAGTGACACAACATTTCAATTTAATCAATTTTAAATTCAGGCTGTAACACAACAAAATGTGGAAAAAGCCGAAGGGTGTGAATACTTTATGAACGCACTGTATTTGTGTTTCTTTACCATAACAGTTGACTTTAATAACTTGAGTAATTCTAGTAACATACTTTTGTATTATCTGCAGGTTTGTGTATTTAAGGTGGTAAATAAATGTGTTATGAAGAAGTGTAATTTACAGTAAATTAATAAATATATAGGAATGTGCTTTGCAGTGGTAATTCTGGTAATTTCCTTTCTCTCATATTTCAAGTAAAATTCACTCGATCAAAAAAATCAGTCTAGACTCAATGGCTTTGGGCCACATCGGAGCTCTCTTTTTTTCACCCTCCTCATCCCTCTCTCTTTCTGTCTTTCTCATATCATTATTCCCTCCAACTTTGACCCATCTGTCTTTCTGTGGTCTGTCCTACCACTCCCCCTATCCCGCTCTCTCCCTCTGGAAAACGAGGTCTGTTTGTTCTCTTTCGTTGCCTCCTCCCTCTACTTGCCCCCCATATTTCTGAGCGAGGGGGGAGGGGGGTTGCAGGAAGTCAGCTGTTGTGTCTGTCGAGGAATGTGTGTGAGAAAAAGTGGGGACAAGGCTGCAGACCTTTGTGAGTCGCAGTGTGTGTGTCGTCTCGTTCTCGCTCACCAAAGTTCAGGTATTAGGGGGTAAGACGATGCAGCCGGTTTCAGGAGGTCCCCACCACCACTATAACTGCGTTCAAACTCCATGTAGCGGTGAGTTGTGCATTCTTGGATTTGGGATTTTAATATTTGTGTATCTTGTATTTTAATGATTATGTAAAGTTAATGCATTTGGAGTTTTTATTCCCAAGTCAAAAGTGTAACGCGATGAGTCATTGTGCTCATTTTCTAGACTTTCTTGAATTTCAGTTTATTTTCCAATTGTGTGGTTGTCTGTGTTTAACAACTGCGATAAAAACCTTTGTTGATGTGTGAGGATGGCAAACTCTCCTTGAATGCAGCAGCAAGTCAGACAACGTTGTGTAATAGTTGCTGGTAAGAGTTATGGAATTTTGGAACATTATTATCAAGTCTGTCTAGCCTGCGAGAGCTTTTCAGTATCTGGGTTATGTGCACACTCTTTGCATAGCTTGGTCTCTTTGTCATCTTGAATAGAATAGGTTAGACTGTTTCACAGAGGAAGCTACTGTGTTATCTTATGCTGTGCTTATCTGTTTAGTTAGGCTGTCTGTGTTTGATGGAAGTAGTTGCTTGGGGCAAAAGTCCCTGCTGGGTTTTTTATGTAGGGCTGTCCGTGAACTTTCTCTCTCTTTCTCTCTGACTGCTGAAGTGTCACAAAATGTGTCTGAGTTAGAAAGAGTGGATGTTTGTGTGTGTGTGTGTGTGCGTGCGTGCATGCTCTGTCTGTCTGGGGTCACATGGGGGAGGGGAAGGTCAGGCTGTCCTGCCCTGTCTACAAACAAAGATTGCTCTGTCTGTCTGCATCGACACTGTTGTGAACTCTGCTGGGGAAAAGAGCTCCCATCGCCTCAGGATCAATAGAGCCTCTAAGCTGACCAATAACTTCACTCTTTTCACTTCACATGCACAGACAGACAGACAGACAGACAAACAGAGACGCACAGGCACAAACATACTGTACACACACAACTATTGGAGTGGTGATGATCACTGGTGACATTCAAACATAAGAATGTCTTAAGAATGTCATAAGCATTTCACGGTAAGGTTGTAAGGCATTTCACGGTATGGTGGTAAGGCATTTCACGGTAATACCTGTTGTATTCGGTACATGTGACAAATACATTTGATTTGATTTTAATAGATTCTGTTGGTATTGGGCAAGATGTCACCCAAGTTGGTATTTTCCAGGAAGTAAATAACAAACTTTTCACTGGAAGCAACCAATCAAATTAAATAACATTTTATTTGTCACGTGCCGAATACAACCGTGAAATGCTTATGACATTCTTAAGACATTCTTATGTTTGAATATCACCAGTGATCATCACCTTACCGTGTAATGCTTACTTACAAGCCCTTAGCCCTTAACCAACAATGCAGTTGAAGAAATAGAGTTAAGAAAATATTTACAAAATAAACTAAATAAAAAAAAAGTAACAAAATCAAAAAGTATCACAAGATTTACATAACAGTAACGAGGCTATATACAGGGGGTAGTCCGGGTGGCCATTTGATTAATTATTCAGCAGTCTTATGGCTATGTGGTAGAAGCTGTTGAGGAGCCTTTTGGTCCTAGACTTGGCCCTCCGGTACTGCTTGCCATGCGGTAGCAAAGAGAAAAGTCTATGACTTGGGTGACTGGAGTCTTTGACAATTCTCTGACACCGCCAAGTATATAGGTCACTGTAGATGTACTGGCCCATACGCACTACCCTCTGTAGTGCCTTACGGTCAGATGCCCTCTTCACAACTGTCTTGGTGTGTTTGGACCATGATAGTTCGTTGGTGATGTGGACACCAAGGAACATTTATCTCTCGACCCGCACCACTTCCGCCCAATCGAGGTTGATGGGGGCCTGTTCGGCCCTCCTTTTCCTATAGTCCACGATCAGCTCCTTTGTCTTGCTCACATTGAGGGAGAGGTTGTTGTCCTGGCACCACACTGCCAGGTCTCTGACCTCCTCCCTATAGGCTGTCTCATTGTTGTCGGTGATCAGGCCTACAACTGTTGTCGTCAGCAAACATAATGATGGTGTTGGAGTCGTGCTTGGCCACGCAGTCATGGGTGAACAGGGAGTACAGGAGGGGACCATTTTTTTAATATATTTTTTATTTCACCTTTATTTCACCAGGTAGGCTAGTTGAGAACAAGTTGTCATTTACAATAGCGGCCTGGCCAAGATAAAGCAAAGCAGTGCGACATAAACAACACAGAGTTACACATGGACTAAACAAACGTACAGTCAATAACACAATAGAAAAGTCTATATACAGCATGTGCAAATGCAGTAAGATTAGGGAGGTAAGGCAATAAATAGGCCATAGTGGCAAAATAATTACAATTTATCAGTTAAACACTGGAGTGATAGATGTGCAGAAGATGAATGTGCAAGTAAGTAAAAATCCTGGGGTGCAAAGGAAAAAAATTAAAAATAACAATATGGGGATTAGGTAGTTGGGTGGGCTATTTACAGATGGGCTATGTACAGGTGCAATGATCTGTAAGCTGCTCTGACAGCTGATGCTTAAAGTTAGTGAGGGAAATATGAGTCTCCAGCTTCAGTGATTTTTGCAATTCGTTACAGTCATTGGCAGCAGAGAACTGGAAGGAAAGGCGGCCAAACGATGAGTTGGCTTTGAGGATGACCAGTGAAATATACCTGCTGGAGCGCGTGCTACGGGTGGGTGCTGCTGTGGTGACCAGTGAGCTGAGATAACAGACGTAACTGCTCTGTCCTGCCGATGCGTGGAGAAGCCAGCCAGCTCTTATTATCCATGTTGTCTTTCAGCCACGTCTTGGTGAAACATAAGATATTACAGTTTTTAATGTCCTGTTGGTAGGATAGTCTTAATCGTAGATTCTCCTGTTTGTTTTCCAATGATTGCACATTGACCAATAATACGGAGGGTAGTGGTGGTTTACCTACTGGTCTGTGAATTCTTACAAAGCACCCCGCCATTCTCCCCTTTTTTCTCCGTCTTTTCTTGACACTGATGACGGGGATTTGGTCCTTGTCTTGACAATGCAGTATATCCTTCGCGTCAGACTCATTAAAGAAAAAATCTTTGTCCATTTTGAGGTGAGTAATTGCTGTTCTAAAGTCCAGAAGCTATTTTCGGTCATGAGACGGTAGCAGCAACATTATGTACAAAATGAGTTACAAACAATGAGAAATAAACAAACAAAATAGTACAGTTGGTTAGGAGCCCGTAAAACGGCAGCCATCCCCTCCGGCGCCATAACTATTGATGATCATGATGACAGTATAAGTTGTCAGATCAATGACATCATACCTGTCATAAATTATACTTGAAATGTGTTTAATGTCATTGTGATGATGTTGTTCCCCCTAGAGCAGGGATGGGCAACTTTGATAGGGGTGGGGGCAACAAAAAATCTGAACTCAAATCATGGGGGGCTGCAGTGGCTCGCGGGTCTGTGTACCCACATCCATACCCACACCTAGTCAGAGCCGGTCCTAAGCAAAAAATACTATTTTTTTCACATTTCTACATATTTTGCCATGGGGTATAGAGAAAATGTTGTAGCTTTAAAGCAAATTTGCAGCAAATCTATACATTTTGCCAGTATGTGTGGATAAATGTTTGCAGTTTTTAATATGATATCTGTGTGAGCGTGACTAACAAAATCAATGGGGGCCCCCGGTCGGTAATTCAACCATGATTACTGCAAGTTTAGATAGCTGGCCACTAGACTAACTTATCAATCTTTTTTTTGTTGCTGACATAGGCTCATTGAGTGACTGTCAGTGACTGACATAAGAAAACAACTGCTGATGCACTACTATTCTAATTCTCAACATTAAGTTGAGACCCCGACTGGCCATTCGCCCATCCCTGCCCTAGAGTCTGCAAAGCTAACATAAGGAATTGTTTTAAGATGGTCATACAAAGTGTACAAAACATTAAGGACACCTGCTCTTTCCATGACATAGACTTACCAGGTAAGTGCAGGTGAAAGCTATGATCCCTTGTTGATGTCACCTGTTAAATCCACTTCAATCAGTGTAGATGGAGGGAAGGAAACAGGTTAAAAAATGATTTTTAAGATTTGAGACAATTGAGGCATAGATTATGTATATGTGCCATTCAGAGGGTGAACGGGGTATGGTTATGGTATGGTAAACTCTGCTGGGTTATTCACGCTCAACAGTTTCCCATGTGTATCAAGAATAGTCCATCATCCAAAGGACATCCAGCCAACCTGACAAACTGTGGGAAGCATTGGAGTCAACATGAGCCAGCATCACTGTGAAACGTTTGCGACACCTTGTAACCTTGTAGAGTCCATGCCCCCGATGAATTGAGGATGGGGGGGAGTGCAAATCAATATTAGGAAGGTGTTCTTAATGTTTTGTACACTCAGTGTATGTACAGTATATATACACTGCTCAAAAAAATAAAGGGAACACTTAAACAACACAATGTAACTCCAAGTCAATCACACTTCTGTGAAATCAAACTGTCAACTTAGGAAGCATCACTGATTGACAATACATTTCACATGCTGTTGTGCAAATGGAATAGACAACAGGTGGAAATTATAGGCAATTAGCAAGACGCCCCCAATAAAGGAGTGCTTCTGCAGATGGGGACCACAGACCACTTCTCAGTTCCTATGCTTCCTGGCTGATGTTTTGGCCACTTTTGAATGCTGGCGGTGCTTTCACTTTAGTGGTAGCATGAGACGGAGTCTACAACCCACACAAGTGGCTCAGGTAGTGCAGCTCATCCAGGATGGTACATCAATGCGAGCTGTGGCAAGAAGGTTTGCTGTGTCTGTCAGCGTAGTGTCCAGAGCATGGAGGCGCTACCAGGAGACAGGCCAGTACATCAGGAGACGTGGAGGAGGCCGTAGGAGGGCAACAACCCAGCAGCAGGACCGCTACCTCCGCCTTTGTGCAAGGAGGAGCAGGAGGAGCACTGCCAGAGCCCTGCAAAATGACCTCCAGCAGGCCACAAATGTGCATGTGTCTGCTCAAACGGTCAGAAACAGACTCAATGAGGGTGCTATGAGGGCCCGATGTCCACAGGTGGGGGTTGTGCTTACAGCCCAATACCGTGCAGGACGTTTGGCATTTGCCAGAGAACACCAAGATTGGCAAATTCACCACTGGCGCCCTGTGCTCTTCACAGATGAAAGCAGGTTCACACTGAGCACGTGACAGACGTGACAGATTCTGGAGACGCCGTGGAGAACGTTCTGCTGCCTGCAACATCCTCCAGCATAACCGGTTTGGCGGTGGGTCAGTCATGGTGTGGGGTGGCATTTCTTTGGGGGGCCGCACAGCCCTCCATGTGCTCGCCAGAGGTAGCCTGACTGCCATAGGTACCGAGATGAGATCCTCAGACCCCTTGTGAGACCATATGCTGGTGCGGTTGGCCCTGGGTTCCTCCTAATGCAAGACAATGCTAGACCTCATGTGGCTGGAGTGTGTCAGCAGTTCCTGCAAGAGGAAGGCATTGATGCTATGGACTGGCCCGCCCGTTCTCCAGACCTGAATCCAATTGAGCACATCTGGGACATCATGTCTCGCTCCATCCACGAATGCCACGTTGCACCACAGCCTGTCCAGGAGTTGGCGGATGCTTTAGTCCAGGTCTGGGAGGAGATCCCTCAGGAGACCATCCGCCACCTCATCAGGAGCATGCCCAGGCATTGTAGGGAGGTCATACAGGCACGTGGAGGCCACACACACTACTGAGCCTCATTTTGACTTGTTTTAAGGACATTACATCAAAGTTGGATCAGCCTATAGTGTGGTTTTCCACTTTAATTTTAAGTGTGACTCCAAATCCAGACCTCCATGGGTTGATACATTGGATTTACATTGATTATTTTTGTGTGATTTTGTTGTCAGCACATTCAACTATGTAAAGAAAAAAGTATTTAATAAGATTATTTATATCATTCAGATCTAGCATGTGTTGTTTAAGTGTTCCCTTAATTTTTTTTAGCAGTATATTTAATGAAACATTGAATTTGGCCTTACTGCTATAGAAATGCATTGAATAACATATTCATATATGGCATAACAGATAGTCAGTCAAAAAAAAATCAAAAGGAAGTATATTTTGAAGTGTCTGATAAATATAAGAAAGCTCAGGAAATTGTTTTTATAAATGATTTAGCCATATTTAAAAACCTACTGCCATACTTCCATACATTTCTGAAGCTTTTGGGTTTCACAGTGCAAATCAACCGACATGTACGTGCTTGTGAGTCTCAGCTTTCCATGGTGGGGTCATTCTAGTCTGTAGCCCTAACCATGCGGATTCTACAGACAGAAGTTGGCACATCGGCTGTACCAACTTCTGACGAGTCCCGTGACGCTTGTAGGGGTCGTAGAGCATGGAAAGCACCATCGTGTTCGTGAGAGTCTCAGCTTTCCATAGTGGGGTGATATTAATTTGTAGCCTAAACCGTTCGACTGATTTTCGGGATTTCTCATGGTCTGAAAAACACCACTGTAGCTCTGCCACATTCTACCACAGATGCGGAAGGCTGACATAGGTGGATGTGGTGGATTGATAAGCAGCCCATGCAAAAAAACTGCTTAAATAGAGAGATTTGGATGGGACATTTATTTTGCTAATTTGTTTTCGACCTGGTTGCGGACATTGACTCTAGTTCATGTTTTAACCTCATAGTGTAATTGATGTAGCTAAACTTACAGGAAGTTATAACATACAATGAACTGAGACAGATTATGAATGAGTTGGCCATACGTGCTTACATTTCAGTTGAGTTGCGAAAACTCATGGCCTGCTACAAAATCATTTCTACAATCTTGGTTTCTATGCAATCAGTAAAAATGTGTTAGTTGCTATGCTAGTTGCATCGTAACATCGGGTCGTCATGGTCCCAAACTGTTCCAAACACCTTTTCTCAATAAACTGTGCAATGTGCATATCCTTATATCTGTCCTCTTGGGTTCTCTGCTCCAAAATGTGATATTTTGATGAAGCTTAAGTGATACAATCAGAACGTCGTCCACTAGTTCTAACCTGTCCCCTCTCTCTCTTCTCTCTACAGCCCAGTTGGAGTTTGTGCAGATCCTGGTGATCGTTGTGGTGATGATGGTGATGGTGGTAGTGATCACCTGCCTGCTCAACCACTACCGCTTGTCAGAACGCTCCTTCATCTCCAGGGACAGCCAGGCCCGCAGGCGCCACCTACCACTGGCCTCTGTAAGTACTCTACCCTGACCAGGGCTGTACACTAACTTTACAGTCTTCATACAGACTAAGGTGTAGACTTACAGCCTCCACACAGAACAGGACATAGACTTTACTTTATAGTCTTTATAAGTACTCCACACATCTTTACAGGCAATATATTTTTTATTTGATAGCCTCCACACAAACCAGGAAGTAAACTTTCCTTTACAGCATTTACTCCTCACAGACCAGGGTGTAGACTACTTTACAGCCTCCACACAAACCAGGACATAGACTTTACTTTACAGCCTTCACACAAACTAGAGCATAGACTTAATATGAAATTAAAACCACCATGTTTCTACTTGGAAATAGGCAAGCCATAGTACAGGGTCCTATTTGTACATCATAGCAGGCCCAAACTAGCCATGCCAGAAAAGCAGATCATTTTTTACTAATACAAACACATATGATAAACAGACAATGGTATTCAGTTGGACCTGTATACTATATACAGTATATGTGTTGATGTCGGTGTTTCTTTCTTTGTGTCTCTTTGTGAGACAGAGGCTCACTGGAGACGGGTTGTCTGCCACATGTCTGCCACATCGCTCAGTGCAGTGATCTGGAGATTCCAGAACCATATGACTGCACTGCTGCTTTCTGAATCACACACAAACACATACTGCTGCTTTCTGAATCACCTAGCCCGGGATTCATCTGTTAGGAAATATGGGGCAGGATGCTGTGTGTGTGTTATCAGGTTTGTGTTTAATTCAGAATTGTGGAATTAACTCCCATTCAACTCATGAGTTGAAATTAGAATTGCATTGGCCACACCCCACAGGATGTAGAATTTGAGTTTAAGTGAGTAGGACATAGAATTGATTCAGTGCAATTCAATGAAATTCCACTGTTATACAACATGAGAGTTTCATTGAATCTGACAGGTTACACTTCAAGATACCAAATAATATATCACTTTATTCCAGAAACAATGTTCAAATATTATTTTAACCTTAGTGCTTAGAATAGCAAATTATATTTCCACCATTCATTTAATTGGTTTGGCTTTTTTTTGAAGGCTTTAGGGTCAACTTGAGGGCTGAACTAATTCATTCCGGGAAATATAGTCTTTCCCCCATATTGAACAAAATTTAAGTGATTCATGAAATATAATAACATATTTTAATACAATAGGCTTACACCTAATGTAGAATAGACGAGGCATTTGAATTTCACAGAATTCAATTAAATTTCCTTTAATTCAATTCATTTTGTATCCTGTTTACTGATTCGATTCAAATTCAAGAATGTAATTGGAATTTATGAGGCATTCTCAATTCAATACTGAATTGAGCACAACCCTTTGAGCTATGCAGACGTCTGTGTACTCTGCTGGAGGGGGTATGAGTCATAGATGACAAAGCGTTCTCTCTCTCTCTCTCTCTCTCTCTCTCTCTCTATCTCTGTGTGTGTTTGTCTGGGATTGCTTCTGTGAAGAGCACTTTAATACTACATGTAGCTATTATCTAATCCACAGCCCATCTATGTGGAAAGAACAAGGCTAGGACAGGAAGTCCTCCAGTATTAGCCATTGGGTTCGGACAAATTGGCTCAGGGATTCATCTCATCTCCCCCACCCTATGCTCTGTGGTTGGCTCTTTGGCTGGAAAGGGAAGAACTCCACCTAGTGGCACAACATGGTATCCATTGACGTGATACATGCTCTCTGTCTCTCTCCCTTTCTCTCTGTCTTTCTTTCTTTCTCACAGGACGGGAGTCTGTGGTCCTCAGATGGCCCAGGGCCCGCCAGTGGAATGAGCGAGGTAAAGTGGATTATGGGTGGGAGTGGGCAAACTACTGCCCGTTCAATTCGTCCCACAGGAGTTTTTCTTTTGGGGGGGGAATGATCATAATGGGCAAAAAAACATTCCAAGCCACTCTTGAACGTCTAAAACTAGATAGTAAGTATGTAGAAATGATGATGGACCTATATATTTTTAAATAACTGCACATTTTCTGACAGCAAATTGATTTTGACTAACAAATCGTTACCAAAAAAATCTTTGCCACCCTCCGTTCAACTTCAAAATCCCGATGTGGCCCTCGAGGCAAAACATTTGCCCACCCCTGCTTTAGGTCTATAGAGGTCATCCCTAAACACAGGGACCTGCACAGGGACCTAGTCTGGGCCTTATTCCCTTTAAAGTGCACTACTTTTGACCAGGGCCCCAAAAGTAGTGCATTGTATAGGGAATAGGGTGCCATTTGGGCCGTAACCCTAGTTTTGAAGAACCTACCCAGGAACCTGGGAACACTACTTGTGTTTGTCCGGAAATTAATTATGGATTTGTCCTTGGATATTAGAGCAGATTTACTATGAGTGTTTATTGATGTTCATAGCATAGAGATGACAACAATGGTGCTAAGTCACTGTGGATAAAAGAGGGTTCTGAACAATGAGATGACAATGGAAATACATTGTTAAACTTTTTTGTGTTGTCCTCACAAAGATGAATGACCAAATATAAAACTCTTCCTGTCCTCCTCCCTTACAGCAGCAGGTATACACCACGCGTCCCCCAGACCGCGTCCCCTCCTATCTGCAGAGGGAGCGTCTGGCCCGCTTCCAGCCCACCTACCCCTACCTGCCCAACCCCATCATTGACCTGCCGCCCACCATCTCGCTGTCGGACGGCGAAGAGCCTCCGCCCTACCAGGGCCCCTGCACTCTGCAGCTCCGCGACCCCGAGCAGCAGATGGAGCTTAACAGGGAGTCGGTGCGTGCGCCCCCCAACCGCACAGTCTATGACAGCCACCTCCTCGACACCTCCCTGTGCCCACCGCCCAGCCTCAACTCCGGGGTCAGCACTACCACAGTAGCCACAGCTGCCCAGGCCTACTCCAGCCAAGTGGAAGGGGCACCACCAACTTATAGTGAGGTGATAGGGCACTACCACCACCCCTCTTCACTACCCAGGCACCATCACCAGACTTCCAGTGGCGGCAGGGGCATGGGGCATGGAGTCGGGTTAGGAGGCCCGGGTCCCTCGCCGCCGTCCTTGCTACTCCACGGGATTCTCCAGCAGGCCCACCTGGGCAGCCTGGAGAGCAGGAATGTGCGCAACAAAAAGGAGAAGCAGGCGCCTGAACATGTGTGACGACAGTGTTGGTCTCGGGCATTGTTTCCGAGGCTGCTTTCTCCTTCTCTGCACACTTTAGCTGAACTGTTGGTGGCAAGCAGGGTTGGAGAGGGCGATATGCAGTGGCAGGGGGGAGGCAGGCGCACAAAGAAAAAGGACTGCACTCCCCTCTTAACTTTACCCCCGGTCACCGTCTTACTGATACCCGTCACCCCTAAACTTACGTTGTATAAATATTTACTTGTTTTTTTTCCTTGCTTACAGCTTTTTTTCTGTACTGGCAAATGCAAAAACAACAAAACAAAACAAAATTCTCTCCAAGTATTTAGGTTTATTTTGTTTTTGTGTCCCTTTGCATTGTGCTTCACTACAAACTGCATAATTTCTAGTTACTTATCTCCTCGTAGTTTACCCTTAGTTCCTGTGGGAGTCTTTCAGAATGACCAGGTCTTCCTTTTTTTGAGATGCAGATGGTTATTTTAGTGAGCCTCCCCCTAACCTCTTTCTGGCTTTGAATACTGTCCGTGTATCTGGCTTGTACAGGGAGGGCATTGATAGCAATCTTGTAACAGGTTGACAGGTTTAGGCCCTCACGGGATCCAAGATTGAGATTCATACGTTAGCCCGAGTTAGCCTCTCAGCTCATGACCCAGTTAGCCTCACTGCCAGACAGATCCCCATCACTCCTCATCAATCCGCATCAGAGGGTGCGGTGGTCAATGTTGGCATCTATGGAAACACATGATTGACAGCTGACTGGGTTTGTGATGTCAGGCCATGTGTGTCAACATGAGTACTGGAGTAGAGTCCTGAGTCTCGGTCAATTGAGTTCAGCACTGTGCCAACTGAAGTGATATATATCCATCATGCTGTACTATCTGGACCCATCTGAGGTTAGTACTGTACTTTAGTTCTTTGTCTATTCGGTCTTTGGCCAGACAAGTTCAGGAGTTCCTGTGTGCGAATACTCTTCTTGTTTTTTTATTATGATCTTTTTTAAAGAGATGTTTGCACAAGATTCAAGACTGTTTATCTGGAGAAAAAGAAAATCAATCTGCAATATGTATCATAAGAGAGGAGAGCAGCGGTATTTTTGTAAACAAATGGATTCTAAAGATAAAAATATGTTTTTTTTAAATGTTTTGTCTGCTCTAGAAGAAAAGGTAAAAACGGTAATCTGTTGGTGTGCCAACTCAAACGTGTTTAACATTGTGCTATCTATACATATACAAATTATTGGCACCCTGATAAAAAAAGACTGTATAAAATAAATAATACAATAATTATTTATTGTATGCTAAAAAAAAAAAAAATGGTTTATTTTATACTAATACAATTGCTCAGAGAAAGAGATTTTGTTTAACAAGTACTTTTTGGCACCCTACAGATTCTTATAAGTAAAAACAAACAACATTTTATCTGTAATATCATTCTACTTTTTATAATTCATTTCAGTTTAAGGAACTTTATTATGGCCTTCCATGGATTCGTGTTTCACTGGGGTATAAAAATGAGGTAACACGCATGTAAAATCCCTTTGTCATCTATCACCATGGGGAAAGGCAAAGAACTCACAAATGAAAGAGACAAATGGTTGTTGACCTTCATAAATCAGGCAATGGGTACAAAAGAATAAGCACACAAAAAACAAAATATACCACTTACCACTATTAGGGAAACAATTAAGGAGTTTAAAACCACTGGCGCAATGGTAAACTTGCCTGGTATTGGATGCATGTGTATCTTGTCCCCATGCACAGTGAAGAAGGTGATTTAGGAGGCAATTGGAGAATTACAAAACTTGGTCGCATCTACAATTAAACGCCACTTCCATGCCAATATATCTTTGGAAAGCTTGCTAGAAAAAAAGCCTTTAATGAAAGCAACCGACAAATGTAAACGCCTGGAATTTTCTAAATGGCATTGGCACAGATTGGTACCTCTGCTATGGTCAGATGACATGAAAATAGAACTCTTTGGCCATGCACGCCAGTGGTGGTTTGGCATTGAGAGAAGGACGCATATACAGAAAATAACCTCATTCCTACTGTAATATATGGTGGTGGGCCTTTGACGTTAACTTGGCAGCAAGTGGACATTCAAGCAAGACAGTAACCCCAAGCACACATCAAAATCCACAGAGAAGTAGTTATTGACCAGAAAATCTAAATTTTACAATGGAAATAAAAGTCTTCGGACTTGAACCCCATTGAAAACCTATGGTTTGAATTAGAGGGCAGTCCATAAGCGCAGGCAAGTTATATCAAGGATCTGGAAAGATTCTGTATGGAGGAATGGTCTAAGATCCCTCCCAATGTTTTCTCCAATCTCATAAAACAAGGTGCCGGAGTATTGAAAACGGGTGACACTAATTTTGACACCTATCTTGCATCTCTGAGCAATTGTATTAGTATAAAATAATGTCATTTCCCAACGTTTTGGTAGCATACAATATAGCGCAGTATTTGTATTATTTATTTTAGTAAGGTTTTTGCTCATCTTTATCAAATGTGCCAATCATTTTAGACATGACTGTATGTGTGTGTGTGTGTGTGTGTGTTCTATAAACAGGACCAGTCAAAAGTTTGGACACACCTACTCATTCAAAGGTTTTTCTTTATTTTTACTATTTTCTGCATTGTAGAATAATAGTGAAGACATCAAAACTATGAAATAACAGATATGGAATCATGTAGTAACCCAAAAAGTGTTAAACAAATCTAAATATATTTTATATTTGAGATTCTTCAAAGTAGCCAACCTTTGCCTTGATGACAGCTTTGCACACTATTGGCATTCTCTCAACCAGCTTCGTGAGGTAGTCACATGGAATGCATTTTAATTAACAGGTTTGCCTTGTTAAAAGTTAATTTGGGGAATTTCTTTCCTTAATGCGTTTGAGCCAATCAGTTGTGTTGTGCCAAGGTAGAGGTGGTGTGCAGTCGCAAAAACCATCAAGCGCTATGATGAAACTGCCTCTCATGAGGACCGCCAAAGGAAAGGAAGACCCAGAGTTAGCTCTGCTGCAGAGGATAAGTTCATTAGAGTTACCAGCCTCAGAAATTGCAGCCCAAATAAATGCTTCGCAGAGTTCAAGTGACAGACACATCTCAACATCAACTGTTCAGAGGAGACTGTGTGAATCAGGCCTTCATGGTCAACTGCTGAAATTAAACCACTACTAAAGCACACCAATAATAAGAAGAGACTTGCTTGGACCAAGAAACACGAGCAATGGACATTAGACTGGTGGAAATCTGTCCTTTGGCCTGATGAATCGAAATTTCAGATTTTTGGTTCCAACAGCCGTGTCTTTGTGAGACGCAGAGTAGGTGAACAGATGATCTCCGTGTGTGTGGTTCCCACCGTGAAGCATGGGGGAGGAGGTGTGATGGTGTAGGGGTTCTTTGCTGGTGACACAGTCTGTAATGTATTTAGAATTCAAGGCACACTTAACCAGCATGGCTACCACAGCATTCTGCAGCGATATACACTATCCCATCTGGTTTGCACTTAGTGGGACAATCATTTGTTTTTCAACAGGACAATGACCCAACACACCTCCAGGCTGTGTAAGGGCTATTTGACCAAGAAAGAGAGTGATGGAGTGCTGCATCAGATGACCTGGCCGCCACAATCACCCGACCTCAACCCAATTGAGATGGTTTGGGATGAGTTGGACCGCAGAGTGAAGGAAAAGCAGCCAACTAGTGCTCAGCATATGTGGGAACTCCTTCAAGACTGTTGGAAAAGCATTCCAGGTGAAGCTGATTGAGAGAATGCAAAGCATGTGCAAAGCTGTCATCAAGGCATAACTACTTTGAAGAATCTAAAATATATTTAGATTTTTTGTAACACTTTTTTGCTTTCTAAATGATTCCATATGTGTTATTTAATAGTTTTGATTTCTTCACTATTATTCCACAATGTAGAAAATATTAAAAATAAAGAAAAACCCTTGAATGAGTAGGTGTGTCCAAACTTTTGACTGGTACTGTGTGTATACAGTTGAAGTTGGAAGTTTACATACACTTAGGTTGGAGTCATTAAAACTCGTTTTTCAACCACTCCACAAGTTTCTTGTTAACAAACTATAGTTTTGGCAAGTCGGTTAGGACATCTACTTTGTGCATGACACAAGTAATTTCACCAACAATTGTTTACAGACTTATAATTCAAGTCTGGTTCATCCTTGGGAGCAATTTCCCAATGCCTGAAAGTACCACGTTCATCTGTACAAACAATAGTACGCAAATATAAACACCATGGGAACACGCAGCCGTCATACCGCTCAGGAAGGGGACGCGTTCTGTCTCCTAGAGATAAACGTACTTTGGTGCGAAAAGTGCAAATCAATCCCAGAACAACAGCAAAGGACCTAGTGAAGATGCTGGAAGAAACAGGTACAAAAGTATCTATATCCACAGTAAAACGAGCACTATATCGACATAACCTGAAAGGCCGCTCAGCAAGGAAGAAGCCACTGCTCCAAAACCGCCATAAACAAGCCAGACTACGGTTTGCAACTGCACATGGGGACAAAGATCGTACTTTTTGGAGAAATGTCCTCTGGTCTGATGAAACAACAATAGAACTGTTTAGCCATAATGAACATTGTTATGTTTGGAGGAAAAAGGGCGAGACTTGCAAGCCAAAGAACACCAAGCTGTTTAAAGGCACAGTCAACTTAGTGTATGTAAGCTTCTGACCCACTGGAATTGTGATACAGTGAATTATAAGTGAAATAATATGTCTGTAAACAATTGTTGGAAATATTACTTGTGTCATGCACAAAGTAGATGTCCTAGCCGAAGTGCCAAAACTATAATTTGTTAACAAGAAATTTGTGGAGTGGTTGAAAAACGAGTTTTAATGACTCCAACCTTAGTGTATGCAAACTTCCGACTTCAACTATATATATATATATATATGTGTGTGTATATATATGTGTGTGTATATATATGTGTGTGTATATATATATGTGTGTGTATATATATGTGTGTGTATATATATATGTGTGTGTATATATATATGTGTGATATATATATATATATATATATATATATATATATATATATATATATATATATATATATATATATATATATATTATGTGTGTGTATATATATATATATATATAATATATATGTATGTGGAAACAAATAAACTAACTTAAAAATGGCGATTTTAGAGTTATTTATATAGCCTAATTGTTAAAAAGAATTGCACTATTTTTTATTATAATGAAATGGAACGAGAAATAAAAATTCACCTCTATTGTCAAGGAAACGTGGGGCCTCATTTATAACCGTTGCGTACATTTTACTCTCAATAGCTGCGTGCGCTATTTCTGAAAAAAATATTGATATTTTCAGTGACATTTGCTGTTTGACCATTTCTGAAACACAAAAACAATTGCAAATTGTTGTGGACTTGTAAACAGATCGTTTTTATTCAATAATGTTTTGCATTTACTTTCACCCGAACCTAAATATTATGCACTGTCCACAAATTCTGAAAAACATTTAAATTACAGTAGGCCTACTTACAGTGGTAGCTACACACTTCAAGGCAAAAGATCAACTGTCTGTTCACCTGTTAAATTCTACTGTATGTAAACTGCGCTCCCTTTTGGCTGCATTGAGCAAAAAAACGTATTAAAAAAATGAAATTATAATAGCCTTTCTAATAGGCCCAATTAAATGAGAGATGTGCATGGTCATTTGTTGTATTGCTGCTTCGGGAATATTAACTATCAATGCCAGAAAAGGTGCAGTCGTTATGATATTATGCATCATTTTTACAAATAAAATATTGTTTAGGCTGCTCGAGAAATTTGACATTACAGTATTTAGATGTAGTATTCAGACGTAGCCTTCAAACGTCAATGGAAAAGGTGAGCCTTCTTCTACCGTTAAACTGCACATCAGATCGAATAGAGCAAAATACTTTAAATACCGGTAGCTTATCTTTTTAGTATTATGAAGTGGTCCAATTAAATGAGAGATGGGACGAATGATAGCCCATCCTATCTTGTTGTAGACCTATAGGCTATTTCACTAGTATGAAACCATCACAGTCAGAAAAGGTGAGGAATTTATTCTGCAATTATCATGGAAATGAAATAAATAATCGGAAATAGATTTCAAATTATTTTAGAATGCAAAGATGAAATAAATTGAATTTTGCTCATCTCACTAACAGCAAATGATTGCATCTTATTATTATATTTAGCTACCTGTTTTTTTGTTATGAATAAGTCATTATATATTCCCAATTTGCACAAGGCTACTAGGGTACATTTGCCTTCTTGCAATGCAATACTTCAACAACTAAAAACTGTGCTTACCCATGGTCTACAGTTTGTGGGAGGATAAGCACATTCAATTGTCAGTTTTTATGAATGCCAACTGTTGCGTGAAAACTGGCGCATGCATATTTTGTACACGCACAATGTTTATAAATGAGGTTCCTGGAATTTTCTGTACATGTGTGATCATGAATGACAGAGACATCAACCTTTAAACTCCAGTTCAAGTCCTTTATCTGCAGAGAGCCCAGATGGTCTGACCAGAAGTAGGGTGAAATTGCCCCAAGATGCTGATGAGGGAGAGAGGTAGTGAGGAAAGTAAAAGAAAGGGAGTGGGAGATAGATTAGCAGGCAACTGTACGCTGGACACATCCGCCTACTGTCTAGGCTTCTCTCCAACAGGCATCTCTTAGCACTTTAATTAAGCAGGAGAGAGTCACAATCTCCCTCTGTCAGCATTGGTCGCACTTCTCTATTGACATGATTCAACTTCTTCCTCTGAGGCAAGACTCAAACTGCAAGGGGTCTCAACTTAAGCTGGTATCACAGCAAAGAAGAGAGAGGGAGGGAAGAGAGGACAGAGGTCGATGAAAAAAAACACCAGACAAGGCTGTCCGCTTGCCCCTCTTGCTTTCTCCCCATTGGCCCTGCTTAATTTATTTTGTACTGTATCTTTACATTCAATTTGAGGACAAATACCTAAGTCAAAAGAAAAATGTCTGACCCCTCATAAGCAAGCAGCTAAAGGATTGATCTAAGGGGCGTGGCTCTTTGACTTCTGACCCCTGGTGACATCTCATGATGCAGTTTGATGACCTCAGAGGGGAGCTTGTGTAGGTTTTTCTTCAGGGAAACCAGTGTTGACTGATAACTATGCAGGCAGGGTGGGAATTGACCCATTAGAAACAAATAAGGAGTACCTACTATTGGCATACCAAACCATACTGCTTTGTAATCTTGACATAACACTTGGTATTATGCCCGTCGTAACATTGTATGACTGTTCATTACAACAACCTTTTTTCGGTACTTGAAATGAAATGTCATGGATAATGACAACAGACGTTAAGGAATGTTAATGAAAACAACATAATGTGGGTATCATGTCAAGTTGCATCAAGTAAAGAGCAACTTTTTCCTCAGAACTTAACTTTTCAACATATCTGCTAATACAATGTACTTCATAGAGAAATTTAAGTCATTGCAAGATCCAATGTTTTTCGTTCTCGTTTGGTTGCGTTAGTAATGTACGCTGCCTTGCCCCGCTAATGAACCCTATCGTCTAGACTGGGTGCTCAGATGAAAGCAAAACAGAACCACTCAGACAAAACAGATAATCCCAAAGATTTCAAATGGTGTGCCTTTAGGGTTGACTCGATCACCCCCGTTCCCTGTCTGTAATGAGCTCTTCCTGTTCCATAGAGATGCCGGTGTTCAGTGAGGGAGTCCCACACAGACCAGCTTGTGCTGCCAATGTTCAGTGTTTGTGTGCCTGCCTGTGCTGACAGATTGGGCTCCGTCTGTACTATCAATCTGCCTAGACTAGCCCTAAACTGACTCACATATTGACAGAGACTTATAGTTGATGATAACAATGATGATAATGTTGATAGAGGTGTCATGGAGAGCGTTGCAATATACCTAATCTTTGCCTTTTGATAATGTAGTCATTGTTTAACTTGGAGAAATGTAATGATTGTTTTCTATGTTGTTGTTAATTTTTTTGTTATACATTTTGCTCCAATTCATTGTACATGCAAATGAGGGTTTTGCTGTATAACTCGCAAATGAAAAACAGAACATGTATTCCATGGTTTGACCACCAGGTGTCTTCACAAGCAATACTGTCTACCATAGTGAGTCAGGCTTTGGAGACAATGGCCCAAAACAGGTTGGGGCATCACTTTGTTTCAATGTATCCAGGACCACAGGTTTCTGCACTTAAGTCAAACTGGTAGAGTTGATGGGAAGTACTATTAGGTGATCGATCAGGTGCCAGAATGATGCCTTTGCTCCTATTCACCCTTAAGTTGTCGTCAACATGCCCTGTAGTTTTTAATGTGGAATATGTTCCTCTAGCTTTTGGGGGCGCCATTTTGAAAATGAGTACGAGGAGAAACCAGATGGGGTCAGGTTTAGAGGCATCACCCTGGGTAACAACTTTCTTTACCTTCCTCCACCCTTCCAACTGCAATCTCCTTGACCAGTGTGAGTAGTACGGTGTCCATATTAGGACAGCAGCGATTGAGGCTGTCCTAATATTGACACTGTAGAGTGGACCTGACTGGGTTCAAATCTGCCATATTACCCAATGGTCTACATACCCAAATCACTATAGATTCCCTTCTCCACCACATGCTCAGTTCTAGATGTGTGCCTTCTGTGGTTGAGACTTTTTTTGTAATGCGTTATAGTGCCATTTTTTAAGCTCTGGATTATTTTGCTTTTTCACATGAAACAAATCACCCTTCTTATTTGCAGTACCAAAAAAATACAATAAAGAATTGACTCCATGTTCTATCATAAGATGATCATTTCCAACTCCACCGATAAGAGTAGATGTCAAACTTGAAGCATTAAAGTAAACCAAAAGGGAGAAGCATGGGATGGACAGGTTCCTAAGGGCCCAGCTCTATGAATATACAGTAGAACATAGCAAACAGAACTTGTCGTAGTATACAATACATGTCCCTCTACTGCATTATAAAAAAATGTACTTAATCATCTGTTTTAGATTGTTATTTGCGTTATTTCTTTCAATAAGTTTCAGTGTGAAAAAAAAGGCATTTTCAAAGAAGGAATAAACCTAACCAGAATTTTTGGACTGTGCTCTTTTCCTTTGTTTTGACAGTTTTTAACTGTTCTGTTGCTTTGTTTGTTTTGCCCTTCTAATCAGTGTTGCTTTGCGACTTTTAAAAATATAAATACATTTTAAAAAAAGAGTGATGATTGATTTAAAAAAACATATGGTTGCAGTATAAGCATATTTAGAAAACTCTTAAGCAATTTATTAACTGTACAGAAAAACGGACGATCCTGGTGCTTATTTTGTTATGACGCTTTGTGTACTGATGAAGAGGTAATGCTATATTGTCAATATAAAATCAGTTCTATTCTATAACAAGTTCCATGCCGAGATGTATTGCAGTAAATATATAGGTCCTACAATTGTCGACAATAATTGCTTACGTGTATCAACATTGTTTATTTTAATATACAGTACCAGTCAAAAGTTTGGACACACCTACTTATTCCAGGGTTTTTCTTTATTTTTACTATTTTCTACATTGTAGAATAATAGTGAAGGCATCAAAACTATGAAATAACACATGGAATCATTTAGTAACCAAAAAAGTGTTAAATCAAAATATATTTTATATTTGAGATTCTTAAAAGTAGCCACCCTTTGCCTTGATGACAGCTTTGCACACTCTTGGCATTCTCTCAACCAGCTTCATAAGGTAGTCATTTCAATTAACAGGTGTGCCTTGTTAAAAGTGAATTTGTGGAATGTATTTCCTTCTTTGAGCCAATCAATTGTGTTGTGACAAGGGAGGGGTGGTATCCAGAAGATAGGCCTATTTGGTAAAAGACTAAGTCCATCATTACTTTAAGACATGAAGGTCAGTCAATCCAGAAGATTTCAATAACTTTTTGCTGCTAGGAGACTACAAGCAAATTGCTGCAAAGAAACCACTACTAAAGGACACCAATAAGAAGAAGAGACTTGCTTGGGCCAAGAAACATGAGCAATGGCCATTAGACCGGTCTTTGGTCTGATGAGTCCAAATTTGAGATGTTTGGTTCCAACCACTGTCTTTGTGAGATGCACAGTAGGTGAACGGATGATCTCCGCATGTGTGGTTCCCACGTGAAGCATGGAGGAGGAGGTGTGATGGTGTGGGGTTGCTTTACTGGTGACACTGTCAATGATTTATTTAGAATTCAAGGCACACTTAACCAGCATGGCTACCACAGCATTCTGCAGCGATATACACTATCCCATCTGGTTTGTGCTTAGTGGGACAATCATTTGTTTTTCAACAGGACAATGACACACCACGCCTCCAGGCTATTTAACCAAGAAGGAGAGTGATGGAGTGCTGCGTCAGATGACCTGGCTTCCACAATCACACCGACATCAACCCAATTGATATGGTTTGGGATGAGTTGGACTGCAGAGTGAAGGGAAAGCAGCCAACTAGTGCACAGTATATGTGGGAACTCCTTCAAGACTGTTGGAAAACCATTCCAGGTGAAGCTGGTTGAGAGAATGCCAAGAGTGTGCAAAGCTGTCATCAAGGCAAAGGCTGGCTACTTTGAAGACGCTAAAATATATTGGTTACTATATGATTCCATATGTGTTATTTCATAGTTCTACAATGTAGAACATAGTAAAAAATAAAGAAAAACCCTTGAATGATTAGGTGTGTCCAAACTTTTGACTGGTACTGTATATTGGATCCTTAAAGTGTTGCTGGGTTTGTATCTATATTTGATAAGAACAAGAGACAATGTATATTACAGAACATGCTATGAATCTGATACGTTTCAATTATACCCCAATTAAACAAATAAATCATTTTATAAAAACTGTCTGCTTGTCTTTTTACTCTCTCACTTTCACATCACTGAACATGAAGAGTAAAATGCAGACATTAGTCCAAAACTACACCATTTCTTATGACCTATAATGTCAATGTACAACCTCCCTTATGGAAAGAATTAACATACATTTTTATAAAGTCAATCTTATGATTATGGCTTTCTATAAGAAAACACAACATATATGATTATTATGCAATTCCTATGTTTGTCAAATACAGTGAGCTCAAAAAGTATTAGGAGAGTGACACATTTAACCTCATAGTCATTGTATCATTTCAAATCCAAAGTGCTGGAGTACAGAGCCAAAACAACAACAAAATTGTCACTGTCCCAATTCTTTTGGAGCTCACGTATATGTGACAACATTATAAGGAAAGCATATGGTTATTATATTATGGCTGTGTATGAATGTGGCCTACTTAATTTAAGATATATACCAGTTATGGTTCTTACTACATGTTGCAGGAGTACCCATATAAGAATTCTTAAATTATTCTTATGGGCTGACAATTTCCTGTTCAGAGGCTATAGAATATAAGTAAAGTCCTTTACTCAACCTGTTTAAAAACTTCTCTAGGGTAGGGGGCAGTATTTTCACGGCCGGATGAAAAACGTACCCAAATTAAACGGCCTACTACTCGGGCCCAGGAACTAGAATATGCATATTATTAGATTTGCATAGAAAACACTCTGAAGTTTCTAAAACTGTTTGAATGATGTCTGTGAGTATAACAGAACTCATATGGCAAGCAAAAACCTGAGAAAAATCCTACCAAGAAGTGTCATTGCCTATCTAACAACCAGTGTCAAGTCATTGCCTATCTAACACACAGGGACTTAGGGTTCATTTTGCACGTCCTAAGGCTTCCACTAGATGTCAACAGTCTTTAGAACCTTCTTTCAGCCTTTTGCAGTGAACAGAGAGCGAACAAGAGGACATGGAAGTTGGTGACCCAGAAAATGACATGGGTTTGTGACGCGCATTTACGTGAGGAGGTAGCTGTGTTCCAAAACGTATTTCAAGACATTGCAATCGTCCGGTTGGAATATTATTGAAGTTAAGTTAAAATGGCCCTAAAGATTGATGCTATACAATGTTTGACATGTTTGAACGAACGTAAATATAATTTTCTTTTTACTTTTCGTCGTGAAACTTTTGGGCGCTTCCTACATTTGGAGTAGCTTTCTGAACGCGCAAACAACAAGGAGATATTTGGAGATAAATTATGGACTTTATCGAACAAAACAACATTTATTGTGGACCTGGGATTCCTGGAAGTGCCTTCTGATGAAGATTATCAAAGGTAAGTGAATATTTCTAATGCTATTTATGATTTTAGATGACTCCAAAATGGCGGGTATCTGTATTGCCTGATGAGCGCCGTACTCAGATTATTGCAAAGTGTGCTTTCCCCGTGAAGTTATTTTGAAATCTGTGAAAACGGTTGCATTCAGGAGATGTTAAAACCTCTTACATCTAGACGTTCCGCTAGCGGAACACCTGCTCCAATATCCAATGATAGGCGTGGCGCGAATTACAAATTCCTCAAAAATACAAAAACTTCAATTTTTCAAACATATGACTATTTCACAGCATTGTAAAGACAAGACTCTCCTTTATCTAACCACACTGTCCAATTTCAAAAAGGCTTTACAGTGAAAGCAAAACATTAGATTATGTCAGCAGAATACCAAGCCAGAAATAATCAGACACCCATTTTTCAAGCTAGCATATAATGTCACAAAAAACAAAACCACAGCTAAATGCAGCACTAACCTTTGATGATCTTCATCAGATGACAACCCTAGGACATTATGTTATACAATGCATGCATGTTTTGTTCAATCAAGTTCATATTTATATCAAAAACCAGCTTTTTACATTAGCATGTGACGTTCAGAACTAGCATACCCCCCGCAAACATCTGGTGAATTTACTAAATTACTCACGATAAACGTTCACAAAAAACATAACAATTATTTTAAGAATTATAGATACAGAACTCCTCTATGCACTCGATATGTCGGTGAAAGCACATTTTGCAATATTCTCAGTAGATAGCCCAGCCATCACGGCTAGCCATTTAGACACCGACCAAGTTTAGCCCTGACCAAACTCTGATTTACTATTACAAAAGTTTGATTACCTTTGATGTTCTTCGTCAGAATGCACTCCCAGGACTGCTACTTCAATAACAAATGTTGGTTTGGTCCAAAATAATCCATCGTTATATCCAAATAGCGGCGTTTTGTTCGTGCGTTCAAGACACTATCCGAAGTGTAAATAAGGGTCACGAGCATGGCGCAATTCGTGACAAAAAAATTCTAAATATTCCATTACCGTACTTCGAAGCATGTCAACCGCTGTTTAAAATCCATTTTTATGCCATTTTTCTCGTAAAAAAACGATAATATTCCGACCGGGAATCTGCGTTTAGGTAAACAGAGGAAAGAAAACAAAGCATTCGGTCGACGCGGGCACGCGCCTGAGTCTCACAGTACTGTAACCAGCCACTACCCAAACACGCTACTTTTTTTCAGCCAGAGCCTGCAAAGCCACGATTCAGCTTTTTCCCGGGCTCTGAGAGCCTATGGGAGCCGTAGGAAGTGTCACGTTACAGCTAAGATCCTCACTCTTCAATAAACAGAGACAAGAAGAACGACACCTTGTCAGACAGGCCACTTCCTGCATGAAATCTTCTCAGGTTTTTGCCTGCCATATGAGTTATGTTATACTCACAGACACCATTCAAACAGTTTTAGAAACTTTAGGGTGTTTTCTATCCAAAGCCAATAATTATATGCATATTCTAGATACTGGGCAGGAGTAGTAACCAGATTAAATCGGGTAGATTTTTTATCCAGCCGTGAAAATACTGCCCCCTTGCCATAACAGGATAACTTAGTGTTTACATTGGGAGGGAGAAATGTAGCACATACCCCTGACAGACATGGTTAATTAGTCAGTCCTAGCAAGCAAAACTCCCGAATGCACTCTGTGACACTGAGACAGAATAGCATATTGTAGCCTAAGTCATGTGCATATATTATAGACACAGAGATAGTTAGGCAGGGAATAGGAGGACAGTGTGTATGAGAGACAACCCAATAGACATTGGGGCGAGGTGCAGCAACTATTCACCTACATGGGATAAAGCAGGACATTAAACCAACAGTAGGGGGGAGCGACGGGAAGGTACATTTCCAAACACACCGGGTGACAGGACGGTCAGGAATACTACTATCACACTCACCAGACACAGTGTTCCTAACCAACAGATATGTTATTTATATAGTTTTAGAATACTTTAAGAAATAGTTAGTTGATTACGGGGCCACCAGGCTGTTCGCGAACAGGGCCCTTAGTCGGAATGTGGCGCGTGTGAGTTCTGGGGCAGGATGTTCCAGTGGTATCCACCTGGTGGTAGTGTGGTATAACAAATAAATGTCACCAAAAACGATGACTCCGATCATGCCGAAATAGCGACATTCTGGACAAGCCTAAAAAAACATTATAAAACCATTTTCACAAAAAAGCGCAGATTTTTTTTTTTCATTTTCGTGACACACAAAAACAGTGACTCCGGTCATGCGACATTCTGGACAGGCCTAAAAAATACATTTAAAAACCATTTTCACCAAAAATTGCAGATTTCTATTTTTATCACCAAAAACGATGACTCCGATCATGCCGAAATAGCGACATTCTGGACAGGCCTAAAAAAAAACATTTTAAAACCATTTTCAGAAATAATTGCAGACTTCTATTTTTGTCACCAAAAACGATGACTCTGATCATGCCGAAATAGCGACATTCTGGACAGGCCTAAAAAAAAACACTTTAAAACCATTTTCACAAAAAAGCGCAGATTTTTTTATTTCATTTTCGTAGACACAAAAACAGTGACTCCGGTCATGCTGAACCTGCAACATTCTGGACAGGCCTAAAAAAAAACATTTTAAAACCATTTTCACAAAAAATTGCAGATTTCTATTTTTGTCACCAAAAATGATGACTCCGATCATTCCGAACTAGCGACATTGCGGACAGGCATAAAAAAAAAACATTTTAGAACCATTTTCACAAAAAAGCGCAGAATTGTTTTCTTCATTTTCATGACACGAAAACAGTGACCCCGGTCATGCCGAACTAGTGACATTCTGGATAGGCCTAAAAAAAAACATTTTAAAACCATTTTCACAAAAGAGCGCAGATTTTTTTTTTGCATTTTCGTGACACAAAAACAATGACTCTGGTCATGCCGAACTAGCGACATTCTGGACAGGCCTAAAAAATACATTTAAAAACCATTTTCACCAAAAATTGCAGATTTCTATTTTTATCACCAAAAACGATGACTCCGATCATGCCGAAATAGCGACATTCTGGACAGGCCTAAAAAAAAAACATTTTAAAAACATTTTCACAAATAATTGCAGACTTCTATTTTTGTCACCAAAAACGATGACTCCGATCATGCCGAAATAGCAACATTCTGGACAGGCCTAAAAAAACCCATTTTAAAACCATTTTCACAAAAAAGCGCAGATTTTTTTATTTCATTTTGGTAGACACAAAAACTGTGACTCCGGTCATGCCAAACTAGCGACATTCTGGACAGGCCTAAAAAAAACGTTTTAAAACCATTTTCACCAAAAATTGCAGATTTTTTTTTTTCATTTTCGTGACACAAACAAAGTGACTCCGGTCATGCTGAACCTGCAACATTCTGGACAGGACTAAAAAAAAAAAACTTTTAAAACCATTTTCACAAAAAATTGCAGATTTCTATTTTTGTCACCAAAAATGATGAATCCGATCATGCCGAACTAGCGACATTCTGGACAGGCCTAAAAAAAACATTTTAAAACCATTTTAACAAAAAATTGCAGATTTCTATTTTTGTCCGTAAAAACGATGACTCCGATTTTGCCGAACTAGCGACATTCTGGACAGGCCTAAAAAAACATTATAAAACCATTTTCACAAAAAAGCGCAGATTGTTCTTTCTCATTTTCGTAGACACAAAAACAGTGACTCCGGTCATGCCAAACTAGCGACATTCTGGACAGGCCTAAAAAAAAAACATTTTAAAACCATTTTCACAAAAAATTGCAGATATTTTTTTTCATTTTGTGACCCAAAATTGGTGACTCGGTCATGCCGAACTAGCGACATTCTGGAAAGGCCTAAAAAAACATTTTAAAACCATTTTCAAAAATAATTGCAGATTTCTATTTTTGTCACCAAAAATGATGAATCCGATCATGCCGAACTAGCGACATTCTGGACAGGCCTAAAAAAAACATTTTAAAACCATTTTAACAAAAAATTGCAGATTTCTATTTTTGTCACCAAAAACGATGACTCCGATCATGCCGAACTGGCGACATTCTGGACAGGCCTAAAAAAAAACATTTTAAAAACATTTTCACAAATAATTGCAGACTTCTATTTTTGTCACCAAAAACGATGACTCCGATGATGCCGAAATAGCAACATTCTGGACAGGCCTAAAAAAAAACATTTTAAAACCATTTTCACAAAAAAGCGCAGATTTTTTTATTTCATTTTGGTAGACACAAAAACAGTGACTCCGGTCATGCCAAACTAGCGACATTCTGGACAGGCCTAAAAAAAACGTTTTAAAACCATTTTCACCAAAAATTGCACATTTTTTTTTTTCATTTTCGTGACACAAACAAAGTGACTCCGGTCATGCTGAACCTGCAACATTCTGGACAGGACTAAAAAAAAAAAACTTTTAAAACCATTTTCACAAAAAATTGCAGATTTCTATTTTTGTCACCAAAAATGATGAATCCGATCATGCCGAACTAGCGACATTCTGGACAGGCCTAAAAAAAACATTTTAAAACCATTTTAACAAAAAATTGCAGATTTCTATTTTTGTCCGTAAAAACGATGACTCCGATTTTGCCGAACTAGCGACATTCTGGACAGGCCTAAAAAAACATTATAAAACCATTTTCACAAAAAAGCGCAGATTGTTCTTTCTCATTTTCGTAGACACAAAAACAGTGACTCCGGTCATGCCAAACTAGCGACATTCTGGACAGGCCTAAAAAAAAAACATTTTAAAACCATTTTCACAAAAAATTGCAGATATTTTTTTTTCATTTTTGTGACCCAAAATTGGTGACTCCGGTCATGCCGAACTAGCGACATTCTGGAAAGGCCTAAAAAAACATTTTAAAACCATTTTCTAAAATAATTGCAGATTTCTATTTTTGTCACCAAAAACGATGACTCTGATCATGCCGAACTAGCAACATTCTGGACAGGCCTAAAAAAAACATTTTAAAACCATTTTCACAAAAAATTGCAGATTTCTATTTTTGTCACCAAAAATGATGACTCCGATCATTCCGAACTAGCGACATTGCGGACAGGCATAAAAAAAAACATTTTAGAACCATTTTCACAAAAAAGCGCAGAATTGTTTTCTTCATTTTCATGACACGAAAACAGTGACCCCGGTCATGCCGAACTAGTGACATTCTGGATAGGCCTAAAAAAAAACATTTTAAAACCATTTTCACAAAAGAGCGCAGATTTTTTTTTTGCATTTTCGTGACACAAAAACAGTGACTCTGGTCATGCCGAACTAGCGACATTCTGGACAGGCCTAAAAAATACATTTAAAAACCATTTTCACCAAAAATTGCAGACTTCTATTTTTGTCACCAAAAACGATGACTCCGATCATGCCGAAATAGCAACATTCTGGACAGGCCTAAAAAAAACGTTTTAAAACCATTTTCACCAAAAATTGCAGATTTTTTTTTTTCATTTTCGTGACACAAACAAAGTGACTCCGGTCATGCTGAACCTGCAACATTCTGGACAGGACTAAAAAAAAAAAACTTTTAAAACCATTTTCACAAAAAAATGCAGATTTCTATTTTTGTCACCAAAAATGATGAATCCGATCATGCCGAACTAGCGACATTCTGGACAGGCCTAAAAAAAACATTTTAAAACCATTTTAACAAAAAATTGCAGATTTCTATTTTTGTCCGTAAAAACGATGACTCCGATTTTGCCGAACTAGCGACATTCTGGACAGGCCTAAAAAAAAAACATTTTAAAACCATTTTCACCAAAAATTGCAGATATTTTTTTTTCATTTTTGTGACCCAAAATTGGTGACTCCGGTCATGCCGAACTAGCGACATTCTGGAAAGGCCTAAAAAAACATTTTAAAACCATTTTCTAAAATAATTGCAGATTTCTATTTTTGTCACCAAAAACGATGACTCCGATCATTCCGAACTAGCGACATTGCGGACAGGCATAAAAAAAAAAACATTTTAGAACCATTTTCACAAAAAAGCGCAGATTTCATTTTTTCATTTTTTTGACACGAAAACAGTGACCCCGGTCATGCCGAACTAGCGACATTCTGGATAGGCCTAAAAAAAACATTTTAAAACCATTTTCACAAAAAGCGCAGATTTTATTTTTTATTTTTCTTGACACAAAAACAGTGACTCCGGTCATGCCGAACTATCGACATTCTGGACAGGCGTAAAAAAAACATTTTATTATAATTTTCACAAAAAATTGCAGATATTTTTTTTTCATTTTCGTGACACAAAAAAAGTGACTCTGGTCATGCCGAATTAGCAACATTCAGGACAGGCCTAAAAAAAACATTTTAAAACCATTTTCACAAAAAATTGCAGATTTTTTTTTTTAATTTTCGTGACACAAACAAAGTGACTCCGGTCATGCTGAACCTGCAACATTCTGGACAGGACTAAAAAAAAAAAACTTTTAAAACCATTTTCACAAAAAAATGCAGATTTCTATTTTTGTCACCAAAAATGATGAATCCGATCATGCCGAACTAGCGACATTCTGGACAGGCCTAAAAAAAACATTTTAAAACCATTTTAACAAAAAATTGCAGATTTTTTTTTTTCATTTTCGTGACACAAACAAAGTGACTCCGGTCATGCTGAACCTGCAACATTCTGGACAGGACTAAAAAAAAAAAACTTTTAAAACCATTTTCACAAAAAAATGCAGATTTCTATTTTTGTCACCAAAAATGATGAATCCGATCATGCCGAACTAGCGACATTCTGGACAGGCCTAAAAAAAACATTTTAAAACCATTTTAACAAAAAATTGCAGATTTCTATTTTTGTCCGTAAAAACGATGACTCCGATTTTGCCGAACTAGCGACATTCTGGACAGGCCTAAAAAAAAAACATTTTAAAACCATTTTCACCAAAAATTGCAGATATTTTTTTTTCATTTTTGTGACCCAAAATTGGTGACTCCGGTCATGCCGAACTAGCGACATTCTGGAAAGGCCTAAAAAAACATTTTAAAACCATTTTCTAAAATAATTGCAGATTTCTATTTTTGTCACCAAAAACGATGACTCCGATCATTCCGAACTAGCGACATTGCGGACAGGCATAAAAAAAAAACATTTTAGAACCATTTTCACAAAAAAGCGCAGATTTCATTTTTTCATTTTTTTGACACGAAAACAGTGACCCCGGTCATGCCGAACTAGCGACATTCTGGATAGGCCTAAAAAAAACATTTTAAAACCATTTTCACAAAAAGCGCAGATTTTATTTTTTATTTTTCTTGACACAAAAACAGTGACTCCGGTCATGCCGAACTATCGACATTCTGGACAGGCGTAAAAAAAACATTTTATTATAATTTTCACAAAAAATTGCAGATATTTTTTTTTCATTTTCGTGACACAAAAAAAGTGACTCTGGTCATGCCGAATTAGCAACATTCAGGACAGGCCTAAAAAAAACATTTTAAAACCATTTTCACAAAAAATTGCAGATTTCTATTTTTGTCACCAAAAACGATGACTCCGATCATGCCGAAATAGCAACATTCTGGACAGGCCTAAAAAAAACGTTTTAAAACCATTTTCACCAAAAATTGCAGATTTTTTTTTTTCATTTTCGTGACACAAACAAAGTGACTCCGGTCATGCTGAACCTGCAACATTCTGGACAGGACTAAAAAAAAAAAACTTTTAAAACCATTTTCACAAAAAAATGCAGATTTCTATTTTTGTCACCAAAAATGATGAATCCGATCATGCCGAACTATCGACATTCTGGACAGGCGTAAAAAAAACATTTTATTATAATTTTCACAAAAAATTGCAGATATTTTTTTTTCATTTTCGTGACACAAAAAAAGTGACTCTGGTCATGCCGAATTAGCAACATTCAGGACAGGCCTAAAAAAAACATTTTAAAACCATTTTCACAAAAAATTGCAGATTTCTATTTTTGTCACCAAAAACGATGAATCCGATCATGCCGAACTAGCGACATTCTGGACAGGCCTAAAAAAAACATTTTAAAACCATTTTAACAAAAAATTGCAGATTTCTATTTTTGTCACCAAAAACGATGACTCCGATCATGCCGAACTGGCGACATTCTGGACAGGCCTAAAAAAAAACATTTTAAAAACATTTTAACAAAAAATTGCAGATTTCTATTTTTGTCCGTAAAAACGATGACTCCGATTTTGCCGAACTAGCGACATTCTGGACAGGCCTAAAAAAACATTATAAAACCATTTTCACAAAAAAGCGCAGATTGTTCTTTCTCATTTTCGTAGACACAAAAACAGTGACTCCGGTCATGCCAAACTAGCGACATTCTGGACAGGCCTAACAGAAAAACATTTTAAAACCATTTTCACAAAAAATTGCAGATATTTTTTTTTCATTTTCGTGACACAAAAAAAGTGACTCTGGTCATGCCGAATTAGCGACATTCAGGACAGGCCTAAAAAAAACATTTTAAAACCATTTTCACAAAAAATTGCAGATTTCTATTTTTGTCACCAAAAACGATGAATCCGATCATGCCGAACTAGCGACATTCTGGACAGGCCTAAAAAAAACATTTTAAAACCATTTTAACAAAAAATTGCAGATTTCTATTTTTGTCACCAAAAACGATGACTCCGATCATGCCGAACTGGCGACATTCTGGACAGGCCTAAAAAAAAACATTTTAAAAACATTTTAACAAAAATTGCAGATTTCTATTTTTGTCCGTAAAAACGATGACTCCGATTTTGCCGAACTAGCGACATTCTGGACAGGCCTAAAAAACATTATAAAACCATTTTCACAAAAAGCGCAGATTGTTCTTTCTCATTTTCGTAGACACAAAAACAGTGACTCCGGTCATGCCAAACTAGCGACATTCTGGACAGGCCTAACAAAAAAACATTTTAAAACCATTTTCACAAAAAATTGCAGATATTTTTTTTCATTTTTGTGACCCAAAATTGGTGACTCGGTCATGCCGAACTAGCGACATTCTGGAAAGGCCTAAAAAACATTTTAAAACCATTTTCAAAAATAATTGCAGATTTCTATTTTTGTCACCAAAAACGATGACTCTGATCATGCCGAACTAGCGACATTCTGGACAGGCCTAAAAAAACATTATAAAACCATTTTCATAAAAAAGAGCAGATTTTTTTTTTCATTTTCGTGACAAAAAAACAGTGACTCCGGTCATGGCGAACTAGCGACATTCTGGACAGGCCAAAAAAAAAAAATGTAAAACCATTTTCACAAAAAATTGCAGATTTCTATTTTTGTCACCAAAAATGATGACTCCGATCATTCCGAACTAGCGACATTGCGGACAGGCCTAAAAAAAACATTTTAAAACCATTTTCACAAAAAGCGCAGATTTTATTTTTTATTTTTCTTGACACAAAAACAGTGACTCCGGTCATGCCGAACTATCGACATTCTGGACAGGCGTAAAAAAAAACATTTTATTATCATTTTCACAAAAAATTGCAGATATTTTTTTTTCATTTTCGTGACACAAAAAAGTGACTCTGGTCATGCCGAATTAGCGACATTCAGGACAGGCCTAAAAAAAACATTTTAAAACCATTTTCACAAAAAATTGCAGATTTCTATTTTTGTCACCAAAAACGATGACTCCGATCATGCCGAACTAGCGACATTTTGGACATGCCTAAAAAAAACATTTTAGAACCATTTTCACAAAAAAAGCTCAGATTTTTTTCTTCATTTTTGACATAAAAACAGTGACCCCGGTCATGCCGAACTATCGAAATTATGGACAGGCCTAAAAAAACATTTTATTATCATTTTCACAAAAAATTGCAGATATTTTTTTTTCATTTTCGTGACACAAAAACAGTGACCCCGGTCATGCCGAACTAGCGACATTAAGGACAGGCCTAAAAAAACATTTCAAAACCATTTTCACCAAAAATTGCTGTTTTTTTTTTTTTTTCATTTTCGTGATACAAAAACACTGACCCCGGTCATGCCGAACTAGCGACATTCTGGACAGGCATAAAAAAAATAAATGAAAACCATTTTCACAAAAAATTACAGATTTCTATTTTTGTCACCAAAAACGATGACTCCGATCATGCAGAACTAGCGACATTTTGAACAGGCCTAAAAAAAAACATTTTAAAACCATTTTCACAAAAAATTGCAGATATTTTTTTTTCATTTTCGTGACACAAAAACACTGACCCCGGTCATGCCGAACTAGCGACATTCTGGACAGGCCTAAAAAAAAAATTAAAACCATTTTCACAACAATCTGCAGATTTCTATTTTTGTCACCAAAAACGATGACTCCGATCATGCCGAACTAGCGACATTTTGGACAGGCCTAAAAAAACATTTTATAACCATTTTCTCAAAAAATGGCAGATATTTTTTTTTCATTTTCGTGACAGAAAACAGTGACCCCGGTCATGCCGAAAAAGCGACATTCTGGACAGGCCTAAAAAAAATTTTTTAAACCATTTTCACCAAAAATTGCAGATTTTTTTTTTCATTTTCGTGACACAAAACAGTGACCCCGGTCATGCCGAACTAGCGACATTCTGGACAGGCCTAAAAAACATTTTAAAACCATTTTCACAAAAAATTGCAGATTTCTATTTTTGTCACCAAAAACTATGACTCCGATCATGCAGAACTAGCGACATTCTGGACAGGCCTAAAAAATACATTTTAGAACCATTTTCACAAAAAAAGCTCCGATTTTTTTTCTTCATTTTTTGACACAAAAACAGTCACCCCGGTCATGCCGAACTATCGACATTTTGGACAGGCCTAAAATAAACATTTTAAAACCATTTTCACAAAAAAGCTCAGATTTTTTTTTCATTTTCGTGACACAAAAAAAGTGACTCTGGTCATGCCGAACTAGCGACATTCTGGACAGGCCTAAAAAAAAAACATTTGAAAACCATTTTCACCAAAAATTCCAGATTTCTATTTTGTCCCTAAAAACGATGACTCCGATCATGCCGAACTAGCGACATTCTGGACAGGCCTAAAAAAACATTTTAGAACCATTTTCACAAAAAATTGCAGATATTTTTTTTTCATTTTCGTGACACAAAAACAGTGACCGATGCCGAACTAGCGACATTCTGGACAGGCCTAAAAAAACCCGTTTTAAAACCATTTTCACAAAAAATTGCAGATTTCATTTTTTGACACAAAAACAGTGACCCCGGTCATGCCGAACTATCGACATTCTGGACAGGTCTAAAAAAAACATTTTAAAACCATTTTCACAAAAAATTGCAGATATTTTTTTTTCATTTTCGTGACACAAAAACAGTGACCCCGGTCATGCTGAACTAGCGACATTCTGGACAGGCCTAAAAAAAAAATTAAAACCATTTTCACAAAAATCTGCAGATTTCTATTTTTGTCACCAAAAACGATGACTCCGATCATGGCGAACTAGCGACATTCTGGACAGGCCTAAAAAAAACATTTTAAAACCATTTTCACCAAAAATTGCAGATATTTTTTTTTCATTTTCGTGACACAAAAACAGTGACCCCGGTCATGCCGAACTATCGACATTCTGGACAGGCCTAAAAAAAAACATTTTAAAACCATTTTCACAAAAAATTGCAGATTTCTATTTTTGTCACCATAAACGATTACTCCGGTCATGCCGAACTAGCGACATTCTGGACAGGCCTAAAAAAAAACATTTTAGAACCATTTTCACCAATAATTGCTGATTTTTTTTTTCATTTTCGTGACACAAAAAAAGTGACTCTGGTCATGCCGAACTAGCGACATTCTGGACAGGCCTAAAAAAAACATTTTAGAACCATTTTCACAAAAAAAGCTCAGATTTTTTTTCTTCATTTTGACACAAAAACAGTCACCCCGGTCATGCCGAACTATCGACATTCTGGACAGGCCTAATAAAACATTTTAAAACCATTTTCACAAAAATTGTAGATTTCATTTTTGGCACCAAAAACGATGACTCCGATCATGCCGAACTAGCGACATTTTGGACAGGCCTAAAATAAACATTTTAAAACCATTTTCACAAAAAAGCTCAGATTTTTTTTTCATTTTCGTGACACAAAAAAAGTGACTCTGGTCATGCCGAACTAGCGACATTCTGGACAGGCCTAAAAAAAAAACATTTTAAAACCATTTTCACCAAAAATTCCAGATTTCTATTTTGTCCCTAAAAACGATGACTCCGATCATGCAGAACTAGCGACATTCTGGACAGGCCTAAAAAAACATTTTAGAACCATTTTCACAAAAAATTGCAGATTTCTATTATGTCCCCGGTAATGCCGAACTATCGACATTCTGGACAGGCCTAAAAAAAAAAATTAAAACCATTTCCACAAAAAAGCGCAGATTTTTTTTTTTTCATTTTTGACACAAAAACAGTGACCCCGGTCATGCCGAACTATCGACATTCTGGACAGGTCTAAAAAAAACATTTTAAAACCATTTTCACAAAAAATTGCAGATATTTTTTTTTCATTTTCGTGACACAAAAAACAGTGACCCCGGTCATGCTGAACTAGCGACATTCTGGACAGGCCTAAAAAACATTTTAAAACCATTTTCACAAAAAATGGCAGATATTTTTTTTTTCATTTTCGTGACAGAAAACAGTGACCCCGGTCATGCCGAAAAAGCGACATTCTGGACAGGCCTAAAAAATTTTTTTTAAACCATTTTCACCAAAAATTGCTGATTTTTTTTTTCATTTTCGTGACACAAAACAGTGACCCCGGTCATGCCGAACTAGCGACATTCTGGACAGGCCTAAAAAACATTTTAAAACCATTTTCACAAAAAATTGCAGATTTCTATTTTTGTCACCAAAAACTATGACTCCGATCATGCAGAACTAGCGACATTCTGGACAGGCCTAAAAAAAACATTTTAAAACCATTTTCACCAAAAATTGCAGATATTTTTTTTTCATTTTCGTGACACAAAAACAGTGACCCCGGTCATGCCGAACTATCGACATTCTGGACAGGCCTAAAAAAAACCATTTTAAAACCATTTTCACAAAAATTGCAGATTTCTATTTTTGTCACCATAAACGATTACTCCGGTCATGCCCGAACTAGCGACATTCTGGACAGGCCTAAAAAAAAACATTTTAGAACCATTTTCACCAATAATTGCTGATTTTTTTTTTCATTTTCGTGACACAAAAAAAGTGACTCTGGTCATGCCGAACTAGCGACATTCTGGACAGGCCTAAAAAAAACATTTTAGAACCATTTTCACAAAAAAAGCTCAGATTTTTTTCTTCATTTTTTGACACAAAAACAGTCACCCCGGTCATGCCGAACTATCGACATTCTGGACAGGCCTAATAAAACATTTTAAAACCATTTTCACAAAAAATTGTAGATTTCTATTTTTGGCACCAAAAACGATGACTCCGATCATGCCGAACTAGCGACATTTTGGACAGGCCTAAAATAAACATTTTAAAACCATTTTCACAAAAAAGCTCAGATTTTTTTTTCATTTTCGTGACACAAAAAAAGTGACTCTGGTCATGCCGAACTAGCGACATTCTGGACAGGCCTAAAAAAAAAACATTTTAAAACCATTTTCACCAAAAATTCCAGATTTCTATTTTGTCCCTAAAAACGATGACTCCGATCATGCAGAACTAGCGACATTCTGGACAGGCCTAAAAAAACATTTTAGAACCATTTTCACAAAAAATTGCAGATTTCTATTATGTCCCCGGTAATGCCGAACTATCGACATTCTGGACAGGCCTAAAAAAAAAAATTAAAACCATTTCCACAAAAAAAGCGCAGATTTTTTTTTTCATTTTTTGACACAAAAACAGTGACCCCGGTCATGCCGAACTATCGACATTCTGGACAGGTCTAAAAAAAACATTTTAAAACCATTTTCACAAAAAATTGCAGATATTTTTTTTTCATTTTCGTGACACAAAAAACAGTGACCCCGGTCATGCTGAACTAGCGACATTCTGGACAGGCCTAAAAAAAAAATTAAAACCATTTTCACAAAAATCTGCAGATTTCTATTTTTGTCACCAAAAACGATGACTCCGATCATGCCGAACTAGCGACATTTTGGACAGGCCTAAAAAAACATTTTATAACCATTTTCACAAAAAATGGCAGATATTTTTTTTTTCATTTTCGTGACAGAAAACAGTGACCCCGGTCATGCCGAAAAAGCGACATTCTGGACAGGCCTAAAAATTTTTTTTTAAACCATTTTCACCAAAAATTGCAGATTTTTTTTTTCATTTTCGTGACACAAAACAGTGACCCCGGTCATGCCGAACTAGCGACATTCTGGACAGGCCTAAAAACATTTTAACCTCTATGGGACCGGCGGGACGAATTCGTCCCACCTACGTAACATCCACTGCCAGCCTGTGGCGCGATTTTCAAAATCTTCAAAATCCTATTACTTCAATTTCTCAAACATATGACTATTTTACAGCCATTTAAAGATAAGACTCTCGTTAATCTAACCACACTGTCCGATTTCAAAAAGGCTTTACAACGAAAGCAAAACATTAGATTATGTCAGCAGAGTACCAAGCCAGAAATAATCAGACACCCATTTTTCAAGCCAGCATATAATGTCACCAAAAACCCAGAAGACAGCTAAATGCAGCACTCACCTTTGATGATCTTCATCAGATGACAACCCTAGGACATTATGTTATACAATACATGCATGTTTTGTTCAATCAAGTTCATATTTATATCAAAAACCAGCTTTTTACATTAGCATGTGACGTTCAGAACTAGCATACCCCCGCAAACTTACGGGGAATTCGCTAACATTTTACTAAATTACTCACGATAAACGTTCACAAAAGCATAACAATTATTTTAAGAATTATAGATACAGACCTCCTCTATGCACTCGATATGTCCGATTTTAAAATAGCTTTTTGGTGAAAGCACATTTTGCAATATTCTAAGTACATAGCCCAGGCATCACGGGCTCGCGTATTTAGACACCCGGCAAGTTTAGCACTCACCATAATCATATTTACTATTATAAAATGTCATTACCTTTTGTTGTCTTCGTCAGAATGCACACCCAGGACGTCTACTTCAATAACAAATGTTGGTTTGGTCCAAAATAATCCATCGTTATATCCGAATAGCGGCGTTTTGTTCGATGCGTTCCAGACACTATCCGAAATAGTAAAGAAGTGTCGCGCGTTGGCGCAATTCCTGACAATAAAATTCAAAGTATTCCATTGCCGTACGTCGAAGCATGTCAACCGCTGTTTAAAATCAATTTTTACGTCATTTTTCTCGTGAGAAAAGCGATAAAATTCCGACAGGAATCTCCTTTTCGGCAAACAGAGGAAAAAATCCCAAAGGCGGGGGGCGGTCGGGGTCACGCGCATAAGCTAGTGTCTCTTGATGGGCCACTTGAGAAAGGCGATAATGTGTTTCAGCCTGGGGCTGGAATGACGACATTCTCTTTTTCCCGGGCTATGAGAGCCTATGGAAGACGTGGGAAGTGTCACGTTAGAGCAGAGATCCTTAGTAAATGATAGAGATGGCAAAGAAGTTCCAGAAATGGTCAGACAGGCCACTTCCTGTAAAGGAATCTCTCAGGTTTTGACCTGCCATTTGAGTTCTGTTATACTCACAGACACCATTCAAACAGTTTTAGAAAATTTAGGGTGTTTTCTATCCATATGTAATAAGTATATGCATATTCTAGTTACTGAGTAGGAGTGGTAACCAGATTAAATCGGGTATGTTTTTTATCCAGCCGTGTCAATGCTGCCACCTAGCCCTAACAGGTTAAAACCATTTTCACAAAAAATTGCAGATTTCTTTTTTGTCACCAAAAACTATGACTCCGATCATGCAGAACTAGCGACATTCTGGACAGGCCTAAAAATACATTTTAGAACCATTTTCACAAAAAAAGCTCAGATTTTTTTCTTCATTTTTGACACAAAAACAGTCACCCGGTCATGCCGAACTATCGACATTCTGGACAGGCCTAATAAAACATTTTAAAACCATTTTCACAAAAAATTGTAGATTTCTATTTTTGGCACCAAAAACGATGACTCCGATCATGCCGAACTAGCGACATTTTGGACAGGCCTAAAATAAACATTTTAAAACCATTTATACAAAAAAGCTCAGATTTTTTTTCATTTTCGTGACACAAAAAAAGTGACTCTGGTCATGCCGAACTAGCGACATTCTGGACAGGCCTAAAAAAAAACATTTTAAAACCATTTTCACCAAAATTCCAGATTTCTATTTTGTCCCTAAAAACGATGACTCCGATCATGCAGAACTAGCGACATTCTGGACAGGCCTAAAAAACATTTTAGAACCATTTTCACAAAAATTGCAGATTTCTATTATGTCCCCGGTAATGCCGAACTATCGACATTCTGGACAGGCCTAAAAAAAAATTAAAACCATTTCCACAAAAAAAGCGCAGATTTTTTTTTCATTTTTTGACACAAAAACAGTGACCCCGGTCATGCCGAACTACTCGACATTCTGGACAGGTCTAAAAAAAACATTTTAAAACCATTTTCACAAAAATTGCAGATATTTTTTTTTCATTTTCGTGACACAAAAACAGTGACCCCGGTCATGCTGAACTAGCGACATTCTGGACAGGCCTAAAAAAAAATTAAAACCATTTTCACAAAAATCTGCAGATTTCTATTTTTGTCACCAAAACGATGACTCCGATCATGCCGAACTAGCGACATTTTGGACAGGCCTAAAAACATTTTATAACCATTTTCACAAAAAATGGCAGATATATTTTTTTCATTTTCGTGACAGAAAACAGTGACCCCGGTCATGCCGAAAAGCGACATTCTGGACAGGCCTAAAAATTTTTTTTAAACCATTTTCACCAAAAAATTGCTGATTTTTTTTCATTTTCGTGACACAAAACAGTGACCCCGGTCATGCCGAACTAGCGACATTCTGGACAGGCCTAAAAAACATTTTAAAACCATTTTCACAAAAATTGCAGATTTCTATTTTTGTCACCAAAAACTATGACTCCGATCATGCAGAACTAGCGACATTCTGGACAGGCCTAAAAATACATTTTAGAACCATTTTCACAAAAAAAGCTCAGATTTTTTTCTTCATTTTTTGACACAAAAACAGTCACCCCGGTCATGCCGAACTATCGACATTCTGGACAGGCCTAATAAAACATTTTAAAACCATTTTCACAAAATTGTAGATTTCTATTTTTGGCACCAAAAACGATGACTCCGATCATGCCGAACTAGCGACATTTTTGACAGGCCTAAAATAAACATTTTAAAACCATTTTCACAAAAAAGCTCAGATTTTTTTTCATTTTACTGACACAAAAAAGTGACTCTGGTCATGCCGAACTAGCGACATTCTGGACAGGCCTAAAAAAAAACATTTTAAAACCATTTTCACCAAAATTCCAGATTTCTATTTTGTCCCTAAAAACGATGACTCGATCATGCCGAACTAGCGACATTCTGGACAGGCCTAAAAAAACATTTTAGAACCATTTTCACAAAAAATTGCAGATATTTTTTTTCATTTTCGTGACACAAAAACAGTGACCGATGCCGAACTAGCGACATTCTGGACAGGCCTAAAAAACCCGTTTTAAAACCATTTTCACAAAAATTGCAGATTTCATTTTTTGACACAAAAACAGTGACCCCGGTCATGTCGAACTATCGACATTCTGGACAGGTCTAAAAAAACATTTTAAAACCATTTTCACAAAAATTGCAGATTTTTTTTTCATTTTCGTGACACAAAAACAGTGACTCGGTCATGCCGAACTATCGACATTCTGGACAGGCCTAAAAAACATTTTATTATCATTTTCACAAAAAATTGCAGATATTTTTTTTCATTTTCGTGACACAAAAACAGTGACCGATGCCGAACTAGCGACATGCTGGACAGGACTAAAAAACATTTTAGAACCATTTTCACCAAAAACTGCAGATTTTTTTTTCATTTTCGTGACACAAAAACAGTGACCCCGGTCATGCCGAACTATCGACATTCTGGACAGGCCTAAAAAATAATTAAAACCATTTCCACAAAAAAGCTCAGATTTTTTTTTTCATTTTTTGACACAAAAACAGTGACCCCGGTCATGCCGAACTATCGACATTCTGGACAGGCCTAAAAAAATAATTAAAACCATTTCCACAAAAAAGCTCAGATTTTTTTTTCATTTTTGACACAAAAACAGTGACCCCGGTCATGCCGAACTATCGACATTCTGGACAGGCCTAAAAAAACATTTTATTATCATTTTCACAAAAATTGCAGATATTTTTTTCATTTTCGTGACACAAAAACAGTGACCGATGCCGAACTAGCGACATGCTGGACAGGACTAAAAAACATTTTAGAACCATTTTCACCAAAAACTGCAGATTTTTTTTTCATTTTCGTGACACAAAAACAGTGACCCCGGTCATGCCGAACTATCGACATTCTGGACAGGCCTAAAAAAAATAATTAAAACCATTTCCACAAAAAAAGCTCAGATTTTTTTTTTCATTTTTTGACACAAAAACAGTGACCCCGGTCATGCCGAACTACTCGACATTCTGGACAGGCCTAAAAAAATAATTAAAACCATTTCCACAAAAAAGCTCAGATTTTTTTTTCATTTTGACACAAAAACAGTGACCCCGGTCATGCCGAACTATCGACATTCTGGACAGGTCTAAAAACATTTTAAAACCATTTTCACAAAAAATGGCAGATATTTTTTCATTTTCGTGACACAAAAACAGTGACCCCGGTCATGCTGAACTAGCGACATTCTGGACAGGCCTAAAAAAATTAAAACCATTTTCACAAAATCTGCAGATTTCTATTTTGTCACCAAAAACGATGACTCCGATCATGCCGAACTAGCGACATTTTGGACAGGCCTAAAAAACATTTTATAACCATTTTCACAAAAATGGCAGATATTTTTTTTCATTTTCGTGACAGAAAACAGTGACCCCGGTCATGCTGAACTAGCGAGCATTCTGGACAGGCCTAAAAAAAAATTAAAACCATTTTCACAAAAATCTGCAGATTTCTATTTTTGTCACCAAAAACGATGACTCCGATCATGCCGAACTAGCGACATTTTGGACAGGCCTAAAAAAATTTTTTAAAACCATTTTCACCAAAAATTGCAGAATTTTTTTTCATTTTCGTGACACAAAAACAGTGACCCGGTCATGCCGAACTATCGACATTCTGGACAGGTCTAAAAAAACATTTTAAAACCATTTTCACAAAAAATTGCAGATATTTTTTTTCATTTTCGTGACACAAAAACAGTGACCCCGGTCATGCTGAACTAGCGACATTCTGGACAGGCCTAAAAAAAAAATTAAAACCATTTTCACAAAAATCTGCAGATTTCTATTTTTGACACCAAAAACGATGACTCCGATCATGCCGAACTAGCGACATTTTGGACAGGCCTAAAAAATTTTTTTAAAACCATTTTCACCAAAAATTGCAGATTTTTTTTTTCATTTTCGTGACACAAAACAGTGACCCCGGTCATGCCGAACTAGCGACATTCTGGACAGGCCTAAAAAAACATTTTAAAACCATTTTCACAAAAAATTGCAGATTTCTATTTTGTCACCAAAAACTATGACTCCGATCATGCAGAACTAGCGACATTTTGGACAGGCCTAAAAAAAACATTTTAGAACCATTTTCACCAATAATTGCTGATTTTTTTTTCATTTTCGTGACACAAAAACAGTGACCCCGGTCATGCCGAACTATCGACATTCTGGACAGGCCTAAAAAAAACATTTTAAAACCATTTTCACAAAAATTGCAGATTTCTATTTTTGTCACCATAAACGATTACTCGGTCATGCCGAACTAGCGACATTCTGGACAGGCCTAAAAAAACATTTTAGAACCATTTTCACCAATAATTGCTGATTTTTTTTTTCATTTTCGTGACACAAAAAAAGTGACTCTGGTCATGCCGGAACTAGCGACATTCTGGACAGGCCTAAAAAAACATTTTAGAACCATTTTCACAAAAAAGCTCAGATTTTTTTCTTCATTTTTGACACAAAAACAGTCACCCCGGTCATGCCGAACTATCGACATTCTGGACAGGCCTAATAAAACATTTTAAAACCATTTTCACCAAAAATTGTAGATTTCTTTATTTTTGGCACCAAAAACGATGACTCCGATCATGCCGAACTAGCGACATTTTGGACAGGCCTAAAATAAACATTTTAAAACCATTTTCACAAAAAGCTCAGATTTTTTTTTTTCATTTTCGTGACACAAAACAGTGACCGAGTGCCGAACTAGCGACATTCTGGACAGGCCTAAAAAACCCGTTTTAAAACCATTTTCACAAAAAATTGCAGATTTCTATCTTTGTCACCAAAAACGATTACTCCGGTCATGCCGAACTAGCGACATTCTGGACAGGCCTAAAAAAACATTTTAGAACCATTTTCACAAAAAAGCGCAGATTTTATTTTTTTCATTTTCGTGACACAAAAACAGTGACCCCGGTCATGCCAAACTATCGACATTCTGGACAGGTCTAAAAAAACATTTTAAAACCATTTTCACAAAAAATTGCAGATATTTTTTTTCATTTTCGTGACACAAAAACAGTGACCCCGGTCATGCTGAACTAGCGACATTCTGGACAGGCCTAAAAAAAAATTAAAACCATTTTCACAAAAAAGCTCTGATTTTTTTTCAATTTTCGTGACAAAAAAAAGTGACTCTGGTCATGCCGAACTAGCGACATTCTGGACAGGCCTAAAATAAACATTTTAAAACCATTTTCACAAAAATCTACAGATTTCTATTTTTGTCACCAAAAACGATGACTCCGATCATGCCGAAAAAAGCGTCATTCTGGACAGGCCTAAAAAACTTTTTATAACCATTTTCACAAAAATTGCAGATTTTTTTTTCATTTTCGTGACACAAAAACAGTTACTCCGGTCATGCCGAACTATCGACATTCTGGACAGGCCTAAAAAAACATTTTATTATCATTTTCACAAAAATTGCAGATATGTTTTTTAATTTTCGTGACACAAAAACAGTGACCGATGCCGAACTAGCGACATTCTGGACAGGCCTAAAAAAACATTTTAAACCATTTTCACAAAATTGCAGATTTCTATTTTTGTCACGAAAAACGATTACTCCGGTCATGCCGAACTAGCGACATTCTGGACAGGCCTAAAAAACATTTTAGAACCATTTTCACAAAAAAAGCGCCAGATTTTATTTTTTCATTTTCTTGACACAAAAACAGTGAATCCGGTCATGCCGAACCAGCGACATTCTGGACAGGCCTAAAAAAACAATTAAAAACCATTTTCACCAAAAACTGCAGATTTTTTTTTTCATTTTCGTGACACAAAAACAGTGACCCCGGTCATGCCGAACTAGCGACATTCTGGACAGGCCTAAAAAATACATTTTAGAACCATTTTCACAAAAAAAAGCTCAGATTTTTTTCTTCATTTTTGACACAAAACAGTCACCCCGGTCATGCCGAACTATCGACATTCTGGACAGGCCTAAAAAACATTTTAAAACCATTTTCACAAAAAATTGCAGATTTCTATTTTTGTCACCAAAAACTATGACTCCGATCATGCAGAACTAGCGACATTTTGGACAGGCCTAAAAAAAAACATTTTAGAACCATTTTCACCAATAATTGCTGATTTTTTTTCATTTTCGTGACACAAAAAGTGACTCTGGTCATGCCGAACTAGCGACATTCTGGACAGGCCTAAAAATACATTTTAGAACCATTTTCACAAAAAAAGCTCAGATTTTTTTTTTCATTTTTTGACACAAAAACAGTCACCCCGGTCATGCCGAACTATCGACATTCTGCACAGGCCTAATAAAACATTTTAAAACCATTTTCACCAAAAATTGTAGATTTCTATTTTTGGCACCAAAAACGATGACTCCGATCATGCCGAACTAGCGACATTTTGGACAGGCCTAAAATAAACATTTTAAAACCATTTTCACAAAAAAGCTCAGATTTTTTTTTTCATTTTCGTGACACAAAAACAGTGACCGGTGCCGAACTAGCGACATTCTGGACAGGCCTAAAAACCCGTTTTAAAACCATTTTCACAAAAAATTGCAGATTTCTATCTTTGTCACCAAAAACGATTACTCGGTCATGCCGAACTAGCGACATTCTGGACAGGCCTAAAAAAAACATTTTGAACCATTTTCACAAAAAAAGCGCAGATTTTATTTTTTCATTTTCGTGACACAAAAACAGTGACCCCGGTCATGCCGAACTATCAACATTCTGACAGGCCAAAAAAAAAAATTAAAACCATTTCCACAAAAAAGCTCAGATTTTATTTTTTCATTTTTTGACACAAAAACAGTGACCCCGGTCATGCCGAACTATCGACATTCTGGACAGGTCTAAAAAAACATTTTAAAACCATTTTCACAAAAATTGCAGATATTTTTTTCATTTTCGTGACACAAAAACAGTGACCCCGGTCATGCTGAACTAGCGACATTCTGGACAGGCCTAAAAAAAAATTAAAACCATTTTCACAAAAATCTGCAGATTTCTATTTTTGTCACCAAAAACGATGACTCCGATCATGCCGAAAAAGCGTCATTCTGGACAGGCCTAAAAAACATTTTATAACCATTTTCACAAAAATTGCAGATTTTTTTTTCATTTTCGTGACACAAAAACAGTGACCGATGCCGAACTAGCGACATTCTGGACAGGCCTAAAAAACCAGTATTAAAACCATTTTCACAAAAATTGCAGATTTCTATTTTTGTCACGAAAAACGATTACTCGGTCATGCCGAACTAGCGACATTCTGGACAGGCCTAAAAAAACATTTTAGAACCATTTTCACAAAAAGCGCAGATTTTATTTTTCATTTTCTTGAAACAAAAACAGTGAATCCGGTCATGCCGAACCAGCGACATTCTGGAAAGGCCTAAAAAACCAATTAAAAACCATTTTCACCAAAAAACTGCAGATTTTTTTTTCATTTTCGTGACACAAAAAAAGTGACTCTGGTCATGCCGAACTAGCGACATTCTGGACAGGCCTAAAAAAAACATTTTAAAACCATTTTCACCAAAAAATTCCAGATTTCTATTTTGTCCCTAAAAACGATGACTCCGATCATGCCGAACTCGCGACATTCTGGACAGGCCTAAAAAAACATTTTAGAACCATTTTCACAAAAAAGCGCAGATTTTATTTTTTCATTTTCTTGACACAAAAACAGTGACTCGGTTATGCCGAACTAACGCGACATTCTGGACAGGCCTAAAAAAAAAAATGTAGGACCATTTTCACAAAATTGCAGATTTCTATTTTGTCCCTAAAACGATGATTCAGATCATGCCGAAAAAGCGACATTCTGGACAGGCCTAAAAAAAAATTTAAAACCATTTTCACAAAAAATTGCAGATTTCTATTTTGTCGCTAAAAACGATGATTCCGATCATGCTGAAAAAGCGACATTCTGGACAGGCCTAAAAAAAAAATTAAAAACCATTTTCACAAAATTGGTGATTTTTTTTCATTTTCGTGACACAAAAACAGTGACCAAAAACAGTCATGCCAAACTAGCGACATTCTGGACAGGCCTAAAAAAAAAAATTAAAACCATTTCCACAAAAAATTGCAGTTTCTATTTTTGTCACCAAAAACGATGACTCCGATCATTCCGAACTAGCGACATTTTGGACAGGCCTAAAAAAACATTTTAGAACCATTTTCACAAAAAAGCTCAGATTTTTTTTATTTTTTATGACATAAAAACAGTGACCCAGGACATGCCGAACTATCGACATTCTGGACAGGCCTAAAAAAACATTTTAAAACCATTTTCACAAAAAATTGCAGATATTTTTTTTTCATTTTCGTGACACAAAAAAGAGTGACCCCGGTCATGCCGAACTAGCGACATTCTGGACAGGCCTAAAAAAAATGTTTTACCTCTATGGGCTAGGTGGGACGCTAAGCGTGCCACCCGTGGTGCACTCCATCAACAGCAGGTGCATTTCAAGAGCGGCAAATTTGAATCCAAATAAATGTCAAAATTCAAATTTTTCAAACATACAACTATTTTACACCCTTTGAAAGATAAACATCTCCTTAATCTAACCACGTTTTACGATTTCAAAAAGGTTTTACGGGAAAGCATACATTTAGAGTATGTTAGGACAGTACATTTACAAGAGTTGTGTGTAATGTTTTGTCAATTCAAAGACAGGGTCACCAAAACCATAAAACCAGCTAAAATGATGCACTAACCTTTTACAATCTCCATCAGATGACACTCCTAGGACATTATGTTAGACAATGCATGCATTTTTAGTTCTATCAAGTTCATATTTATATCCAAAAACAGCGTTTTACTATGGCATTGATGTTGAGGAAATCGTTTCCCTCCAATAACCGGCAGTCAAGTCAGCGTCACAAATTAAATAATTAAAATTAGAAAACATTGGTAAAATATTATATTGTCATTTAAAGAATTATAGATTTACATCTCTTGAACGCAATCAACTTGCCAGATTTAAAATAACCTTACTGGGAAATCACACTTTGCAATAATCTGAGCACTGCGCCCAGAAAAATACGGCGTTGCTGATACAGACTAGACGTCATGTTGGGGAGATCTAAAATCGAAAATACTATGTAAATAATCCATTACCTTTGATTCTCTTCATCAGATGTCACTTCCAGGTATCACAGGTCCATAACGAATGTAGTTTTGTTCAAAAAAGCTCATCATTTATGTCCAAAAATCTCCGTCTTGTTAGCACATGATCTAAGCTAGCCGGACTTCTCGTCATGAACGAGGGGAAAAAAATATATTTACTTCGTTCAAACATGTCAAACGTTGTATAGCATAAATCATTAGGGCCTTTTTAACCAGAACATGAATAATATTCAAGGTGGACGAATGCATACTCTTTTATAACGTATTGGAACGAGGGTACCCAACATGAACTCGCGCGCCAGGTGTCTAATGGGACATCATCGTTCCATGGCTCTTGTTCGGTCAGATCTCCCCTCCAGAAGACTCAAAACACTTTGTAAAGGCTGGTGACATCTAGTGGAAGCAATAGGAAGTGCCAAAATATTCCTCAGCCCCTGTGCTTTTCAATGGGATAGGTTTAAAGGTAATACAACACATCAGGAATCCACTTCCTGTCAGAAAATGTCTCAGGGTTTTGCCTGCCAAATGAGTTCTGTTATACTCACAGACACCATTCAAACAGTTTTAGAAAATGTAGGGTGTTTTCTATCCATATGTAATAAGTATATGCATATTCTAGTTACTGGGTAGGAGTGGTAACCAGATTAAATCGGGTATGTTTTTTTATCCAGCCGTGTCAATACTGCCCCCTAGCCCTAATAGGTTAAAACCATTTCCACAAAAAATTGCAGTTTCTATTTTTGTCACCAAAAACGATGACTCCGATCATGCCGAACTAGCGACATTTTGGACAGGCCTAAAAAAAAGCATTTTAGAACCATTTTCAAAAAAAAAGCTCAGAATTCTTTTTTTCATTTTTTGACACAAAAACAGTGACCCCGGTCATGCCGAACTATCGACATTCTGGACAGGCCTAAAAAACATTTTAAAACCATTTTCACAAAAATTGCAGATTTCTATTTTGTCCCGAAAAAACGATGACCCCGGTCATGCCGAACTATCGACATTCTGGACAGGCCTAAAAAAACATTTTAAAACCATTTTCACAAAAAATTGCTGATATTTTTTTTTCATTTTCGTGACACAAAAACAGTGACCCCGGTCATGCCGAACTATCGACATTCTGGACAGGCCTAAAAAACATTTTAAAACCATTTTCACAAAAAATTGCAGATTTCTATTTTGTCCCTAAAAACGATGACTCCGATCATGCCGAAAAAGCGACATTCTGGACAGGCCTAAAAAAAACCATTTTAAAACCATTTTCACAAAAAATTGCAGATATTTTTTTTTCATTTTCTTGACACAAAAACAGTGACCCCGGTCATGCCGAACTAGCGATATTCTGGACAGGCCTAAAAAAACATTTCAAAACCATTTTCACAAAAAATTGCAGATTTCTATATTGTCCCTAAAAACGATGACTCCGATCATGCTGAAAAAGTGACATTCTGGACAGGCCTAAAAAAACCCATTTTAAAACCATTTTCACAAAAAATTGCAGATATTTTTTTTTCATTTTCTTGAAACAAAAACAGTTACCCCGGTCATGCCGAACTAGCGACATTCTGGACAGGCCTAAAAAAACATTTAAAAACATTTTCACAAAAAATTGCAGATTTCTATTTTGTCCCTAAAAACGATGACTCCGATCATGCCGAAAAAGCGACATTCTGGACAGGCCTAAAAAAAAACATTTTAAAACCATTTTCACAAAAAATTGCAGATATTTTTTTTTCATTTTCTTGACACAAAAACAGTGACCCTGGTCATGCCGAACTAGCGACATTCTGGACAGCCTAAAAATTTTTTTTAAACCATTTCCACAAAAAATTGCAGTTTCTATTTTTGTCACCAAAAACGATGACTCCGATCATGACGAACTAGCGACATTTTGGACAGGCCTAAAAAAAAACATTTTAGAACCATTTTCACAAAAAAAGCTCCGATTTTTTTTTTTCATTTTCGTGACACAAAAACAGTGACCCCGGTCATGCCGAACTAGCGACATTCTGGACAGGCCTAAAAAAACATTTTAAAACCATTTTCACAAAAATTGCAGATATTTTTTTTTTTTTCTGACACAAAAACAGTGACCCCGGTCATGCCGAACTAGCGACATTCTGGACAGGCCTAAAAAAACAATTTAAAACCATTTTCACAAAAATTGCAGATTTCTATTTTGTCCCTAAAAACGATGATTCCGATCATGCCGAAAAAAGCGACATTCTGGACAGGCCTAAAAAAAATTAAAAACCATTTTCACAAAAATTGCAGATATTTATTTTTCATTTTCGTGAAACAAAAACAGTGACCCGGTCATGCCGAACTAGCGACATTCTGGACAGGCATAAAAAACATTTTAAAACCATTTTCACAAAAATTGCAGATTTTTTTTTCATTTTCGTGACACAAAAACAGTGACCCCGGTCATGCCGAACTAGCGACATTCTGGACAGGCCTAAAAATTTTTTTAAACCATTTCCACAAAAATTGCAGTTTCTATTTTTGTCACCAAAAACGATGACTCCGATCATGCCGAACTAGCGACATTTTGGACAGGCCTAAAAAAACATTTTAGAACCATTTTCACAAAAAAGCTCCGATTTTTTTTTTCATTTTCGTGACACAAAAACAGTGACCCCGGTCATGCCGAACTAGCGACATTCTGGACAGGCCTAAAAAAAAACATTTTAAAACCATTTTCACAAAAAATTGCAGATATTTTTTTTTCATTTTCTTGACACAAAAACAGTGACCCCGGTCATGCCGAACTAGCGACATTCTGGACAGGCCTAAAAAAAACATTTTAAAACCATTTTCACAAAAAATTGCAGATTTCGATTTTGTCCCTAAAAACGATGACTCCGATCATGCCGAAAAAGCGACATTCTGGACAGGCCTAAAAAAAATTTTTAAAACCATTTTCACAAAAAATTGCAGATTTCTATTTTGTCCCTAAAAACGATGATTCCGATCATGCCGAAAAAGCGACATTCTGGACAGGCCTAAAAAAAAAATTAAAAACCATTTTCACAAAAAATTGCAGATATTTATTTTTCATTTTCGTGAAACAAAAACAGTGACCCCGGTCATGCCGAACTAGCGACATTCTGGACAGGCCTAAAAAAAACATTTTAAAACCATTTCCACGAAAAATTGCAGTTTCTATTTTTGTCACCAAAAACGATGACTCCGATCATTCCGAACTAGCGACATTTTGGACAGGCCTAAAAAAAAACATTTTAGAACCATTTTCACAAAAAAAGCTCAGATTTTTTTTTTCTTTTTATGACATAAAAACAGTGACCCAGGACATGCCGAACTATCGACATTCTGGACAGGCCTAAAAAAACATTTCAAAACCATTTTCACAAAAAATTGCAGATTTCTATTTTGTCCCTAAAAACGATGACTCGATCATGCCGAGCGACATTCTGGACAGGCCTAAACATTTTTTTTTAAACCATTTTCACAAAAAATTGCAGATTTCTATTTTGTCCCTAAAAACGATGATTCCGATCATGCCGAAAAAGCGACATTCTGGACAGGCCTAAAAAAAAAATTAAAAACCATTTTCACAAAAAATTGCAGATATTTATTTTTCATTTTCGTGACACAAAAACAGTGACCCCGGTCATGCCGAACTAGCGACATTCTGGACAGGCCTAAAAAACATTTTAAAACCATTTTCACAAAAAATTGCAGATATTTTTTTTCATTTTCGTGACACAAAAACAGTGACCCCGGTCATGCCGAACTAGCGACATTCTGGACAGGCCTAAAAAAACATTTTAAAACCATTTCCACGAAAAATTGCAGTTTCTATTTTTGTCACCAAAAACGATGACTCCGATCATTCCGAACTAGCGACATTCTGGACAGGCCTAAAAATAAAATTTAGAACCATTTTCACAAAAAATTGCAGATATTTTATTTTCATTTTCATGACACAAAAACAGTGACTAGCGACATTCTGGACAGGCCTAAAAAAAACATTTTAAAACCATTTTCACAAAAAATTGCAGATTTTTTTTTTCATTTTCGTGACACAAAAACTGTCATGCCGAACTAGCGACATTCTGGACAGGCCTAAAAAAAAAAATTAAAACCATTTCCACAAAAAATTGCAGTTTCTATTTTTGTCACCAAAAACGATGACTCCGATCATTCCGAACTAGCGACATTTTGGACAGGCCTAAAAAAAAACATTTTACAACCATTTTCACAAAAAAAGCTCAGATTTTTTTTTTTTCTTTTTATGACATAAAAACAGTGACCCAGGACATGCCGAACTATCGACATTCTGGACAGGCCTAAAAAAACATTTCAAAACCATTTTCACAAAAAATTGCAGATTTCTATATTGTCCCTAAAAACGATGATTCCGATCATGCCGAAAAGCGACATTCTGGACAGGCCTAAAAAAAAATTTAAAACCATTTTCACAAAAATTGCAGATATTTAGTTTTCATTTTTGTGAAACAAAAACAGTGACCCGGGTCATGCCGAACTAGCGACATTCTGGACAGGCATAAAAAAACATTTAAAACCATTTTCACAAAAATTGCAGATTTTTTTTTTCATTTTCGTGACACAAAAACAGTGACCCCGGTCTTGCCCGAACTAAGCGACATTCTGGACAGGCCTAAAAAATTTTTTTAAACCATTTCCACAAAAAAATTGCAGTTTCTATTTTTGTCACCAAAAACGATGACTCCGATCATGCCGAACTAGCGACATTTTGGACAGGCCTAAAAAAAACATTTTAGAACCATTTTCACAAAAAAAGCTCCGATTTTTTTTTTCATTTTCGTGACACAAAAACAGTGACCCCGGTCATGCCGAACTAGCGACATTCTGGACAGGCCTAAAAAAAACATTTTAAAACCATTTTCACAAAAAATTGCAGATATTTTTTTTTCATTTTCGTGACACAAAAACAGTGACCCCGGTCATGCCGAACTAGCGACATTCTGGACAGGCCTAAAAAAAACATTTTAAAACCATTTTCACAAAAAATTGCAGATTTCTATTTTGTCCCTAAAAACGATGACTCCGATCATGCCGAACTAGCGACATTCTGGACAGGCCTAAAAAAAACATTTTAAAACCATTTCCACGAAAAATTGCAGTTTCTATTTTTGTCACCAAAAACGATGACTCCGATCATTCCGAACTAGCGACATTTTGGACAGGCCTAAAAAAAAACATTTTAGAACCATTTTCACAAAAAATTGCAGATTTCTATATTGTCCCTAAAAACGATGACTCCGATCATGCTGAAAAAGTGACATTCTGGACAGGCCTAAAAAAACCCATTTTAAAACCATTTTCACAAAAAATTGCAGATATTTTTTTTTCATTTTCTTGACACAAAAACAGTGACCCCGGTCATGCCGAACTAGCGACATTCTGGACAGGCCTAAAAAAACATTTCAAAACCATTTTCACAAAAAATTGCAGATTTCTATATTGTCCCTAAAAACGATGACTCCGATCATGCTGAAAAAGTGACATTCTGGACAGGCCTAAAAAAACTCATTTTAAAACCATTTTCACAAAAAATTGCAGATATTTTTTTTTCATTTTCTTGACACAAAAACAGTGACCCCGGTCATGCCGAACTAGCGACATTCTGGAAAGGCCTAAAAAAACATTTAAAACCATTTTCACAAAAATTGCAGATTTCTATTTTGTCCCTAAAAACGATGACTCCGATCATGCCGAAGCGACATTCTGGACAGGCCTAAAAAAAACATTTTAAAACCATTTTCACCAAAAATTGCAGATATTTTTTTTCATTTTCTTGACACAAAAACAGTGACCCCTGGTCATGCCGAACTAGCGAAATTCTGGACAGGCATAAAAAACATTTTAAAACCATTTTCACAAAAAATTGCAGATTTTTTTTTTCATTTTCGTGACACAAAAACAGTGACCCCGGTCATGCCGAACTAGCGACATTCTGGACAGGCCTAAAAAACATTTTAAAACCATTTTCACAAAAAATTGCAGATATTTTTTTCATTTTCTTGACACAAAAACAGTGACCCCGGTCATGCCGAACTAGCGACATTCTGGACAGGCCTAAAAAAAACATTTTAAAACCATTTTCACAAAAAATTGCAGATTTCTATTTTGTCCCTAAAAACGATGACTCCTATCATGCCGAAAAAGCGACATTCTGGACAGGCCTAAAAAAAAATTTGAAAACCATTTTCACAAAAAATTGCAGATTTCTATTTTGTCCCTTAAAACGATGATTCCGATCATGCCGAAAAAGCGACATTCTGGACAGGCCTAAAAAAAAAATTAAAAACCATTTTCACAAAAAATTGCAGATATTTATTTTTCATTTTCGTGACACAAAAACAGTGACCCCGGTCATGCCGAACTAGCGACATTCTGGACAGGCCTAAAAAAAAACATTTTAAAACCATTTCCACGAAAAATTGCAGTTTCCATTTTTGTCACCAAAAACGATGACTCCGATCATTCCGAACTAGCGACATTCTGGACAGGCCTAAAAAAAAACATTTTAAAACCATTTTCACAAAAAATTGCAGATATTTTTTTTTCATTTTCGTGACACAAAAACAGGGACCCCGGTCATGCCGAACTAGCGACATTCTGGACAGGCCTAAAAAAAAAATGTAGAACCATTTTCACAAAAAATTGCAGATATTTTATTTTCATTTTCGTGACACAAAAACAGTGACCCCGGTCATGCCGAACTATCGACATTCTGGACAGGCCTAAAAAAACATTTTAAAACCATTTTCACAAAATAAGCTCAGAATTCTTTTTTTCATTTTTTGACACAAAAACAGTGACCCCGGTCATGCCGAACTATCGACATTCTGGACAGGCCTAAAAAAAAGCATTTTAGAACCATTTTCAAAAAAAAGCTCAGAATTCTTTTTTCATTTTTTGACACAAAAACAGTGACCCCGGTCATGCCGAACTATCGACATTCTGGACAGGCCTAAAAAAACATTTTAAAACCATTTTCACAAAAAATTGCAGATTTCTATTTTGTCCAAAAACGATGACCCCGGTCATGCCGAACTAGCGACATTCTGGACAGGCCTAAAAAAACATTTTAAAACCATTTTCACAAAAAATTGCAGATTTCTATTTTGTCCCTAAAAACGATGATTCCAATCATCCTGAAAAAGCGACATTCTGGACAGGCCTAAAAAACATTTTAAAAACATTTTCACAAAAAATTGCAGATTTCTATTTTTGTCAACAAAAACGATGACTCGATCATGCCGAACTAGCGACATTTTGGACAGGCCTAAAAAATTTTTTTCAACCATTTCCACAAAAAATTGCAGTTTCTATTTTTGTCAACAAAAACGATGACTCGATCATGCCGAACTAGCGACATTTTGGACAGGCCTAAAAAAAACATTTTAGAACCATTTTCACAAAAAAAGCTCAGATTTTTTTTTCATTTTCGTGACACAAAAACAGTGACCCGGTCATGCCGAACTAGCGACATTCTGGACAGGCCTAAAAAAACATTTTAAAACCATTTTCACCAAAAATTGCAGATATTTTTTTTCATTTTCGTGACACAAAAACAGTGACCCGGTCATGCCGAACTAGCGACATTCTGGACAGGCCTAAAAAAACATTTTAAAACCATTTTCACAAAAAATTGCAGATTTCTATTTTGTCCCTAAAAACGATGACTCCGATCATGCCGAAAAAGCGACATTCTGGACAGGCCTAAAAAAACATTTTAAAACCATTTTCACAAAAAATTGCAGATTTCTATTTTGTCCCTAAAAACGATGACCCCGGTCATGCCGAACTAAGCGACATTCTGGACAGGCCTAAAAAAACATTTTAAAACCATTTTCACAAAAATTGCAGATTTCTATTTTGTCCCTAAAAACGATGATTCCAATCATCCTGAAAAAGCGACATTCTGGACAGGCCTAAAAAAACATTTTAAAAACATTTTCACAAAAATTGCAGATTTCTATTTTGTCAACAAAAACGATGACTCCGATCATGCCGAACTAGCGACATTTTGGACAGGCCTAAAAAAATTTTTTCAACCATTTCCACAAAAAATTGCAGTTTCTATTTTTGTCAACAAAAACGATGACTCCGATCATGCCGAACTAGCGACATTTTGGACAGGCCTAAAAAAAAACATTTTAGAACCATTTTCACAAAAAAAGCTCAGATTTTTTTTTTCATTTTAGTGACACAAAAACAGTGACCCCGGTCATGCCGAACTAGCGACATTCTGGACAGGCCTAAAAAAAACATTTTAAAACCATTTTCACCAAAAATTGCAGATATTTTTTTTTCATTTTCGTGACACAAAAACAGTGACCCCGGTCATGCCGAACTAGCGACATTCTGGACAGGCCTAAAAAAACATTTTAAAACCATTTTCACCAAAAAATTGCAGATTTCTATTTTGTCCCTAAAACCATGACTCCGATCATGCCGAAAAAGCGACATTCTGGACAGGCCTAAAAAAAACATTTTAAAACCATTTTCTTAAAAAATTGCAGATTTCTATTTTGTCCCTAAAAACGATGACTCCGATCATGCCGAAAAAGCGACATTCTGGACAGGCCTAAAAAAAACATTTTAAAACCATTTTCTTAAAAAATTGCAGATTTCTATTTTGTCCCTAAAAACGATGACTCGATCATGCCGAAAAAGCGACATTCTGGACAATCCTAAAAAAAAATTTAAAACCATTTTCACAAAAAATTGCAGATTTCTATTTTGTCCCTAAAAACGATGATTCCGATCATGCCGAAAAAGCGACATTCTGGACAGGCCTAAAAAAAACATTTTAAAACCATTTTCACAAAAAATTGCAGATATTTTTTTTTCATTTTCTTGACACAAAAACAGTGACCCTGGTCATGCCGAACTAGCGACATTCTGGACAGGCATAAAAAAACATTTTAAAACCATTTTCACAAAAAATTGCAGATATTTTTTTTTCATTTTCTTGACACAAAAACAGTGACCCCGGTCATGCCGAACTAGCGACATTCTGGACAGGCCTAAAAAAAACATTTTAAAACCATTTCCACGAAAAATTGCAGTTTCTATTTTTGTCACCAAAAACGATGATTCCGATCATTCCGAACTAGCGACATTCTGGACAGGCCTAAAAAAAAACATTTTAAAACCATTTTCACAAAAAATTGCAGATATTTTTTTTTCATTTTCGTGACACAAAAACAGGGACCCCGGTCATGCCGAACTAGCGACATTCTGGACAGGCCTAAAAAAAAAAATTAAAACCATTTCCACAAAAAATTGCAGTTTCTATTTTTGTCACCAAAAACGATGACTCCGATCATTCCGAACTAGCGACATTCTGGACAGGCCTAAAAAAAAAATGTAGAACCATTTTCACAAAAAATTGCAGATATTTTATTTTCATTTTCGTGACACAAAAACAGTGACCCCGGTCATGCCGAACTATCGACATTCTGGACAGGCCTAAAAAAACATTTTAAAACCATTTTCACAAAATAAGCTCAGAATTCTTTTTTTCATTTTTTGACACAAAAACAGTGACCCCGGTCATGCCGAACTATCGACATTCTGGACAGGCCTAAAAAAAAACATTTTAGAACCATTTTCAAAAAAAAAAGCTCAGAATTCTTTTTTTCATTTTTTGACACAAAAACAGTGACCCCGGTCATGCCGAACTATCGACATTCTGGACAGGCCTAAAAAAACATTTTAAAACCATTTTCACAAAAAATTGTAGATTTCTATTTTGTCCCTAAAAACGATGATTCCAATCATCCTGAAAAAGCGACATTCTGGACAGGCCTAAAAAAACATTTTAAAAACATTTTCACAAAAAATTGCAGATTTCTATTTTTGTCAACAAAAACGATGACTCCGATCATGCCGAACTAGCGACATTTTGGACAGGCCTAAAAATTTTTTTTCAACCATTTCCACAAAAAATTGCAGTTTCTATTTTTGTCAACAAAAACGATGACTCCGATCATGCCGAACTAGCGACATTTTGGACAGGCCTAAAAAAAAACATTTTAGAACCATTTTCACAAAAAAAGCTCAGATTTTTTTCATTTTCGTGACACAAAAACAGTGACCCCGGTCATGCCGAACTAGCGACATTCTGGACAGGCCTAAAAAAACATTTTAAAACCATTTTCACCAAAAATTGCAGATATTTTTTTTTCATTTTCGTGACACAAAAACAGTGACCCCGGTCATGCCGAACTAGCGACATTCTGGACAGGCCTAAAAAAACATTTTAAAACCATTTTCACAAAAAATTGCAGATTTCTATTTTGTCCCTAAAAACGATGACTCCGATCATGCCGAAAAAGCGACATTCTGGACAGGCCTAAAAAAACATTTTAAAACCATTTTCACAAAAAATTGCAGATTTCTATTTTGTCCCTAAAAACGATGACCCCGGTCATGCCGAACTAGCGACATTCTGGACAGGCCTAAAAAAACATTTTAAAACCATTTTCACAAAAAATTGCAGATTTCTATTTTGTCCCTAAAAACGATGATTCCAATCATCCTGAAAAAGCGACATTCTGGACAGGCCTAAAAAAACATTTTAAAAACATTTTCACAAAAAATTGCAGATTTCTATTTTTGTCAACAAAAACGATGACTCCGATCATGCCGAACTAGCGACATTTTGGACAGGCCTAAAAAAATTTTTTCAACCATTTCCACAAAAAATTGCAGTTTCTATTTTTGTCAACAAAAACGATGACTCCGATCATGCCGAACTAGCGACATTTTGGACAGGCCTAAAAAAAAACATTTTAGAACCATTTTCACAAAAAAAAGCTCAGATTTTTTTTTTCATTTTAGTGACACAAAAACAGTGACCCCGGTCATGCCGAACTAGCGACATTCTGGACAGGCCTAAAAAAAACATTTTAAAACCATTTTCACCAAAAATTGCAGATATTTTTTTTTCATTTTCGTGACACAAAAACAGTGACCCCGGTCATGCCGAACTAGCGACATTCTGGACAGGCCTAAAAAAACATTTTAAAACCATTTTCACCAAAAATTGCAGATTTCTATTTTGTCCCTAAAAACGATGACTCCGATCATGCCGAAAAAGCGACATTCTGGACAGGCCTAAAAAAAACATTTTAAAACCATTTTCTTAAAAAATTGCAGATTTCTATTTTGTCCCTAAAAACGATGACTCCGATCATGCCGAAAAAGCGACATTCTGGACAGGCCTAAAAAAAACATTTTAAAACCATTTTCTTAAAAAATTGCAGATTTCTATTTTGTCCCTAAAAACGATGACTCCGATCATGCCGAAAAAGCGACATTCTGGACAATCCTAAAAAAAAAATTTAAAACCATTTTCACAAAAAATTGCAGATTTCTATTTTGTCCCTAAAAACGATGATTCCGATCATGCCGAAAAAGCGACATTCTGGACAGGCCTAAAAAAAACATTTTAAAACCATTTTCACAAAAAATTGCAGATATTTTTTTTTCATTTTCTTGACACAAAAACAGTGACCCTGGTCATGCCGAACTAGCGACATTCTGGACAGGCATAAAAAAACATTTTAAAACCATTTTCACAAAAAATTGCAGATATTTTTTTTTCATTTTCTTGACACAAAAACAGTGACCCCGGTCATGCCGAACTAGCGACATTCTGGACAGGCCTAAAAAAACATTTTAAAACCATTTCCACGAAAAAATTGCAGTTTCTATTTTTGTCACCAAAAACGATGATTCCGATCATTCCGAACTAGCGACATTCTGGACAGGCCTAAAAAAAAACATTTTAAAACCATTTTCACAAAAATTGCAGATATTTTTTTCATTTTCGTGACACAAAAACAGGGACCCCGGTCATGCCGGAACTAGCGACATTCTGGACAGGCCTAAAAAAAAAAATTAAAACCATTTCCACAAAAAATTGCAGTTTCTATTTTTGTCACCAAAAACGATGACTCCGATCATTCCGAACTAGCGACATTCTGGACAGGCCTAAAAAAAAAATGTAGAACCATTTTCACAAAAAATTGCAGATATTTTATTTTCATTTTCGTGACACAAAAACAGTGACCCCGGTCATGCCGAACTATCGACATTCTGGACAGGCCTAAAAAACATTTTAAAACCATTTTCACAAAATAAGCTCAGAATTCTTTTTTTCATTTTTTGACACAAAAACAGTGACCCCGGTCATGCCGAACTATCGACATTCTGGACAGGCCTAAAAAAAAAGCATTTTAGAACCATTTTCAAAAAAAAAGCTCAGAATTCTTTTTTTCATTTTTTGACACAAAAACAGTGACCCCGGTCATGCCGAACTATCGACATTCTGGACAGGCCTAAAAAACATTTTAAAACCATTTTCACAAAAAATTGTAGATTTCTATTTTGTCCCTAAAAACGATGATTCCAATCATCCTGAAAAAGCGACATTCTGGACAGGCCTAAAAAAACATTTTAAAACATTTTCACAAAAATTGCAGATTTCTATTTTTGTCAACAAAAACGATGACTCCGATCATGCCGAACTAGCGACATTTTGGACAGGCCTAAAAAATTTTTTTCAACCATTTCCACAAAAAAATGCAGTTTCTATTTTTGTCAACAAAAACGATGACTCCGATCATGCCGAACTAGCGACATTTTGGACAGGCCTAAAAAAAAAACATTTTAGAACCATTTTCACAAAAAAAGCTCAGATTTTTTTTTTTCATTTTCGTGACACAAAAACAGTGACCCCGGTCATGCCGAACTAGCGACATTCTGGACAGGCCTAAAAAAAACATTTTAAAACCATTTTCACCAAAAATTGCAGATATTTTTTTTTCATTTTCGTGACACAAAAACAGTGACCCCCGGTCATGCCGAACTAGCGACATTCTGGACAGGCCTAAAAAAACATTTTAAAACCATTTTCACAAAAAATTGCAGATTTCTATTTTGTCCCTAAAAACGATGACTCCGATCATGCCGAAGAAGCGACATTCTGGACAGGCCTAAAAAAAACATTTTAAAACCATTTTCTCAAAAAATTGCAGATTTCTATTTTGTCCCTAAAAACGATGACTCCGATCATGCCGAAAAAGCGACATTCTGGACAATCCTAAAAAAAAAAATTAAAACCATTTTCACAAAATAAGCTCAGAATTCTTTTTTTCATTTTTTGACACAAAAACAGTGACCCCGGTCATGCCGAACTATCGACATTCTGGACAGGCCTAAAAAAAAAGCATTTTAGAACCATTTTCAAAAAAAAAGCTCAGAATTCTTTTTTTCATTTTTTGACACAAAAACAGTGACCCCGGTCATGCCGAACTATCGACATTCTGGACAGGCCTAAAAAAACATTTTAAAACCATTTTCACAAAAAATTGTAGATTTCTATTTTGTCCCTAAAAACGATGATTCCAATCATCCTGAAAAAGCGACATTCTGGACAGGCCTAAAAAAACATTTTAAAAACATTTTCACAAAAAATTGCAGATTTCTATTTTTGTCAACAAAAACGATGACTCCGATCATGCCGAACTAGCGACATTTTGGACAGGCCTAAAAAAAAAATTTCAACCATTTCCACAAAAAATTGCAGTTTCTATTTTTGTCAACAAAAACGATGACTCCGATCATGCCGAACTAGCGACATTTTGGACAGGCCTAAAAAAAACATTTTAGAACCATTTTCACAAAAAAAGCTCAGATTTTTTTTTTTCATTTTCGTGACACAAAAACAGTGACCCCGGTCATGCCGAACTAGCGACATTCTGGACAGGCCTAAAAAAAACATTTTAAAACCATTTTCACCAAAAATTGCAGATATTTTTTTTTCATTTTCGTGACACAAAAACAGTGACCCCCGGTCATGCCGAACTAGCGACATTCTGGACAGGCCTAAAAAAACATTTTAAAACCATTTTCACAAAAAATTGCAGATTTCTATTTTGTCCCTAAAAACGATGACTCCGATCATGCCGAAAAAGCGACATTCTGGACAGGCCTAAAAAAAACATTTTAAAACCATTTTCTCAAAAAATTGCAGATTTCTATTTTGTCCCTAAAAACGATGACTCCGATCATGCCGAAAAAGCGACATTCTGGACAATCCTAAAAAAAAAATTTAAAACCATTTTCACAAAAAATTGCAGATTTCTATTTTGTCCCTAAAAACGATGATTCCAATCATCCTAAAAAAAGCGACATTCTGGACAGGCCTAAAAAAACATTTTAAAAACATTTTCACCAAAAATTGCAGATTTCTATTTTTGTCACCAAAAACGATGACTCCGATCATGCCGAACTAGCGACATTTTGGACAGGCCTAAAAAAAAACATTTTAGAACCATTTTCACAAAAAAAGCTCCGATTTTTTTTTTTCATTTTCGTGACACAAAAACAGTGACCCCGGTCATGCCGAACTAGCGACATTCTGGACAGGCCTAAAAAACACATTTTAAAACCATTTTCACAAAAAATTGCAGATTTCTATTTTGTCCCTAAAAACGATGACTCCGATCATGCCGAAAAAGCGACATTCTGGACAGGCCTAAAAAAAAAATTAAAAACCATTTTCACAAAAAATTGCAGATTTCTATATTGTCCCTAAAAACGATGACTCCGATCATGCCGAACTAGCGACAGTCTGGACAGGCCTAAAAAAAAACATTTTAAAACCATTTCCACGAAAAATTGCAGTTTCTATTTTTGTCACCAAAAACGATGACTCCGATCATTCCGAACTAGCGACATTCTGGACAGGCCTAAAAAAAAACATTTTAAAACCATTTTCACAAAAAATTGCAGATATTTTTTTTTCATTTTCGTGACACAAAAACAGGGACCCCGGTCATGCCGAACTAGCGACATTCTGGACAGGCCAAAAAAAAATAATTAAAACCATTTCCACAAAAAATTGCAGTTTCTATTTTTGTCACCAAAAACGATGACTCCGATCATGCCGAACTAGCGACATTTTGGACAGGCCTAAAAAAAAAGCATTTTAGAACCATTTTCAAAAAAAAAGCTCAGAATGCTTTTTTTCATTTTTTGACACAAAAACAGTGACCCCGGTCATGAACAACTATCGACATTCTGGACAGGCCTAAAAAAAACATTTTAAAAACATTTTCACAAAAAATTGCAGATTTCTATTTTGTCCCTAAAAACGATGACTCCGATCATGCCGAAAAAGCGACATTCTGGACAGGCCTAAAATTTTTTTTTTTAACCATTTTCACAAAAAATTGCAGATATTTTTTCTCGTTTTCGTGACACAAAAACAGTGACCCCGGTCATGCCGAACTATCGACATTCTGGACAGGCCTAAAAAACACATTTTAAAACCATTTTCACAAAAAATTGCAGATTTCTATTTTGTCCCTAAAAACGATGACTCCGATCATGCCGAAAGCGACATTCTGGACAGGCCTAAAAAAAAGCATTTTAGAACCATTTTCAAAAAAAAGCTCAGAATTCTTTTTTCATTTTTTGACACAAAAACAGTGACCCCGGTCATGCAGAACTATCGACATACTGGACAGGCCTAAAAAAACATTTTAAAACCATTTTCACAAAAATTGCAGATTTCTATTTTGTCCCTAAAAACGTTGACTCCGATCATGCCGAAAAAGCGACATTCTGGACAGGTCTAAAAAAATGTTTTAAAACCATTTTCACCAAAAATTGCTGATTTTTTTTTCTTCATTTTCGTGACACAAAAACAGTGACCCTGGTCATGCCGAACTATCGACATTCTGGACAGGCCTAAAAAACATTTTAAAACCATTTTCACAAAAAATTGCAGATTTCTATTTTGTCCCTAAAAATGATGACTCCGATCATGCCGAAAAAGCGACATTCTGGACAGGCCTAAAAAATTTTTTAAAACCATTTTCACCAAAAATTGCTGATTTTTTTTTCTTCATTTTCGTGACACAAAAACAGTGACCCCGGTCATGCCGAACTATCGACATTCTGGACAGGCCTAAAAAAAACATTTTAAAACCATTTTCACAAAAATTGCAGATTTCTATTTTGTCCCTAAAAACGATGACTCCGATCATGCCGAAAGCGACATTCTGGACAGGCCTAAAAAATTTTTTTTTAACCATTTTCACAAAAAATTGCAGATATTTTTTTCTCATTTTCGTGACACAAAAACAGTGACCCCGGTCATGCAGAACTATCGACATACTGGACAGGCCTAAAAAAAACATTTTAAAACCATTTTCACAAAAAATTGCAGATTTCTATTTTGTCCCTAAAAACGATGACTCCGATCATGCCGAAAAAGCGACATTCTGGACAGGCCTAAAAAAATGTTTTTGAACCATTTTCACAAAAAATTGCAGATTTCTATTTTGTCCCTAAAAACGATGACTCCGATCATGCCGAAAAAGCGACATTCTGGACAGGCCTAAAAATTTTTTTTTAACCATTTTCACCAAAAATTGCTGATTTTTTTCTCATTTTCGTGACACAAAAACAGTGACCCCGGTCATGCCGAACTATCGACATTCTGGACAGGCCTAAAAAAAACATTTTAAAACCATTTTCACCAAAAATTGCAGATTTCTATTTTGTCCCTAACAACGATGACTCCGATCATGCCGAAAAAGCGACATTCTGGACAGGTCAAAAAAAAAATTTTAAAACCATTTTCACCAAAAATTGCTGATTTTTTTTTCTTCATTTTCGTGACACAAAAACAGTGACGCCCGGTCATGCCGAACTAGCGACATTCTGGACAGGCCTAAAAAAAAAACATTTTAAAACCATTTTCCAAAAAATTGTAGATTTCTATTTTTGTCACCAAAAACGAATTACTCCGATCATGCGAACTAAGCGACATTTTGGACAGGCCTAAAAAAAAGCATTTTAGAACCATATTCAAAAAAAAAAGCTCAGAATTCTTTTTTTCATTTTTTGACACAAAAACAGTGACCCCGGTCATGCCGAACTATCGACATTCTGGACAGGCCTAAAAAAACATTTTAAAACCATTTTCACAAAAAATTGCAGATTTCTATTTTGTCCCTAAAAACGGTGACTCCGATCATGCCGAAAAAGCGACATTCTGGACAGGCCTAAAAAAAACATTTTAAAACCATTTTCACAAAAAATTGTAGATTTCTATTTTGTCCCTAAAAACGATGACTCCGATCATGCCGAAAAAGCGACATTCTGGACAGGCCTAAACATTTTTTTTTTAACCATTTTCACAAAAAATTGCAGATATTTTTTTCTCGTTTTCGTGACACAAAAACAGTGACCCCGGTCATGCCGAACTATCGACATTCTGGACAGGCCTAAAAAACACATTTTAAAACCATTTTCACAAAAAATTGCAGATTTCTATTTTGTCCCTAAAAACGATGACTCCGATCATGCCGAAAAAGCGACATTCTGGACAGGCCTAAAAAAAAGCATTTTAGAACCATTTTCAAAAAAAAAGCTCAGAATTCTTTTTTTCATTTTTTGACACAAAAACAGTGACCCCGGTCATGCAGAACTATCGACATTCTGGACAGGCCTAAAAAAACATTTTAAAACCATTTTCACAAAAAATTGCAGATTTCTATTTTGTCCCTAAAAACGATGACTCCGATCATGCCGAAAAAACGACATTCTGGACAGGCCTAAAAAAAAATTTAAAAACCATTTTCACCAAAAATTGCTGATTTTTTTTTCTTCATTTTCGTGACACAAAAACAGTGACCCCGGTTATGCCGAACTAGCGACATTCTGGACAGGCCTAAAAAAAAACATTTTAAAACCATTTTCACAAAAAATTGTAGATTTCTATTTTTGTCACCAAAAACGAATACTCCGATCATGCCGAACTAGCGACATTTTGGACAGGCCTAAAAAAAAAGCATTTTAGAACCATATTAAAAAAAAAGCTCAGAATTCTTTTTTTCATTTTTTGACACAAAAACAGTGACCCCGGTCATGCCGAACTATCGACATTCTGGACAGGCCTAAAAAAACATTTTAAAACCATTTTCACAAAAAATTGCAGATTTCTATTTTGTCCCTAAAAACGGTGACTCCGATCATGCCGAAAAAGCGACATTCTGGACAGGCCTAAAAAAACATTTTAAAACCATTTTCACAAAAAATTGTAGATTTCTATTTTTGTCACCAAAAACGATGACTCGATCATGCCGAACTAGCGACATTTTGGACAGGCCTAAAAAAAAAGCATTTTAGAACCATATTCAAAAAAAAGCTCAGAATTCTTTTTTCATTTTTGACACAAAAACAGTGACCCCGGTCATGCCGAACTATCGACATTCTGGACAGGCCTAAAAAAACATTTTAAAACCATTTTCACAAAAAATTGCAGATTTCTATTTTGTCCCTAAAAACGGTGACTCCGATCATGCCGAAAAAGCGACATTCTGGACAGGCCTAAAAAAACATTTTAAAACCATTTTCACAAAAAATTGTAGATTTCTATTTTTGTCACCAAAAACGATGACTCGATCATGCCGAACTAGCGACATTTTGGACAGGCCTAAAAAAAAAGCATTTTAGAACCATATTCAAAAAAAAGCTCAGAATTCTTTTTTTCATTTTTTGACACAAAAAACAGTGCCGAACTATCGACATTCTGGACAGGCCTAAAAAACATTTTAAAACCATTTTCACAAAAATTGCAGATTTCTATTTTGTCCCTAAAAACGGTGACTCCGATCATGCCGAAAAAGCGACATTCTGGACAGGCCTAAAAAAAATTTTTAGAACCATTTTCACAAGAAATTGCAGATATTTTTTTTTCATTTTCGTGACACAAAAACAGTGACCCCGGTCATGCCGAACTATCGACATTCTGGACAGGCCTAAAAAAACATTTTAAAACCATTTTCACAAAAATTGTAGATTTCTATTTTTGTCACCAAAAACGATGACTCCGATCATGCCGAACTAGCGACATTTTGGACAGGCCTAAAAAAAAGCATTTTAGAACCATTTTCAAAAAAAAAGCTCAGAATGCTTTTTTTCATTTTTTGACACAAAAACAGTGACCCCGGTCATGCAGAACTATCGACATACTGGACAGGCCTAAAAAAAACATTTTAAAACCATTTTCACAAAAAATTGCAGATTTCTATTTTGTCCCTAAAAACGTTGACTCGATCATGCCGAAAAAAGCGACATTCTGGACAGGCCTAAAAAAATGTTTTTGAACCATTTTCACAAAAAATTGCAGATATTTTTTTTTCATTTTCGTGACACAAAAACAGTGACCCCGGTCATGCCGAACTATCGACATTCTGGACAGGCCTAAAAAAACATTTTAAAACCATTTTCACAAAAATTGCAGATTTCTATTTTGTCCCTAAAAACGATGACTCCGATCATTCCGGCGACATTCTGGACAGGCCTAAAAAAAAATTTAAAAACCATTTTCACCAAAAATTGCTGATTTTTTTTTCTTCATTTTCGTGACACAAAAACAGTGACCCCGGTTATGCCGAACTAGCGACATTCTGGACAGGCCTAAAAAAAAAATTTTGAACCATTTTCACAAAAAATTGCAGATATTTTTTTTCTCATTTTCGTGACACAAAAACAGTGACCCCGGTCATGCCGAACTATCGACATTCTGGACAGGCCTAAAAAAAACATTTTAAAACCATTTTCACCAAAAATTGCAGATTTCTATTTTGTCCCTAAAAACGATGACTCCGATCATGCCGAAAAAGCGACATTCTGGACAGGTCAAAAAAAATTTAAAACCATTTTCACCAAAAATTGCTGATTTTTTTTCTTCATTTTCGTGACACAAAAACAGTGACCCCGGTCATGCCGAACTAGCGACATTCTGGACAGGCCTAAAAAAAAACATTTTAAAACCATTTTCACAAAAAATTGTAGATTTCTATTTTTGTCACCAAAAACGAATACTCCGATCATGCCGAACTAGCGACATTTTGGACAGGCCTAAAAAAAAGCATTTTAGAACCATATTCAAAAAAAAAGCTCAGAATTCTTTTTTCATTTTTTGACACAAAAACAGTGACCCCGGTCATGCCGAACTATCGACATTCTGGACAGGCCTAAAAAAACATTTTAAAACCATTTTCACAAAAAATTGCAGATTTCTATTTTGTCCCTAAAAACGGTGACTCCGATCATGCCGAAAAAGCGACATTCTGGACAGGCCTAAAAAAACATTTTAAAACCATTTTCACAAAAATTGTAGATTTCTATTTTTGTCACCAAAAACGATGACTCCGATCATGCCGAACTAGCGACATTTTGGACAGGCCTAAAAAAAAGCATTTTAGAACCATATTCAAAAAAAAAGCTCAGAATTCTTTTTTTCATTTTTTGACACAAAAACAGTCACCCCGGTCATGCCGAACTATCGACATTCTGGACAGGCCTAAAAAAACATTTTAAAACCATTTTCACAAAAAATTGCAGATTTCTATTTTGTCCCTAAAAACGGTGACTCCGATCATGCCGAAAAAGCGACATTCTGGACAGGCCTAAAAAAATTTTTTAGAACCATTTTCACAAGAAATTGCAGATATTTTTTTTTCATTTTCGTGACACAAAAACAGTGACCCCGGTCATGCCGAACTATCGACATTCTGGACAGGCCTAAAAAAAACATTTTAAAACCATTTTCACAAAAAATTGTAGATTTCTATTTTGTCACCAAAAACGATGACTCCGATCATGCCGAACTAGCGACATTCTGGACAGGCCTAAAAAAAAAGCATTTTAGAACCATTTTCAAAAAAAAAGCTCAGAATTCTTTTTTCATTTTTTGACACAAAAACAGTGACCCCGGTCATGCCGAACTATCGACATTCTGGACAGGCCTAAAAAAACATTTTAAAACCATTTTCACAAAAATTGCAGATTTCTATTTTGTCCCTAAAAACGATGACTCCGATCATGCCGAAAAAGCGACATTCTGGACAGGCCTAAAAAAACATTTTAAAACCATTTTCACAAAATTGTAGATTTCTATTTTGTCACCAAAAACGATGACTCCGATCATGCCGAACTAGCGACATTTTGGACAGGCCTAAAAAAAAGCATTTTAGAACCATTTTCAAAAAAAAAGCTCAGAATGCTTTTTTTTCATTTTTTGACACAAAAACAGTGACCCCGGTCATGCAGAACTATCGACATACTGGACAGGCCTAAAAAAAACATTTTAAAACCATTTTCACAAAAAATTGCAGATTTCTATTTTGTCCCTAAAAACGATGACTCCGATCATGCCGAAAAAGCGACATTCTGGACAGGCCTAAAAAAAAATTTAAAAACATTTTCACCAAAAATTGCTGATTTTTTTTTCTTCATTTTCGTGACACAAAAACTAGCGACATTCTGGACAGGCCTAAAAAAAAGCATTTTAGAACCATTTTCAAAAAAAAAGCTCAGAATTCTTTTTTTCATTTTCGTGACACAAAAACAGTGACCCCGGTCATGCCGAACTATCGACATTCTGGACAGGCCTAAAAAAACATTTTAAAACCATTTTCACCAAAAATTGCAGATTTCTATTTTGTCCCTAAAAACGATGACTCCGATCATGCCGAAAAAGCGACATTCTGGACAGGTCAAAAAAAAAATTTAAAACCATTTTCACCCAAAAATTGCTGATTTTTTTTTCTTCATTTTCGTGACACAAAAACAGTGACCCCGGTCATGCCGAACTAGCGACATTCTGGACAGGCCTAAAAAAAAACATTTTAAAACCATTTTCACAAAAAATTGTAGATTTCTATTTTTGTCACCAAAAACGATGACTCCGATCATGCCGAACTAGCGACATTTTGGACAGGCCTAAAAAAAAGCATTTTAGAACCATATTCAAAAAAAAAGCTCAGAATTCTTTTTTTCATTTTTTGACACAAAAACAGTGACCCCGGTCATGCCGAACTATCGACATTCTGGACAGGCCTAAAAAAACATTTTAAAACCATTTTCACAAAAAATTGCAGATTTCTATTTTGTCCCTAAAAACGGTGACTCCGATCATGCCGAAAAGCGACATTCTGGACAGGCCTAAAAAACATTTTAAAACCATTTTCACAAAAAATTGCAGATTTCTATTTTGTCCCTAAAAACGATGACTCCGATCATTCCGAAAAGCGACATTCTGGACAGGCCTAAAAAAAATTTAAAAACCATTTTCACCAAAAATTGCTGATTTTTTTTTCTTCATTTTCGTGACACAAAAACAGTGACCCCGGTTATGCCGAACTAGCGACATTCTGGACAGGCCTAAAAAAAAAATTTAGAACCATTTTCACAAAAAATTGCAGATATTTTTTTCTCATTTTCGTGACACAAAAACAGTGACCCCGGTCATGCCGAACTATCGACATTCTGGACAGGCCTAAAAAAACATTTTAAAACCATTTTCACCAAAATTGCAGATTTCTATTTTGTCCCTAAAAACGATGACTCCGATCATGCCGAAAAAGCGACATTCTGGACAGGTCAAAAAAAAATTTAAAACCATTTTCACCAAAAATTGCTGATTTTTTTTTCTTCATTTTCGTGACACAAAAACAGTGACCCCGGTCATGCCGAACTAGCGACATTCTGGACAGGCCTAAAAAAAAACATTTTAAAACCATTTTCACAAAAATTGTAGATTTCTATTTTTGTCACCAAAAACGAATACTCCGATCATGCCGAACTAGCGACATTTTGGACAGGCCTAAAAAAAAAGCATTTTAGAACCATATTCAAAAAAAAGCTCAGAATTCTTTTTTTCATTTTTTGACACAAAAACAGTGACCCCGGTCATGCCGAACTATCGACATTCTGGACAGGCCTAAAAAAACATTTTAAAACCATTTTCACAAAAAATTGCAGATTTCTATTTTGTCCCTAAAACGGTGACTCGATCATGCCGAAAAAGCGACATTCTGGACAGGCCTAAAAAAAACATTTTAAAACCATTTTCACAAAAATTGTAGATTTCTATTTTTGTCACCAAAAACGATGACTCCGATCATGCCGAACTAGCGACATTTTGGACAGGCCTAAAAAAAAAGCATTTTAGAACCATTTTCAAAAAAAAGCTCAGAATGCTTTTTTTCATTTTTTGACACAAAAACAGTGACCCCGGTCATGCAGAACTATCGACATACTGGACAGGCCTAAAAAAACATTTTAAAACCATTTTCACAAAAATTGCAGATTTCTATTTTGTCCCTAAAAACGATGACTCCGATCATGCCGAAAAAGCGACATTCTGGACAGGCCTAAAAAAAATTTAAAACCATTTTCACCAAAAATTGCTGATTTTTTTTCTTCATTTTCGTGACACAAAAACAGTGACCCGGTTATGCCGAACTAGCGACATTCTGGACAGGCCTAAAAAAAAGCATTTTAGAACCATTTTCAAAAAAAAGCTCAGAATTTTTTTTTCATTTTTTGACACAAAAACAGTGACCCCGGTCATGCAGAACTATCGACATACTGGACAGGCCTAAAAAAACATTTTAAAACCATTTTCACAAAAAATTGTAGATTTCTATTTTGTCACCAAAAACGATGACTCCGATCATGCCGAACTAGCGACATTTTGGACAGGCCTAAAAAAAAGCATTTTAGAACCATTTTCAAAAAAAAGCTCAGAATTCTTTTTTTCATTTTTTGACACAAAAACAGTGACCCCGGTCATGCCGAACTATCGACATTCTGGACAGGCCTAAAAAAAACATTTTAAAACCATTTTCACAAAAAATTGCAGATTTCTATTTTGTCCCTAAAAACGGTGACTCGATCATGCCGAAAAAGCGACATTCTGGACAGGCCTAAAAAAAACATTTTAAAACCATTTTCACAAAAAATTGTAGATTTCTATTTTTGTCACCAAAAACGATGACTCCGATCATGCCGAACTAGCGACATTTTGGACAGGCCTAAAAAAAAAGCATTTTAGAACCATTTTCAAAAAAAAAGCTCAGAATGCTTTTTTTTCATTTTTTGACACAAAAACAGTGACCCCGGTCATGCAGAACTATCGACATACTGGACAGGCCTAAAAAAACATTTTAAAACCATTTTCACAAAAAATTGCAGATTTCTATTTTGTCCCTAAAAACGATGACTCCGATCATGCCGAAAAGCGACATTCTGGACAGGCCTAAAAAAAATTTAAAACCATTTTCACCAAAAATTGCTGATTTTTTTTCTTCATTTTCGTGACACAAAAACTAGCGACATTCTGGACAGGCCTAAAAAAAAGCATTTTAGAACCATTTTCAAAAAAAAAGCTCAGAATTATTTTTTTCATTTTCGTGACACAAAAACAGTGACCCCGGTCATGCCGAACTATCGACATTCTGGACAGGCCTAAAAAAAACATTTTAAAACCATTTTCACCAAAAATTGCAGATTTCTATTTTGTCCCTAAAAACGATGACTCCGATCATGCCGAAAAAGCGACATTCTGGACAGGTCAAAAAAAAAATTTAAAACCATTTTCACCAAAATTGCTGATTTTTTTTTCTTCATTTTCGTGACACAAAAACAGTGACCCCGGTCATGCCGAACTAGCGACATTCTGGACAGGCCTAAAAAAAACATTTTAAAACCATTTTCACAAAAAATTGTAGATTTCTATTTTTGTCACCAAAAACGATGACTCCGATCATGCCGAACTAGCGACATTTTGGACAGGCCTAAAAAAAAGCATTTTAGAACCATATTCAAAAAAAAAGCTCAGAATTCTTTTTTTCATTTTTTGACACAAAAACAGTGACCCCGGTCATGCCGAACTATCGACATTCTGGACAGGCCTAAAAAAACATTTTAAAACCATTTTCACAAAAAATTGCAGATTTCTATTTTGTCCCTAAAAACGGTGACTCCGATCATGCCGAAAAAGCGACATTCTGGACAGGCCTAAAAAAAATTTTAGAACCATTTTCACAAGAAATTGCAGATTTCTATTTTTGTCACCAAAAACGATGACTCCGATCATGCCGAACTAGCGACATTTTGGACAGGCCTAAAAAAAAAGCATTTTAGAACCATTTTCAAAAAAAAAGCTCAGAATGCTTTTTTTCATTTTTTGACACAAAAACAGTGACCCCGGTCATGCAGAACTATCGACATACTGGACAGGCCTAAAAAAAACATTTTAAAACCATTTTCACAAAAAATTGCAGATTTCTATTTTGTCCCTAAAAACGTTGACTCCGATCATGCCGAAAAAGCGACATTCTGGACAGGCCTAAAAAAATGTTTTTGAACCATTTTCACAAAAAATTGCAGATATTTTTTTTTCATTTTCGTGACACAAAAACAGTGACCCCGGTCATGCCGAACTATCGACATTCTGGACAGGCCTAAAAAAACATTTTAAAACCATTTTCACAAAAAATTGCAGATTTCTATTTTGTCCCTAAAAACGATGACTCCGATCATTCCGAAAAAGCGACATTCTGGACAGGCCTAAAAAAAAATTTAAAAACCATTTTCACCAAAAATTGCTGATTTTTTTTCTTCATTTTCGTGACACAAAAACAGTGACCCCGGTTATGCCGAACTAGCGACATTCTGGACAGGCCTAAAAAAAAAATTTAGAACCATTTTCACAAAAAATTGCAGATATTTTTTTCTCATTTTCGTGACACAAAAACAGTGACCCCGGTCATGCCGAACTATCGACATTCTGGACAGGCCTAAAAAAACATTTTAAAACCATTTTCACCAAAAAATTGCAGATTTCTATTTTGTCCCTAAAAACGATGACTCCGATCATGCCGAAAAAGCGACATTCTGGACAGGTCAAAAAAAAAATTTAAAACCATTTTCACCAAAAATTGCTGATTTTTTTTTCTTCATTTTCGTGACACAAAAACAGTGACCCCGGTCATGCCGAACTAGCGACATTCTGGACAGGCCTAAAAAAAACATTTTAAAACCATTTTCACAAAAAATTGTAGATTTCTATTTTTGTCACCAAAAACGAATACTCCGATCATGCCGAACTAGCGACATTTTGGACAGGCCTAAAAAAAAAGCATTTTAGAACCATATTCAAAAAAAAGCTCAGAATTCTTTTTTTCATTTTTTGACACAAAAACAGTGACCCCGGTCATGCCGAACTATCGACATTCTGGACAGGCCTAAAAAAACATTTTAAAACCATTTTCACAAAAATTGCAGATTTCTATTTTGTCCCTAAAACGGTGACTCCGATCATGCCGAAAAAGCGACATTCTGGACAGGCCTAAAAAAAACATTTTAAAACCATTTTCACAAAAAATTGTAGATTTCTATTTTTGTCACCAAAAACGATGACTCCGATCATGCCGAACTAGCGACATTTTGGACAGGCCTAAAAAAAAAGCATTTTAGAACCATTTTCAAAAAAAGCTCAGAATGCTTTTTTTTCATTTTTTGACACAAAAACAGTGACCCCGGTCATGCAGAACTATCGACATACTGGACAGGCCTAAAAAAACATTTTAAAACCATTTTCACAAAAAATTGCAGATTTCTATTTTGTCCCTAAAAACGATGACTCCGATCATGCCGAAAAAGCGACATTCTGGACAGGCCTAAAAAAAAATTTTAAAACCATTTTCACCAAAAATTGCTGATTTTTTTTTCTTCATTTTCGTGACACAAAAACAGTGACCCCGGTTATGCCGAACTAGCGACATTCTGGACAGGCCTAAAAAAAAAGCATTTTAGAACCATTTTCAAAAAAAAAGCTCAGAATTCTTTTTTCATTTTTTGACACAAAAACAGTGACCCCGGTCATGCAGAACTATCGACATACTGGACAGGCCTAAAAAAAACATTTTAAAACCATTTTCACAAAAAATTGCAGATTTCTATTTTGTCCCTAAAAACGTTGACTCCGATCATGCCGAAAAAGCGACATTCTGGACAGGCCTAAAAAAATGTTTTTGAACCATTTTCACAAAAAATTGCAGATATTTTTTTTTCATTTTCGTGACACAAAAACAGTGACCCCGGTCATGCCGAACTATCGACATTCTGGACAGGCCTAAAAAAACATTTTAAAACCATTTTCACAAAAAATTGCAGATTTCTATTTTGTCCCTAAAAACGATGACTCCGATCATTACGAAAAAGCGACATTCTGGACAGGCCTAAAAAAAAATTTAAAAACCATTTTCACCAAAAATTGCTGATTTTTTTTTCTTCATTTTCGTGACACAAAAACAGTGACCCCGGTTATGCCGAACTAGCGACATTCTGGACAGGCCTAAAAAAAAATTTAGAACCATTTTCACAAAAAATTGCAGATATTTTTTTCTCATTTTCGTGACACAAAAACAGTGACCCCGGTCATGCCGAACTATCGACATTCTGGACAGGCCTAAAAAAAACATTTTAAAACCATTTTCACCAAAAATTGCAGATTTCTATTTTGTCCCTAAAAACGATGACTCCGATCATGCCGAAAAAGCGACATTCTGGACAGGTCAAAAAAAAAATTTTAAAACCATTTTCACCAAAAATTGCTGATTTTTTTTTCTTCATTTTAGTGACACAAAAACAGTGACCCCGGTCATGCTGAACTATCGACATTCTGGACAGGCCTAAAAAAACATTTTAAAACCATTTTCACAAAAAAATGCAGATTTCTATTTTGTCCCTAAAAACGATGACTCCGATCATTCCGAAAAAGCGACATTCTGGACAGGCCTAAAAAAATGTTTTTGAACCATTTTCACAAAAAATTGCAGATATTTTTTTTTCATTTTCGTGACACAAAAACAGTGACCCCGGTCATGCCGAACTATCGACATTCTGGACAGGCCTAAAAAAACATTTTAAAACCATTTTCACAAAAAATTGCAGATTTCTATTTTGTCCCTAAAAACGATGACTCCGATCATTCCGAAAAAGCGACATTCTGGACAGGCCTAAAAAAAAAATTTAAAAACCATTTTCACCAAAAATTGCTGATTTTTTTTTCTTCATTTTCGTGACACAAAAACAGTGACCCCGGTTATGCCGAACTAGCGACATTCTGGACAGGCCTAAAAAAAAATGTAGAACCATTTTCACCAAAAATTGCAGATATTTTTTTCTCATTTTCGTGACACAAAAACAGTGACCCCGGTCATGCCGAACTATCGACATTCTGGACAGGCCTAAAAAAAACATTTTAAAACCATTTTCACCAAAAATTGCAGATTTCTATTTTGTCCCTAAAAACGATGACTCCGATCATGCCGAAAAAGCGACATTCTGGACAGGTCAAAAAAAATTTTAAAACCATTTTCACCAAAAATTGCTGATTTTTTTTCTTCATTTTCGTGACACAAAAACAGTGACCCCGGTCATGCCGAACTAGCGACATTCTGGACAGGCCTAAAAAAAAAACATTTTAAAACCATTTTCACAAAAAATTGTAGATTTCTATTTTTGTCACCAAAAACGAATACTCCGATCATGCCGAACTAGCGACATTTTGGACAGGCCTAAAAAAAAGCATTTTAGAACCATATTCAAAAAAAAGCTCAGAATTCTTTTTTTCATTTTTTGACACAAAAACAGTGACCCCGGTCATGCCGAACTATCGACATTCTGGACAGGCCTAAAAAAAACATTTTAAAACCATTTTCACAAAAAATTGCAGATTTCTATTTTGTCCCTAAAAACGGTGACTCCGATCATGCCGAAAAAGCGACATTCTGGACAGGCCTAAAAAAAACATTTTAAAACCATTTTCACAAAAAATTGTAGATTTCTATTTTTGTCACCAAAAACGATGACTCCGATCATGCCGAACTAGCGACATTTTGGACAGGCCTAAAAAAAAGCATTTTAGAACCATATTCAAAAAAAAGCTCAGAATTCTTTTTTCATTTTTTGACACAAAAACAGTGACCCCGGTCATGCCGAACTATCGACATTCTGGACAGGCCTAAAAAAACATTTTAAAACCATTTTCACAAAAATTGCAGATTTCTATTTTGTCCCTAAAAACGGTGACTCCGATCATGCTGAAAAAGCGACATTCTGGACAGGCCTAAAAAAACATTTTAAAACCATTTTCACAAAAAATTGTAGATTTCTATTTTTGTCACCAAAAACGATGACTCCGATCATGCCGAACTAGCGACATTTTGGACAGGCCTAAAAAAAAGCATTTTAGAACCATATTCAAAAAAAAGCTCAGAATTCTTTTTTTCATTTTTTGACACAAAAACAGTGACCCCGGTCATGCCGAACTATCGACATTCTGGACAGGCCTAAAAAAACATTTTAAAACCATTTTCACAAAAAATTGCAGATTTCTATTTTGTCCCTAAAAACTGTGACTCCGATCATGCCGAAAAAGCGACATTCTGGACAGGCCTAAAAAAAATTTTTAGAACCATTTTCACAAGATATTGCAGATATTTTTTTTTCATTTTCGTGACACAAAAACAGTGACCCCGGTCATGCCGAACTATCGACATTCTGGACAGGCCTAAAAAAAACATTTTAAAACCATTTTCACAAAAAATTGTAGATTTCTATTTTTGTCCCTAAAAACGATGACTCCGATCATGCCGAAAAAGCGACATTCTGGACAGGCCTAAAAAAATGTTTTTGAACCATTTTCACAAAAAATTGCAGATATTTTTTTTTCATTTTCGTGACACAAAAACAGTGACCCCGGTCATGCCGAACTATCGACATTCTGGACAGGCCTAAAAAAACATTTTAAAACCATTTTCACAAAAATTGCAGATTTCTATTTTGTCCCTAAAAACGATGACTCCGATCATTCCGAAAAAGCGACATTCTGGACAGGCCTAAAAAAAAATTTAAAAACCATTTTCACCAAAAATTGCTGATTTTTTTTTCTTCATTTTCGTGACACAAAAACAGTGACCCCGGTTATGCCGAACTAGCGACATTCTGGACAGGCCTAAAAAAAAAATTTAGAACCATTTTCACAAAAAATTGCAGATATTTTTTTCTCATTTTCGTGACACAAAAACAGTGACCCCGGTCATGCCGAACTATCGACATTCTGGACAGGCCTAAAAAAAACATTTTAAAACCATTTTCACCAAAAATTGCAGATTTCTATTTTGTCCCTAAAAACGATGACTCCGATCATGCCGAAAAAGCGACATTCTGGACAGGCCTAAAAATTTTTTTTAAAACATTTTCACCAAAAATTGCTGATTTTTTTTTCTTCATTTTCGTGACACAAAAACAGTGACCCCGGTCATGCCGAACTATCGACATTCTGGACAGGCCTAAAAAAACATTTTAAAACCATTTTCACAAAAAATTGCAGATTTCTATTTTGTCCCTAAAAACGATGACTCCGATCATTCCGAAAAAGCGACATTCTGGACAGGCCTAAAAAAAAACATTTTAAAACCATTTTCACAAAAATTGTAGATTTCTATTTTTGTCACCAAAAACGAATACTCCGATCATGCCGAACTAGCGACATTTTGGACAGGCCTAAAAAAAAAGCATTTTAGAACCATATTCAAAAAAAGCTCAGAATTCTTTTTTTCATTTTTTGACACAAAAACAGTGACCCCGGTCATGCCGAACTATCGACATTCTGGACAGGCCTAAAAAAAACATTTTAAAACCATTTTCACAAAAAATTGCAGATTTCTATTTTGTCCCTAAAAACGGTGTCTCCGATCATGCCGAAAAAGCGACATTCTGGACAGGCCTAAAAAAAACATTTTAAAACCATTTTCACAAAAAATTGTAGATTTCTATTTTTGTCACCAAAAACGATGACTCCGATCATGCCGAACTAGCGACATTTTGGACAGGCCTAAAAAAAAAGCATTTTAGAACCATATTCAAAAAAAAAGCTCAGAATTCTTTTTTTCATTTTTTGACACAAAAACAGTGACCCCGGTCATGCCGAACTATCGACATTCTGGACAGGCCTAAAAAAAAACATTTTAAAACCATTTTCACAAAAATTGCAGATTTCTATTTTGTCCCTAAAAACGGTGACTCCGATCATGCCGAAAAAGCGACATTCTGGACAGGCCTAAAAAAAATTTTAGAACCATTTTCACAAGAAATTGCAGATATTTTTTTTTCATTTTCGTGACACAAAAACAGTGACCCCGGTCATGCCGAACTATCGACATTCTGGACAGGCCTAAAAAAAACATTTTAAAACCATTTTCACAAAAAATTGTAGATTTCTATTTTTGTCACCAAAAACGAATACTCCGATCATGCCGAACTAGCGACATTCTGGACAGGCCTAAAAAAAAAGCATTTTAGAACCATTTTCAAAAAAAAAGCTCAGAATTTTTTTTTTCATTTTCGTGACACAAAAACAGTGACCCCGGTCATGCCGAACTATCGACATTCTGGACAGGCCTAAAAAAACATTTTAGAACCATTTTCACAAAAAATTGCAGAATTTCTATTTTGTCCCTAAAAACGGTGACTCCGATCATGCCGAAAAAGCGACATTCTGGACAGGCCTAAAAAAACATTTTAAAACCATTTTCACAAAAATTGCAGATTTCTATTTTTGTCACCTAAAAACGATGACTCCGATCATGCCGAACTAGCGACATTCTGGACAGGCCTAAAAAAAAAGCATTTTAGAACCATATTCAAAAAAAAAGCTCAGAATTCTTTTCTTCATTTTCTTGACACAAAAACAGTGACCCCGGTCATGCCGAACTATCGACATTCTGGACAGGCCTAAAAAAACATTTTAAAACCATTTTCACAAAAAATTGCAGATTTCTATTTTGTCCCTAAAAACGATGACTCCGATCATGCCGAAAAAGCGACATTCTGGACAGGCCTAAAAAAAAATTTAAGAACCATTTTCACCAAAAAATTGCTAGATTTTTTTTCTTCATTTTCGTGACACAAAAACAGTGACCCCGGTTATGCCGAACTAGCGACATTCTGGACAGGCCTAAAAAAAATTTTAGAACCATTTTCACAAAAAATTGCAGATATTTTTCTCATTTTCGTGACACTAAAAACGGTGACCCCGGTCATGCCGAACTATCGACATTCTGGACAGGCCTAAAAAACATTTTAAAACCATTTTCACAAAAAATTGTAGATTTCTATTTTTGTCACCAAAAACGATGACTCCGATCATGCCGAACTAGCGACATTTTGGACAGGCCTAAAAAAAAAGCATTTTAGAACCATTTTCCAAAAAAAAGCTCAGAATTCTTTTTTTCATTTTTTGACACAAAAACAGTGACCCCGGTCATGCCGAACTATCGACATTCTGGACAGGCCTAAAAAAACATTTTAAAACCATTTTCACCAAAAATTGCAGATTTCTATTTTGTCCCTAAAAACGATGACTCCGATCATGCCGAAAAAGCGACATTCTGGACAGGCCTAAAAAATTTTTTTTAAAACATTTTCACCAAAAATTGCTGATTTTTTTTTCATTTTCGTGACACAAAAACAGTGACCCCGGTCATGCCGAACTATCGACATTCTGGACAGGCCTAAAAAAACATTTTAAAACCATTTTCACAAAAAATTGCAGATTTCTATTTTGTCCCTAAAAACGATGACTCCGATCATTCCGAAAAAGCGACATTCTGGACAGGCCTAAAAAAAAACATTTTAAAACCATTTTCACAAAAAATTGTAGATTTCTATTTTTGTCACCAAAAACGAATACTCCGATCATGCCGAACTAGCGACATTTTGGACAGGCCTAAAAAAAAAGCATTTTAGAACCATATTCAAAAAAAAAGCTCAGAATTCTTTTTTTCATTTTTTGACACAAAAACAGTGACCCCGGTCATGCCGAACTATCGACATTCTGGACAGGCCTAAAAAAAACATTTTAAAACCATTTTCACAAAAAATTGCAGATTTCTATTTTGTCCCTAAAAACGGTGACTCCGATCATGCCGAAAAAGCGACATTCTGGACAGGCCTAAAAAAAACATTTTAAAACCATTTTCACAAAAAATTGTAGATTTCTATTTTTGTCACCAAAAACGATGACTCCGATCATGCCGAACTAGCGACATTTTGGACAGGCCTAAAAAAAAGCATTTTAGAACCATATTCAAAAAAAAAGCTCAGAATTCTTTTTTTCATTTTTTGACACAAAAACAGTGACCCCGGTCATGCCGAACTATCGACATTCTGGACAGGCCTAAAAAAACATTTTAAAACCATTTTCACAAAAAATTGCAGATTTCTATTTTGTCCCTAAAAACGGTGACTCCGATCATGCCGAAAAAGCGACATTCTGGACAGGCCTAAAAAAAATTTTAGAACCATTTTCACAAGAAATTGCAGATATTTTTTTTTCATTTTCGTGACACAAAAACAGTGACCCCGGTCATGCCGAACTATCGACATTCTGGACAGGCCTAAAAAAAAACATTTTAAAACCATTTTCACAAAAAATTGTAGATTTCTATTTTTGTCACCAAAAACGAATACTCCGATCATGCCGAACTAGCGACATTTTGGACAGGCCTAAAAAAAAAGCATTTTAGAACCATATTCAAAAAAAAAGCTCAGAATTCTTTTTTTCATTTTGTGACACAAAAACAGTGACCCCGGTCATGCCGAACTATCGACATTCTGGACAGGCCTAAAAAAACATTTTAAAACCATTTTCACAAAAAATTGCAGATTTCTATTTTGTCCCTAAAAACGGTGACTCCGATCATGCCGAAAAAGCGACATTCTGGACAGGCCTAAAAAAAACATTTTAAAACCATTTTCACAAAAAATTGTAGATTTCTATTTTTGTCACCAAAAACGATGACTCCGATCATGCCGAACTAGCGACATTTTGGACAGGCCTAAAAAAAAGCATTTTAGAACCATATTCAAAAAAAAGCTCAGAATTCTTTTTTTCATTTTTTGACACAAAAACAGTGACCCCGGTCATGCCGAACTATCGACATTCTGGACAGGCCTAAAAAAACATTTTAAAACCATTTTCACAAAAAATTGCAGATTTCTATTTTGTCCCTAAAAACGATGACTCCGATCATTCCGAAAAAGCGACATTCTGGACAGGCCTAAAAAAAAATTTAAAAACCATTTTCACCAAAAATTGCTGATTTTTTTCTTCATTTTCGTGACACAAAAACAGTGACCCCGGTCATGCCGAACTAGCGACATTCTGGACAGGCCTAAAAAAAAAATTTAGAACCATTTTCACAAAAAATTGCAGATATTTTTTTCTCATTTTCGTGACACAAAAACAGTGACCCCGGTCATGCCGAACTATCGACATTCTGGACAGGCCTAAAAAAAACATTTTAAAACCATTTTCACAAAAAATTGTAGATTTCTATTTTTGTCACCAAAAACGATGACTCCGATCATGCCGAACTAGCGACATTTTGGACAGGCCTAAAAAAAAGCATTTTAGAACCATTTTCCAAAAAAAGCTCAGAATTCTTTTTTTCATTTTTTGACACAAAAACAGTGACCCCGGTCATGCCGAACTATCGACATTCTGGACAGGCCTAAAAAAACATTTTAAAACCATTTTCAAAAAAATTGCAGATTTCTATTTTGTCCCTAAAAACGATGACTCCGATCATGCCGAAAAAGCGACATTCTGGACAGGTCTAAAAAAAATGTTTTAAAACCATTTTCACCAAAAATTGCTGATTTTTTTTTCTTCATTTTCGTGACACAAAACAGTGACCCCGGTCATGCCGAACTAGCGACATTCTGGACAGGCCTAAAAAAAACATTTTAAAACCATTTTCACAAAAATTGTAGATTTCTATTTTTGTCACCAAAAACGATGACTCCGATCATGCCGAACTAGCGACATTCTGGACAGGCCTAAAAAAAAGCATTTTAGAACCATTTTCAAAAAAAAGCTCAGAATGCTTTTTTTCATTTTTTGACACAAAAACAGTGACCCCGGTCATGCCGAAATATCGACATTCTGGACAGGCCTAAAAAAACATTTTAAAACCATTTTCACCAAAAATTGCAGATTTCTATTTTGTCCCTAAAAACGATGACTCCGATCATGCCGAAAAAGCGACATTTTGGACAGGCCTAAAAAAAATGTTTTAAAACCATTTTCACCAAAAATTGCTGATTTTTTTTTCTTCATTTTCGTGACACAAAAACAGTGACCCCGGTCATGCCGAACTAGCGACATTCTGGACAGGCCTAAAAAAAACATTTTAAAACCATTTTCACAAAAAATTGCAGATTTCTATTTTGTCCCTAAAAACGATGACTCCGATCATGCCGAAAAAGCGACATTCTTGACAGGCCTAAAAAAAAAATTTAGAACCATTTTCACAAAAAATTGCAGATATTTTTTTTTCATTTTCGTGACACAAAAACAGTGACCCCGGTCATGCCGAACTATCGACATTCTGGACAGGCCTAAAAAAACATTTTAAAACCATTTTCACAAAAAATTGTAGATTTCTATTTTTGTCACCAAAAACGATGACTCCGATCATGCCGAACTAGCGACATTTTGGACAGGCCTAAAAAAAAGCATTTTAGAACCATTTTCAAAAAAAAAGCTCAGAATTCTTTTTTTCATTTTTGACACAAAAACAGTGACCCCGGTCATGCCGAACTATCGACATTCTGGACAGGCCTAAAAAAACATTTTAAAACCATTTTCACAAAAAATTGCAGATTTCTATTTTGTCCCTAAAAACGATGACTCCGATCATGCCGAAAAAGCGACATTCTGGACAGGCCTAAAAAAAATTTAAAAACCATTTTCACCAAAAAATTGCTGATTTTTTTCTTCATTTTCGTGACACAAAAACAGTGACCCCGGTCATGCCGAACTATCGACATTCTGGACAGGCCTAAAAAAAACATTTTAAAACCATTTTCACCAAAAATTGCAGATTTCTATTTTGTCCCTAAAAACGATGACTCCGATCATGCCGAAAAAGCGACATTCTGGACAGGTCAAAAAAAATTTTTAAAACCATTTTCACCAAAAATTGCTGATTTTTTTTTCTTCATTTTCGTGACACAAAAACAGTGACCCCGGTCATGCCGAACTATCGACATTCTGGACAGGCCTAAAAAAACATTTTAAAACCATTTTCACAAAAAATTGCAGATATCTATTTTGTCCCTAAAAATGATGACTCCGATCATGCCGAAAAAGCGACATTCTGGACAGGCCTAAAAAAAAAGCATTTTAGAACCATTTTCAAAAAAAAAGCTCAGAATTTTTTTTTCATTTTTTGACACAAAAACAGTGACCCCGGTCATGCCGAACTATCGACATTCTGGACAGGCCTAAAAAAACATTTTAAAACCATTTTCACAAAAATTGCAGATTTCTATTTTGTCCCTAAAAACGATGACTCCGATCATGCCGAAAAAGCGACATTCTGGACAGGTCTAAAAAATGTTTTAAAACCATTTTCACCAAAAATTGCTGATTTTTTTTCTTCATTTTCGTGACACAAAAACAGTGACCCCGGTCATGCCGAACTATCGACATTCTGGACAGGCCTAAAAAAAACATTTTAAAACCATTTTCACAAAAAATTGTAGATTTCTATTTTTGTCACCAAAAACGATGACTCCGATCATGCCGAACTAGCGACATTTTGGACAGGCCTAAAAAAAAGCATTTTAGAACCATTTTCAAAAAAAAGCTCAGAATTCTTTTTTTCATTTTTTGACACAAAAACAGTGACCCCGGTCATGCCGAACTATCGACATTCTGGACAGGCCTAAAAAAACATTTTAAAACCATTTTCACAAAAAATTGCAGATTTCTATTTTGTCCCTAAAAACGATGACTCCGATCATGCCGAAAAGCGACATTCTTGACAGGCCTAAAAAAAATTTTTAGAACCATTTTCACAAAAAATTGCAGATATTTTTTTTTCATTTTCGTGACACAAAAACAGTGACCCCGGTCATGCCGAACTATCGACATTCTGGACAGGCCTAAAAAAACATTTTAAAACCATTTTCACAAAAAATTGCAGATATCTATTTTGTCCCTAAAAACGATGACTCCGATCATGCCGAAAAAGCGACATTCTGGACAGGCCTAAAAAAAAAGCATTTTAGAACCATTTTCAAAAAAAAAGCTCAGAATTCTTTTTTTCATTTTTTGACACAAAAACAGTGACCCCGGTCATGCCGAACTATCGACATTCTGGACAGGCCTAAAAAAACATTTTAAAACCATTTTCACAAAAAATTGCAGATTTCTATTTTGTCCCTAAAAACGATGACTCCGATCATGCCGAAAAAGCGACATTCTGGACAGGTCTAAAAAAATGTTTTAAAACCATTTTCACCAAAAATTGCTGATTTTTTTTTCTTCATTTTCGTGACACAAAAACAGTGACCCCGGTCATGCCGAACTAGCGACATTCTGGACAGGCCTAAAAAAACATTTTAAAACCATTTTCACAAAAATTGCAGATTTCTATTTTGTCCCTAAAAACGATGACTCCGATCATGCCGAAAAAGCGACATTCTTGACAGGCCTAAAAAAAATTTAGAACCATTTTCACAAAAAATTGCAGATATTTTTTTTCATTTTCGTGACACAAAAACAGTGACCCCGGTCATGCCGAACTATCGACATTCTGGACAGGCCTAAAAAAACATTTTAAAACCATTTTCACAAAAATTGCAGATTTCTATTTTTGTCACCAAAAACGATGACTCCGATCATGCCGAACAAGCGACATTCTGGACAGGCCTAAAAAAAAGCATTTTAGAACCATTTTCAAAAAAAAGCTCAGAATTCTTTTTTTCATTTTTTGACACAAAAACAGTGACCCGGTCATGCCGAACTATCGACATTCTGGACAGGCCTAAAAAAACATTTTAAAACCATTTTCACAAAAAATTGCAGATTTCTATTTTGTCCCTAAAAACGATGACTCCGATCATGCCGAAAAAGCGACATTCCGGACAGGCCTAAAAAAATGTTTAAAAACCATTTTCACCAAAAATTGCTGATTTTTTTCTTCATTTTCGTGACACAAAAACAGTGACCCCGGTCATGCCGAACTATCGACATTCTGGACAGGCCTAAAAAAACATTTTAAAACCATTTTCACCAAAAATTGCAGATTTCTATTTTGTCCCTAAAAACGATGACTCCGATCATGCCGAAAAAGCGACATTCTGGACAGGTCAAAAAAATTTTTAAAACCATTTTCACCAAAAATTGCTGATTTTTTTTCTTCATTTTCGTGACACAAAAACAATGACCCCGGTCATGCCGAACTATCGACATTCTGGACAGGCCTAAAAAAACATTTTAAAACCATTTTCACAAAAAATTGCAGATTTCTATTTTGTCCCTAAAACGATGACTCCGATCATGCCGAAAAAGCGACATTCTGGACAGGCCTAAAAAAAAAGCATTTAGAACCATTTTCAAAAAAAAGCTCAGAATTCTTTTTTCATTTTTTGACACAAAAACAGTGACCCCGGTCATGCCGAACTATCGACATTCTGGACAGGCCTAAAAAAACATTTTAAAACCATTTTCACAAAAATTGCAGATTTCTATTTTGTCCCTAAAAACGATGACTCCGATCATGCCGAAAAAGCGACATTCTGGACAGGTCTAAAAAAATGTTTTAAAACCATTTTCACCAAAAATTGCTGATTTTTTTTTCTTCATTTTCGTGACACAAAAACAGTGACCCCGGTCATGCCGAACTATCGACATTCTGGACAGGCCTAAAAAAACATTTTAAAACCATTTTCACAAAAATTGTAGATTTCTATTTGTCACCAAAAACGATGACTCGATCATGCCGAACAAGCGACATTCTGGACAGGCCTAAAAAAAAGCATTTTAGAACCATTTTCAAAAAAAAGCTCAGAATTCTTTTTTCATTTTTTGACACAAAAACAGTGACCCCGGTCATGCCGAACTATCGACATTCTGGACAGGCCTAAAAAAACATTTTAAAACCATTTTCACAAAAAATTGCAGATTTCTATTTTGTCCCTAAAAACGATGACTCCGATCATGCCGAAAAAGCGACATTCTGGACAGGCCTAAAAAAAATTTTAAAACCATTTTCACCAAAAATTGCTGAATTTTTTTTCTTCATTTTCGTGACACAAAAACAGTGACCCCGGTCATGCCGAACTAGCGACATTCTGGACAGGCCTAAAAAAAACATTTTAAAACCATTTTCACAAAAATTGTAGATTTCTATTTTTGTCACCAAAAACGATGACTCCGATCATGCCGAACTAGCGACATTCTGGACAGGCCTAAAAAAAAAGCATTTTAGAACCATTTTCAAAAAAAAGCTCAGAATGCTTTTTTTCATTTTTTTGACACAAAAACAGTGACCCGGTCATGCCGAACTATCGACATTCTGGACAGGCCTAAAAAACACATTTTAAAACCATTTTCACAAAAATTGCAGATTTCTATTTTGTCCCTAAAAACGATGACTCCGATCATGCCGAAAAAGCGACATTCTGGACAGGCCTAAAAAAAATTTTAGAACCATTTTCACCAAAAATTGCAGATATTTTTTTTTCATTTTCGTGACACAAAAACAGTGACCCCGGTCATGCCGAACTATCGACATTCTGGACAGGCCTAAAAAAACATTTTAAAACCATTTTCACAAAAAATTGCAGATTTCTATTTTGTCCCTAAAAACGATGACTCCGATCATGCCGAAAAAGCGACATTCTGGACAGGCCTAAAAAAAATTTTAAAACCATTTTCACCAAAAATTGCTGATTTTTTTTTCTTCATTTTCGTGACACAAAAACAGTGACCCCGGTCATGCCGAACTATCGACATTCTGGACAGGCCTAAAAAAACATTTTAAAACCATTTTCACAAAAAATTGCAGATTTCTATTTTGTCCCTAAAAACGATGACTCCGATCATGCCGAAAAAGCGACATTCTGGACAGGCCTAAAAAAAATTTTTAGAACCATTTTCACAAAAAATTGCAGATATTTTTTTTCATTTTCGTGACACAAAAACAGTGACCCCGGTCATGCCGAACTATCGACATTCTGGACAGGCCTAAAAAAACATTTTAAAACCATTTTCACAAAAAATTGCAGATTTCTATTTTGTCCCTAAAAACGATGACTCCGATCATGCCGAAAAAGCGACATTCTGGACAGGCCTAAAAAAAAATTTAAAAACCATTTTCACCAAAAATTGCAGATTTTTTTTTCTTCATTTTCGTGACACAAAAACAGTGACCCCGGTTATGCCGAACTAGCGACATTCTGGACAGGCCTAAAAAAAAAGCATTTTAGAACCATTTTCAAAAAAAAAGCTTGCAGAATTCTTTTTTCATTTTTTGACACTAAAAACAGTGACCCCGGTCATGCAGAACTATCGACATTCTGGACAGGCCTAAAAAAAACATTTTAAAACCATTTTCACAAAAATTGCAGATTTCTATTTTGTCCCTAAAAACGATGACTCGATCATGCCGAAAAGCGACATTCTGGACAGGCCTAAAAAAAATTTTAAAACCATTTTCACCAAAAATTGCTGATTTTTTTTCTTCATTTTCGTGACACAAAAACAGTGACCCCGGTCATGCCGAACTAGCGACATTCTGGACAGGCCTAAAAAAAAGCATTTTAGAACCATTTTCAAAAAAAAGCTCAGAATTCTTTTTTTCATTTTTTACACAAAAACAGTGACCCCGGTCATGCAGAACTATCGACATTCTGGACAGGCCTAAAAAAACATTTTAAAACCATTTTCACAAAAATTGCAGATTTCTATTTTGTCCCTAAAAACGATGACTCCGATCATGCCGAAAAAGCGACATTCTGGACAGGCCTAAAAAAATGTTTTAGAACCATTTTCACAAAAAATTGCAGATATTTTTTTTCATTTTCGTGACACAAAAACAGTGACCCCGGTCATGCCGAACTATCGACATTCTGGACAGGCCTAAAAAAACATTTTAAAACCATTTTCACAAAAATTGCAGATTTCTATTTTGTCCCTAAAAACGATGACTCCGATCATGCCGAAAAAGCGACATTCTGGACAGGCCTAAAAAAAAAATTTTAGAACCATTTTCACAAAAAAATTGCAGATATTTTTTTTTCATTTTCGTGACACAAAAACAGTGACCCGGTCATGCCGAACTATCGACATTCTGGACAGGCCTAAAAAAAACATTTTAAAACCATTTTCACCAAAAATTGCAGATTTCTATTTTGTCCCTAAAAACGATGACTCCGATCATGCCGAAAAAGCGACATTCTGGACAGGCCTAAAAAAATTTTTAAAACCATTTTCACCAAAAATTGCTGATTTTTTTTCTTCATTTTCGTGACACAAAAACAGTGACCCCGGTCATGCCGAACTAGCGACATTCTGGACAGGCCTAAAAAAACATTTTAAAACCATTTTCACAAAAAATTGCAGATTTCTATTTTTGTCACCAAAAACGAATACTCCGATCATGCCGAACTAGCGACATTCTGGACAGGCCTAAAAAAAAAGCATTTTAGAACCATTTTCAAAAAAAAGCTCAGAATTCTTTTTTCATTTTTTGACACAAAAACAGTGACCCCGGTCATGCCGAACTATCGACATTCTGGACAGGCCTAAAAAAAACATTTGAAAACCATTTTCAAAAAATTGCAGATTTCTATTTTGTCCCAAAAGGTGACTCCGACAGCGAAAAAGCGACATTCTGGACAGGCCTAAAAAAACATTTTAAAACCATTTTCACCAAAAATTGCAGATTTCTATTTTGTCCCTAAAAACGATGACTCCGATCATGCCGAAAAAGCGACATTCTGGACAGGCCTAAAAAAATGTTTTAAAACCATTTTCACCAAAAATTGCTGATTTTTTTTTCTTCATTTTCGTGACACAAAAACAGTGACCCCGGTCATGCCGAACTAGCGACATTCTGGACAGGCCTAAAAAAACATTTTAAAACCATTTTCACAAAAAATTGTAGATTTCGATTTTTGTCACCAAAAACGATGACTCCGATCATGCCGAACTAGCGACATTTTGTACAGGCCTAAAAAAAAGCATTTTAGAACCATTTTCAAAAAAAAAGCTCAGAATGCTTTTTTTCATTTTTTGACACAAAAACAGTGACCCGGTCATGCCGAACTATCGACATTCTGGACAGGCCTAAAAAACACATTTTAAAACCATTTTCACAAAAATTGCAGATTTCTATTTTGTCCCTAAAAACGATGACTCCGATCATGCCGAAAAAGCGACATTCTTGACAGGCCTAAAAAAAAATTTTAGAACCATTTTCACAAAAAATTGCAGATATTTTTTTTTCATTTTCGTGACACAAAAACAGTGACCCCGGTCATGCCGAACTATCGACATTCTGGACAGGCCTAAAAAAACATTTTAAAACCATTTTCACAAAAATTGCAGATATCTATTTTGTCCCTAAAAACGATGACTCCGATCATGCCGAAAAAGCGACATTCTGGACAGGCCTAAAAAAAAATTTTAAAACCATTTTCACCAAAAAATTGCTGATTTTTTTTCTTCATTTTAAACAGTGACCCCGGTCATGCCGAACTATCGACATTCTGGACAGGCCTAAAAAAACATTTTAAAACCATTTTCACAAAAAATTGCAGATTTCTATTTTGTCCCTAAAAACGATGACTCCGATCATGCCGAAAAAGCGACATTCTGGACAGGCCTAAAAAAATGTTTTAGAACCATTTTCACCAAAAATTGCTGATTTTTTTTCTTCATTTTCGTGACACAAAAACAGTGACCCCGGTCATGCCGAACTATCGACATTCTGGACAGGCCTAAAAAAACATTTTAAAACCATTTTCACAAAAATTGCAGATTTCTATTTTGTCCCTAAAAACGATGACTCCGATCATGCCGAAAAAGCGACATTCTGGACAGGCCTAAAAAAAAATTTAAAAACCATTTTCACCAAAAATTGCTGATTTTTTTTTCTTCATTTTCGTGACACAAAAACAGTGACCCCGGTCATGCCGAACTAGCGACATTCTGGACAGGCCTAAAAAAACATTTTAAAACCATTTTCACAAAAAATTGTAGATTTCTATTTTTGTCACCAAAAACGATGACTCCGATCATGCCGAACTAGCGACATTTTGGACAGGCCTAAAAAAAAAGCATTTTAGAACCATTTTCAAAAAAAAAGCTCAGAATGCTTTTTTTCATTTTTGACACAAAAACAGTGACCCCGGTCATGCCGAACTATCGACATTCTGGACAGGCCTAAAAAACACATTTTAAAACCATTTTCACAAAAAATTGCAGATTTCTATTTTGTCCCTAAAAACGATGACTCCGATCATGCCGAAAAAGCGACATTCTGGACAGGCCTAAAAAAAAATTTTAGAACCATTTTCACCAAAAATTGCAGATTTTTTTTCTTCATTTTCGTGACACAAAAACAGTGACCCCGGTTATGCCGAACTAGTGACATTTTGGACAGGCCTAAAAAAAAATTTAAAACCATTTTCACAAGAAATTGCAGATATTTTTTTTTCATTTTCGTGACACAAAAACAGTGACCCCGGTCATGCCGAACTATCGACATTCTGGACAGGCCTAAAAAAACATTTTAAAACCATTTTCACTAAAAATTGTAGATTTCTATTTTTGTCACCAAAAACGAATACTCCGATCATGCCGAACTAGCGACATTTTGGACAGGCCTAAAAAAAAAGCATTTTAGAACCATTTTCAAAAAAAAGCTCAGAATTCTTTTTTTCATTTTTTGACACAAAAACAGTGACCCCGGTCATGCCGAACTATCGACATTCTGGACAGGCCTAAAAAAAACATTTTAAAACCATTTTCACCAAAAATTGCAGATTTCTATTTTGTCCCTAAAAACGATGACTCCGATCATGCCGAAAAAGCGACATTCTGGACAGGTCAAAAAAAAAATTTAAAACCATTTTCACCAAAAATTGCTGATTTTTTTTTCTTCATTTTCGTGACACAAAAACAGTGACCCCGGTCATGCCGAACTAGCGACATTCTGGACAGGCCTAAAAAAAAACATTTTAAAACCATTTTCACAAAAAATTGTAGATTTCTATTTTTGTCACCAAAAACGAATACTCCGATCATGCCGAACTAGCGACATTTTGGACAGGCCTAAAAAAAAAGCATTTTAGAACCATATTCAAGAAAAAAGCTCAGAATTCTTTTTTTCATTTTTTGACACAAAAACAGTGTCCCCGGTCATGCCGAACTATCGACATTCTGGACAGGCCTAAAAAAACATTTTAAAACCATTTTCACAAAAAATTGCAGATTTCTATTTTGTCCCTAAAAACGGTGACTCCGATCATGCCGAAAAAGCGACATTCTGGACAGGTCTAAAAAAATGTTTTATAACCATTTTCACCAAAAATTGCTGATTTTTTTTTCTTCATTTTCGTGACACAAAAACAGTGACCCCCGGTCATGCCGAACTAGCGACATTCTGGACAGGCCTAAAAAAAACATTTTAAAACCATTTTCACAAAAATTGTAGATTTCTATTTTTGTCACCAAAAACGATGACTCCGATCATGCCGAACTAGCGACATTTTGGACAGGCCTAAAAAAAAAGCATTTTAGAACCATTTTCAAAAAAAAAGCTCAGAATGCTTTTTTTCATTTTTTGACACAAAAACAGTGACCCCGGTCATGCCGAACTATCGACATTCTGGACAGGCCTAAAAAACACATTTTAAAACCATTTTCACAAAAAATTGCAGATTTCTATTTTGTCCCTAAAAACGATGACTCCGATCATGCCGAAAAAGCGACATTCTGGACAGGCCTAAAAAAATTTTAAAACCATTTTCACCAAAAATTGCTGATTTTTTTTTCTTCATTTTCGTGACACAAAAACAGTGACCCCGGTTATGCCGAACTAGTGACATTTTGGACAGGCCTAAAAAAAAATTTAAAACCATTTTCACAAGAAATTGCAGATATTTTTTTTTCATTTTCGTGACACAAAAACAGTGACCCCGGTCATGCCGAACTATCGACATTCTGGACAGGCCTAAAAAAACATTTTAAAACCATTTTCACAAAAATTGTAGATTTCTATTTTTGTCACCAAAAACGAATACTCCGATCATGCCGAACTAGCGACATTTTGGACAGGCCTAAAAAAAAAGCATTTTAGAACCATATTCCAAAAAAAGCTCAGAATTCTTTTTTTCATTTTTTGACACAAAAACAGTGACCCCGGTCATGCCGAACTATCGACATTCTGGACAGGCCTAAAAAAACATTTTAAAACCATTTTCACCAAAAATTGCAGATTTCTATTTTGTCCCTAAAAACGATGACTCCGATCATGCCGAAAAAGCGACATTCTGGACAGGCCAAAAAAAAAATTTAAAACCATTTTCACCAAAAATTGCTGATTTTTTTTTCTTCATTTTCGTGACACAAAAACAGTGACCCCGGTCATGCCGAACTAGCGACATTCTGGACAGGCCTAAAAAAAACATTTTAAAACCATTTTCACAAAAAATTGTAGATTTCTATTTTTGTCACCAAAAACGAATACTCCGATCATGCCGAACTAGCGACATTTTGGACAGGCCTAAAAAAAAAGCATTTTAGAACCATTTTCAAAAAAAAAGCTCAGAATTCTTTTTTCATTTTTTGACACAAAAACAGTGTCCCCGGTCATGCCGAACTATCGACATTCTGGACAGGCCTAAAAAAACATTTTAAAACCATTTTCACAAAAAATTGCAGATTTCTATTTTGTCCCTAAAAACGATGACTCCGATCATGCCGAAAAAGCGACATTCTGGACAGGCCTAAAAAAAAATTTTAGAACCATTTTCACAAGAAATTGCAGATATTTTTTTTCATTTTCGTGACACAAAAACAGTGACCCCGGTCATGCCGAACTAGCGACATTCTGGACAGGCCTAAAAAACATTTTAAAACCATTTTCACAAAAAATTGTAGATTTCTATTTTTGTCACCAAAAACGATGACTCCGATCATGCCGAACTAGCGACATTTTGGACAGGCCTAAAAAAAAGCATTTTAGAACCATTTTCAAAAAAAAAGCTCAGAATTCTTTTTTTCATTTTACTGACACAAAAACAGTGACCCCGGTCATGCCGAACTATCGACATTCTGGACAGGCCTAAAAAAACATTTTAAAACCATTTTCACAAAAAATTGCAGATTTCTATTTTGTCCCTAAAAACGATGACTCCGATCATGCCGAAAAAGCGACATTCTGGACAGGCCTAAAAAAAATTTAAAAACCATTTTCACCAAAAATTGCTGATTTTTTTTCTTCATTTTCGTCACAAAAACAGTAGTGGACAGGCCAAAAAATTTAACCATCAAAGAAATTGCAGATATTTTTTTCATTTTCGTGACAAAAAACAGTGACCCCGGTCATGCCGAACTATCGACATTCTGGACAGGCCTAAAAAAACATTTTAAAACCATTTTCACAAAAAATTGTAGATTTCTATTTTTGTCACCAAAAACGAATACTCCGATCATGCCGAACTAGCGACATTTTGGACAGGCCTAAAAAAAAGCATTTTAGAACCATTTTCAAAAAAAAAGCTCAGAATTCTTTTTTTCATTTTTTGACACAAAAACAGTGACCCCGGTCATGCCGAACTATCGACATTCTGGACAGGCCTAAAAAAACATTTTAAAACCATTTTCACAAAAAATTGCAGATTTCTATTTTGTCCCTAAAAACGATGACTCCGATCATGCCGAAAAAGCGACATTCTGGACAGGCCTAAAAAAAATTTTAGAACCATTTTCACAAAAAATTGCTGATTTTTTTTTCTTCATTTTCGTGACACAAAAACAGTGACCCCGGTTATGCCGAACTAGCGACATTCTGGACAGGCCTAAAAAAAATTTAAAACCATTTTCACAAGAAATTGCAGATATTTTTTTCATTTTCGTGACACAAAACAGTGACCCCGGTCATGCCGAACTATCGACATTCTGGACAGGCCTAAAAAAACATTTTAAAACCATTTTCACAAAAATTGCAGATTTCTATTTTTGTCACCAAAAACGAATACTCCGATCATGCCGAACTAGCGACATTCTGGACAGGCCTAAAAAAAAAGCATTTTAGAACCATTTTCAAAAAAAAAGCTCAGAATTCTTTTTTTCATTTTTTGACACAAAAACAGTGACCCCGGTCATGCCGAACTATCGACATTCTGGACAGGCCTAAAAAAACATTTTAAAACCATTTTCACCAAAAATTGCAGATTTCTATTTTGTCCCTAAAAACGATGACTCCGATCATGCCGAAAAAGCGACATTCTGGACAGGTCAAAAAAAAAAATTAAAACCATTTTCACCAAAAATTGCTGATTTTTTTTTCTTCATTTTCGTGACACAAAAACAGTGACCCCGGTCATGCCGAACTAGCGACATTCTGGACAGGCCTAAAAAAAACATTTTAAAACCATTTTCACAAAAAATTGTAGATTTCTATTTTTGTCACCAAAAACGAATACTCCGATCATGCCGAACTAGCGACATTTTGGACAGGCCTAAAAAAAAAGCATTTTAGAACCATATTCAAGAAAAAAGCTCAGAATTCTTTTTTTCATTTTTTGACACAAAAACAGTGTCCCCGGTCATGCCGAACTATCGACATTCTGGACAGGCCTAAAAAAACATTTTAAAACCATTTTCACAAAAAATTGCAGATTTCTATTTTGTCCCTAAAAACGGTGACTCCGATCATGCCGAAAAAGCGACATTCTGGACAGGCCTAAAAAAAAATTTTAGAACCATTTTCACAAGAAATTGCAGATATTTTTTTTTCATTTTCGTGACACAAAAACAGTGACCCCGGTCATGCCGAACTATCGACATTCTGGACAGGCCTAAAAAAAACATTTTAAAACCATTTTCACAAAAAATTGTAGATTTCTATTTTTGTCACCAAAAACGATGACTCCGATCATGCCGAACAAGCGACATTCTGGACAGGCCTAAAAAAAAGCATTTTAGAACCATTTTCCAAAAAAAGCTCAGAATTCTTTTTTTCATTTTTTGACACAAAAACAGTGACCCCGGTCATGCCGAACTATCGACATTCTGGACAGGCCTAAAAAAACATTTTAAAACCATTTTCACAAAAATTGCAGATTTCTATTTTGTCCCTAAAAACGATGACTCCGATCATGCCGAAAAAGCGACATTCTGGACAGGCCTAAAAAAATGTTTTAAAACCATTTTCACCAAAAATTGCTGATTTTTTTTCTTCATTTTCGTGACACAAAAACAGTGACCCCGGTCATGCCGAACTAGCGACATTCTGGACAGGCCTAAAAAAACATTTTAAAACCATTTTCACAAAAATTGTAGATTTCTATTTTTGTCACCAAAAACGATGACTCCGATCATGCCGAACTAGCGACATTTTGGACAGGCCTAAAAAAAAGCATTTTAGAACCATTTTCAAAAAAAAAGCTCAGAATGCTTTTTTTCATTTTTTGACACAAAAACAGTGACCCGGTCATGCCGAACTATCGACATTCTGGACAGGCCTAAAAAAACATTTTAAAACCATTTTCACAAAAAATTGCAGATTTCTATTTTGTCCCTAAAAACGATGACTCCGATCATGCCGAAAAAGCGACATTCTTGACAGGCCTAAAAAAATTTTAGAACCATTTTCACAAAAAATTGCAGATATTTTTTCTTCATTTTCGTGACACAAAAACAGTGACCCCGGTCATGCCGAACTATCGACATTCTGGACAGGCCTAAAAAAACATTTTAAAACCATTTTCACAAAAATTGCAGATTTCTATTTTGTCCCTAAAAACGATGACTCCGATCATGCCGAACTAGCGACATTTTGGACAGGCCTAAAAAAAAAGCATTTTAGAACCATTTTCAAAAAAAAAGCTCAGAATTCTTTTTTTCATTTTTTGACACAAAAACAGTGACCCCGGTCATGCCGAACTATCGACATTCTGGACAGGCCTAAAAAAAACATTTTAAAACCATTTTCACAAAAAATTGCAGATTTCTATTTTGTCCCTAAAAACGATGACTCCGATCATGCCGAAAAAGCGACATTCTGGACAGGTCTAAAAAAATGTTTTAAAACCATTTTCACCAAAAATTGCTGATTTTTTTTTCTTCATTTTCGTGACACAAAAACAGTGACCCCGGTCATGCCGAACTAGCGACATTCTGGACAGGCCTAAAAAAAACATTTTAAAACCATTTTCACAAAAAATTGTAGATTTCTATTTTTGTCACCAAAAACGATGACTCCGATCATGCCGAACTAGCGACATTTTGGACAGGCCTAAAAAAAAAGCATTTTAGAACCATTTTCAAAAAAAAGCTCAGAATGCTTTTTTTCATTTTTTGACACAAAAACAGTGACCCGGTCATGCCGAACTATCGACATTCTGGACAGGCCTAAAAAACACATTTTAAAACCATTTTCACAAAAAATTGCAGATTTCTATTTTGTCCCTAAAAACGGTGACTCCGATCATGCCGAAAAAGCGACATTCTGGACAGGCCTAAAAAAAAATGTTAGAACCATTTTCACAAGAAATTGCAGATATTTTTTTTTCATTTTCGTGACACAAAAACAGTGACCCCGGTCATGCCGAACTATCGACATTCTGGACAGGCCTAAAAAAAACATTTTAAAACCATTTTCACAAAAAATTGTAGATTTCTATTTTTGTCACCAAAAACGAATACTCCGATCATGCCGAACTATCGACATTCTGGACAGGCCTAAAAAAAACATTTTAAAACCATTTTCACCAAAAATTGCAGATTTCTATTTTGTCCCTAAAAACGATGACTCCGATTATGCCGAAAAAGCGACATTCTGGACAGGTCTAAAAAAATGTTTTAAAACCATTTTCACCAAAAATTGCTGATTTTTTTTTCTTCATTTTCGTGACACAAAAACAGTGACCCCGGTCATGCCGAACTAGCGACATTCTGGACAGGCCTAAAAAAAACATTTTAAAACCATTTTCACAAAAAATTGTAGATTTCGATTTTTGTCACCAAAAACGATGACTCCGATCATGCCGAACTAGCGACATTTTGTACAGGCCTAAAAAAAAAGCATTTTAGAACCATTTTCAAAAAAAAAGCTCAGAATGCTTTTTTTCATTTTTTGACACAAAAACAGTGACCCCGGTCATGCCGAACTATCGACATTCTGGACAGGCCTAAAAAACACATTTTAAAACCATTTTCACAAAAAATTGCAGATTTCTATTTTGTCCCTAAAAACGATGACTCCGATCATGCCGAAAAAGCGACATTCTTGACAGGCCTAAAAAAAAATTTTAGAACCATTTTCACAAAAAATTGCAGATATTTTTTTTTTCATTTTCGTGACACAAAAACAGTGACCCCGGTCATGCCGAACTATCGACATTCTGGACAGGCCTAAAAAAACATTTTAAAACCATTTTCACAAAAAATTGCAGATATCTATTTTGTCCCTAAAAACGATGACTCCGATCATGCCGAAAAAGCGACATTCTGGACAGGCCTAAAAAAAAATTTTAAAACCATTTTCACCAAAAATTGCTGATTTTTTTTTCTTCATTTTCGTGACACAAAAACAGTGACCCCGGTCATGCCGAACTATCGACATTCTGGACAGGCCTAAAAAACATTTTAAAACCATTTTCACAAAAATTGCAGATTTCTATTTTGTCCCTAAAAACGATGACTCCGATCATGCCGAAAAAGCGACATTCTGGACAGGCCTAAAAAAATGTTTTAAAACCATTTTCACCAAAAATTGCTGATTTTTTTTCTTCATTTTCGTGACACAAAAACAGTGACCCCGGTCATGCCGAACTATCGACATTCTGGACAGGCCTAAAAAAAACATTTTAAAACCATTTTCACAAAAATTGCAGATTTCTATTTTTGTCCCTAAAAACGATGACTCCGATCATGCCGAAAAAGCGACATTCTGGACAGGTCTAAAAAAATGTTTTAAAACCATTTTCACCAAAAATTGCTGATTTTTTTTTCTTCATTTTCGTGACACAAAAACAGTGACCCCCGGTCATGCCGAACTATCGACATTCTGGACAGGCCTAAAAAAAACATTTTAAAACCATTTTCACAAAAAATTGTAGATTTCTATTTTTGTCACCAAAAACGAATACTCCGATCATGCCGAACTAGCGACATTTTGGACAGGCCTAAAAAAAAAGCATTTTAGAACCATATTCAAAAAAAAAGCTCAGAATTCTTTTTTTCATTTTTTGACACAAAAACAGTGACCCCGGTCATGCCGAACTATCGACATTCTGGACAGGCCTAAAAAAAACATTTTAAAACCATTTTCACCAAAAATTGCAGATTTCTATTTTGTCCCTAAAAACGATGACTCCGATCATGCCGAAAAAGCGACATTCTGGACAGGTCAAAAAAAAAATTAAAACCATTTTCACCAAAAATTGCTGATTTTTTTCTTCATTTTCGTGACACAAAAACAGTGACCCCGGTCATGCCGAACTAGCGACATTCTGGACAGGCCTAAAAAACATTTTAAAACCATTTTCACAAAAAATTGTAGATTTCTATTTTTGTCACCAAAAACGAATACTCCGATCATGCCGAACTAGCGACATTTTGGACAGGCCTAAAAAAAAAGCATTTTAGAACCATATTCAAAAAAAAAGCTCAGAATTCTTTTTTTCATTTTTTGACACAAAAACAGTGACCCCCGGTCATGCCGAACTATCGACATTCTGGACAGGCCTAAAAAAACATTTTAAAACCATTTTCACAAAAATTGCAGATTTCTATTTTGTCCCTAAAAACGATGACTCCGATCATGCCGAAAAAGCGACATTCTGGACAGGCCTAAAAAAATGTTTTAAAACCATTTTCACCAAAAATTGCTGATTTTTTTTTCTTCATTTTCGTGACACAAAAACAGTGACCCCGGTCATGCCGAACTAGCGACATTCTGGACAGGCCTAAAAAAACATTTTAAAACCATTTTCACAAAAAATTGCAGATTTCTATTTTTGTCACCAAAAACGATGACTCCGATCATGCCGAACTAGCGACATTTTGGACAGGCCTAAAAAAAAACATTTTAGAACCATTTTCAAAAAAAAGCTCAGAATGCTTTTTTTCATTTTTTGACACAAAAACAGTGACCCGGTCATGCCGAACTATCGACATTCTGGACAGGCCTAAAAAACACATTTTAAAACCATTTTCACAAAAATTGCAGATTTCTATTTTGTCCCTAAAAACGATGACTCCGATCATGCCGAAAAAGCGACATTCTGGACAGGCCTAAAAAAAATGTTTTAAAACCATTTTCACCAAAAATTGCTGATTTTTTTTTCTTCATTTTCGTGACACAAAAACAGTGACCCCGGTCATGCCGAACTAGCGACATTCTGGACAGGCCTAAAAAAAGCATTTTAGAACCATTTTCCAAAAAAAAGCTCAGAATTCTTTTTTTCATTTTTTGACACAAAAACAGTGACCCCGGTCATGCCGAACTATCGACATTCTGGACAGGCCTAAAAAAAACATTTTAAAACCATTTTCACAAAAAATTGCAGATTTCTATTTTGTCCCTAAAAACGATGACTCCGATCATGCCGAAAAAGCGACATTCTGGACAGGCCTAAAAAAAATGTTTTAGAACCATTTTCACCAAAAAATTGCTGATTTTTTTTTCTTCATTTTCGTGACACAAAAACAGTGACCCCGGTCATGCCGAACTAGCGACATTCTGGACAGGCCTAAAAAAAACATTTTAAAACCATTTTCACAAAAATTGTAGATTTCTATTTTTGTCACCAAAAACGATGACTCCGATCATGCCGAACTAGCGACATTTTGGACAGGCCTAAAAAAAAAGCATTTTAGAACCATTTTCAAAAAAAAAGCTCAGAATGCTTTTTTTCATTTTTTGACACAAAAACAGTGACCCCGGTCATGCCGAACTATCGACATTCTGGACAGGCCTAAAAAAAACATTTTAAAACCATTTTCACAAAAATTGCAGATTTCTATTTTGTCCCTAAAAACGATGACTCCGATCATGCCGAAAAGCGACATTCTTGACAGGCCTAAAAAAAAATTTTAGAACCATTTTCACAAAAATTGCAGATATTTTTTTTTCATTTTCGTGACACAAAAACAGTGACCCCGGTCATGCCGAACTATCGACATTCTGGACAGGCCTAAAAAAAACATTTTAAAACCATTTTCACAAAAAATTGTAGATTTCTATTTTTGTCACCAAAAACGATGACTCCGATCATGCCGAACTAGCGACATTTTGGACAGGCCTAAAAAAAAAGCATTTTAGAACCATTTTCAAAAAAAAAGGCCAGAATGCTTTTTTTCATTTTTTTACACAAAAACAGTGACCCCGGTCATGCAGAACTATCGACATACTGGACAGGCCTAAAAAAACATTTTAAAACCATTTTCACAAAAATTGCAGATTTCTATTTTGTCCCTAAAAACGATGACTCCGATCATGCCGAAAAAGCGACATTCTGGACAGGCCTAAAAAAAAATTTTAAAACCATTTTCACCAAAAATTGCTGATTTTTTTTTCTTCATTTTCGTGACACAAAAACAGTGACCCCGGTCATGCCGAACTAGCGACATTCTGGACAGGCCTAAAAAAAAAGCATTTTAGAACCATTTTCAAAAAAAAAGCTCAGAATTCTTTTTTTCATTTTTTGACACAAAAACAGTGACCCCGGTCATGCCGAACTATCGACATTCTGGACAGGCCTAAAAAAACATTTTAAAACCATTTTCACAAAAATTGCAGATTTCTATTTTGTCCCTAAAAACGTTGACTCCGATCATGCCGAAAAAGCGACATTCTGGACAGGCCTAAAAAAATGTTTTAGAACCATTTTCACAAAAAATTGCAGATATTTTTTTTTCATTTTCGTGACACAAAAACAGTGACCCCGGTCATGCCGAACTATCGACATTCTGGACAGGCCTAAAAAAACATTTTAAAACCATTTTCACAAAAATTGCAGATTTCTATTTTGTCCCTAAAAACGATGACTCCGATCATGCCGAAAAAGCGACATTCTGGACAGGCCTAAAAAAAAATTTTAAAACCATTTTCACCAAAAATTGCTGATTTTTTTTTCTTCATTTTCGTGACACAAAAACAGTGACCCCGGTTATGCCGAACTAGCGACATTCTGGACAGGCCTAAAAAAAAAATTTAGAACCATTTTCACAAAAAATTGCAGATATTTTTTTTTCATTTTTTGACACAAAAACAGTGACCCCGGTCATGCCGAACTATCGACATTCTGGACAGGCCTAAAAAAAACATTTTAAAACCATTTTCACCAAAAATTGCAGATTTCTATTTTGTCCCTAAAAACGATGACTCCGATCATGCCGAAAAAGCGACATTCTGGACAGGCCTAAAAAAAAATTTTAGAACCATTTTCACCAAAAATTGCTGATTTTTTTTTCTTCATTTTCGTGACACAAAAACAGTGACCCCGGTCATGCCGAACTATCGACATTCTGGACAGGCCTAAAAAAACATTTTAAAACCATTTTCACAAAAAATTGCAGATTTCTATTTTGTCCCTAAAAACGATGACTCCGATCATGCCGAAAAAGCGACATTCTGGACAGGCCTAAAAAAAATTTTAGAACCATTTTCACCAAAAATTGCTGATTTATTTTTCTTCATTTTCGTGACACAAAAACAGTGACCCCGGTCATGCCGAACTATCGACATTCTGGACAGGCCTAAAAAAACATTTTAAAACCATTTTCACAAAAAATTGCAGATTTCTATTTTGTCCCTAAAAACGATGACTCCGATCATGCCGAAAAAGCGACATTCTGGACAGGTCTAAAAAAAACATTTTAGAACCATTTTCACAAAAAAAGGTCAGATTTTTTTTTTTCATTTTTTGACACAAAAACAGTGACCCCGGTCATGCCGAACTATCGACATTCTGGACAGGCCTTAAAAAAAACATTTTAAAACCATTTTCACAAAAAATTGCAGATTTCTATTTTGTCCCTAAAAACGATGACTCCGATCATGCCGAAAGCGACATTCTGGACAGGCCTAAAAAAAAATTTTAGAACCATTTTCACAAAAAATTGCAGATATTTTTTTCTCATTTTCGTGACACAAAAACAGTGACCCCGGTCATGCCGAAATATCGACATTCTGGACAGGCCTAAAAAAAACATTTTAAAACCATTTTCACCAAAAATTGCAGATTTCTATTTTGTCCCTAAAAACGATGACTCCGATCATGCCGAAAAAGCGACATTCTGGACAGGCCTAAAAAAAAATTTAAAACCATTTTCACCAAAAATTGCTGATTTTTTTTTCTTCATTTTCGTGACACAAAAACAGTGACCCCGGTTATGCCGAACTAGCGACATTCTGGACAGGCCTAAAAAAAAAGCATTTTAGAACCATTTTCAAAAAAAATGCTCAGAATTCTTTTTTTCATTTTTTGACACAAAAACAGTGACCCCGGTCATGCCGAACTATCGACATTCTGGACAGGCCTAAAAAAAACATTTTAAAACCATTTTCACAAAAAATTGCAGATTTCTATTTTGTCCCTAAAAACGATGACTCCGATCATGCCGAAAAAGCGACATTCTGGACAGGCCTAAAAAAAAATTTTAGAACCATTTTCACCAAAAATGGCTGATTTTTTTTCTTCATTTTCGTGACACAAAAACAGTGACCCCGGTCATGCCGAACTATCGACATTCTGGACAGGCCTAAAAAAACATTTTAAAACCATTTTCACAAAAAATTGCAGATTTCTATTTTTGTCCCCAAAAACGATGACTCCGATCATGCCGAAAAAGCGACATTCTGGACAGGCCTAAAAAAACATTTAGAACCATTTTCACAAAAAATTGCAGATATTTTTTTTTCATTTTCGTGACACAAAAACAGTGACCCCGGTCATGCCGAACTATCGACATTCTGGACAGGCCTAAAAAAACATTTTAAAACCATTTTCACAAAAAATTGCAGATTTCTATTTTGTCCCTAAAAACGATGACTCCGATCATGCCGAAAAAGCGACATTCTGGACAGGTCTAAAAAAAACATTTTAGAACCATTTTCACAAAAAAAGGTCAGATTTTTTTTTTTCATTTTTTGACACAAAAACAGTGACCCCGGTCATGCCGAACTATCGACATTCTGGACAGGCCTAAAAAAACATTTTAAAACCATTTTCACAAAAAATTGCAGATTTCTATTTTGTCCCTAAAAACGATGACTCCGATCATGCCGAAAAAGCGACATTCTGGACAGGCCTAAAAAAAGAATGTAGAACCATTTTCACAAAAAATTGCAGATATTTTTTTCTCATTTTCGTGACACAAAAACAGTGACCCCGGTCATGCCGAACTATCGACATTCTGGACAGGCCTAAAAAACACATTTTAAAACCATTTTCACAAAAAATTGCAGATTTCTATTTTGTCCCTAAAAACGATGACTCCGATCATGCCGAACTAGCGACATTTTGGACAGGCCTAAAAAAAAAGCATTTTAGAACCATTTTCCAAAAAAAAGCTCAGAATGCTTTTTTTCATTTTTTGACACAAAAACAGTGACCCCGGTCATGCCGAACTATCGACATTCTGGACAGGCCTAAAAAAACATTTTAATACCATTTTCACAAAAAATTGCAGATTTCTATTTTGTCCCTAAAAACGATGACTCCGATCATGCCGAAAAAGCGACATTCTGGACAGGCTTAAAAAAGAATTTTAGAACCATTTTCACAAAAAATTGCAGATATTTTTTTTCATTTTCGTGACACAAAAACAGTGACCCCGGTCATGCCGAACTATCGACATTCTGGACAGGCCTAAAAAACATTTTAAAACCATTTTCACAAAAAATTGCAGATTTCTATTTTGTCCCTAAAAACGATGACTCCGATCATGCCGAAAAAGCGACATTCGACAGGTCTAAAAAAATTTTTAAAACCATTTTCACCAAAAATTGCTGATTTTTTTTTCTTCATTTTCGTGACACAAAAACAGTGACCCCGGTTATGCCGAACTAGCGACATTCTGAACAGGCCTAAAAAAAATGCATTTTAGAACCATTTTCAAAAAAAAAAGCTCAGAATTCTTTTTTTCATTTTTTGACACAAAAACAGTGACCCCGGTCATGCCGAACTATCGACATTCTGGACAGGCCTAAAAAAACATTTTAAAACCATTTTCACCAAAAATTGCAGATTTCTATTTTGTCCCTAAAAACGATGACTCCGATCATGCCGAAAAAGCGACATTCTGGACAGGCCTAAAAAAAATTTTTTAAAACCATTTTCACCAAAAATGGCTGATTTTTTTTTCTTCATTTTTTGACACAAAAACAGTGACCCCGGTCATACCGAACTATCGACATTCTGGACAGGCCTAAAAAAACATTTTAAAACCATTTTCACAAAAAATTGCAGATTTCTATTTTGTCACCAAAAACGATGACTCCGATCATGCCGAACAAGCGACATTCTGGACAGGCCTAAAAAAAAGCAATTTAGAACCATTTTTCCAAAAATGCTCAGAATGCTTTTTTTCATTTTTTGACACAAAAACAGTGACCCCGGTCATGCCGAACTATCGACATTCTGGACAGGCCTAAAAAAACATTTTAAAACCATTTTCACAAAAAATTGCAGATTTCTATTTTGTCCCTAAAAACGATGACTCCGATCATGCCGAAAAAGCGACATTCTTGACAGGCCTAAAAAAATTTTAGAACCATTTTCACAAAAAATTGCAGATATTTTTTTTTCATTTTCGTGACACAAAAACAGTGACCCCGGTCATGCCGAACTATCGACATTCTGGACAGGCCTAAAAAAACATTTTAAAACCATTTTCACAAAAAATTGCAGATTTCTATTTTGTCCCTAAAAACGATGACTCCGATCATGCCGAAAAAGCGACATTCTGGACAGGCCTAAAAAAAATTTTAAAAACATTTTCACCAAAAATTGCTGATTTTTTTTCTTCATTTTCGTGACACAAAAACAGTGACCCCGGTTATGCCGAACTAGCGACATTCTGGACAGGCCTAAAAAAAAAGCATTTTAGAACCATTTTCAAAAAAAAGCTCAGAATTCTTTTTTTTCATTTTTGACACAAAAACAGTGACCCCGGTCATGCCGAACTATCGACATTCTGGACAGGCCTAAAAAAACATTTTAAAACCATTTTCACAAAAAATTGCAGATTTCTATTTTGTCCCTAAAAACGTTGACTCCGATCATGCCGAAAAAGCGACATTCTGGACAGGCCTAAAAAAAATTTTTAAAAACATTTTCACAAAAAATGGCTGATTTTTTTTTCTTCATTTTTTACACAAAAACAGTGACCCCGGTCATGCCGAACTATCGACATTCTGGACAGGCCTAAAAAAACATTTTAAAACCATTTTCACAAAAAATTGCAGATTTCTATTTTGTCCCTAAAAACGATGACTCCGATCATGCCGAAAAAGCGACATTCTGGACAGGCCTAAAAAAAAAATTTAGAACCATTTTCACAAAAAAATTGCAGATATTTTTTTTTCATTTTCGTGACACAAAAACAGTGACCCCGGTCATGCCGAACTATCGACATTCTGGACAGGCCTAAAAAAACATTTTAAAACCATTTTCACCAAAAATTGCAGATTTCTATTTTGTCCCTAAAAACGATGACTCCGATCATGCCGAAAAAGCGACATTCTGGACAGGCCTAAAAAAATTTTTTAGAACCATTTTCACCAAAAAATGGCAGATTTTTTTTTCTTCATTTTCGTGACACAAAAACAGTGACCCCGGTCATGCCGAACTATCGACATTCTGGACAGGCCTAAAAAAACATTTTAAAACCATTTTCACAAAAAATTTCAGATTTCTATTTTTGTCACCAAAAACGATGACTCCGATCATGCCGAAATAGCGACATTTTGGACAGGCCTAAAAAAAAAGCAATTTAGAACCATTTTTTAAAAAATGCTCAGAATGCTTTTTTTCATTTTTTGACACAAAAACAGTGACCCCGGTCATGCCGAACTATCGACATTCTGGACAGGCCTAAAAAACACATTTTAAAACCATTTTCACAAAAAATTGCAGATTTCTATTTTGTCCCTAAAAACGATGACTCCGATCATGCCGAAAAAGCGACATTCTTGACAGGCCTAAAAAAAAAATTTAGAACCATTTTCACAAAAAATTGCAGATATTTTTTTTTCATTTTCGTGACACAAAAACAGTGACCCCGGTCATGCCGAACTATCGACATTCTGGACAGGCCTAAAAAAACATTTTAAAACCATTTTCACAAAAATTGCAGATTTCTATTTTGTCCCTAAAAACGATGACTCCGATCATGCCGAAAAAGCGACATTCTGGACAGGCCTAAAAAAATTTTTAAAAACATTTTCACCAAAAATTGCTGATTTTTTTTTTCATTTTCGTGACACAAAAACAGTGACCCCGGTTATGCCGAACTATCGACATTCTGGACAGGCCTAAAAAAATGTTTTTGAACCATTTTCACAAAAAATTGCAGATATTTTTTTTCATTTTCGTGACACAAAAACAGTGACCCCGGTCATGCCGAACTATCGACATTCTGGACAGGCCTAAAAAACATTTTAAAACCATTTTCACAAAAAATTGCAGATTTCTATTTTGTCCCTAAAAACGATGACTCCGATCATGCCGAAAAAGCGACATTCTGGACAGGCCTAAAAAAAAATTTTAAAACCATTTTCACCAAAAATTGCTGATTTTTTTTCTTCATTTTCGTGACACAAAAACAGTGACCCCGGTTATGCCGAACTAGCGACATTCTGGACAGGCCTAAAAAAAAAATTTAGAACCATTTTCACAAAAAATTGCAGATATTTTTTTTTCATTTTTTGACACAAAAACAGTGACCCCGGTCATGCCGAACTATCGACATTCTGGACAGGCCTAAAAAAAAACATTTTAAAACCATTTTCACCAAAAATTGCAGATTTCTATTTTGTCCCTAAAAACGATGACTCCGATCATGCCGAAAAAGCGACATTCTGGACAGGCCTAAAAAAATTTAAAAACCATTTTCACCAAAAAATTGCTGATTTTTTTTCTTCATTTTCGTGACACAAAAACAGTGACCCCGGTCATGCCGAACTATCGACATTCTGGACAGGCCTAAAAAAACATTTTAAAACCATTTTCACAAAAAATTGCAGATTTCTATTTTGTCCCTAAAAACGATGACTCCGATCATGCCGAAAAAGCGACATTCTGGACAGGCCTAAAAAAAAATTTAAAAACCATTTTCACCAAAAATTGCTGATTTATTTTTCTTCATTTTAGTGACACAAAAACAGTGACCCCGGTCATGCTGAACTATCGACATTCTGGACAGGCCTAAAAAAACATTTTAAAACCATTTTCACAAAAAATTGCAGATTTCTATTTTGTCCCTAAAAACGATGACTCCGATCATGCCGAAAAAGCGACATTCTGGACAGGTCTAAAAAAAACATTTTAGAACCATTTTCACAAAAAAAGGTCAGATTTTTTTTTTCATTTTTTGACACAAAAACAGTGACCCCGGTCATGCCGAACTATCGACATTCTGGACAGGCCTTAAAAAAACATTTTAAAACCATTTTCACAAAAAATTGCAGATTTCTATTTTGTCCCTAAAAACGATGACTCCGATCATGCCGAAAAAGCGACATTCTGGACAGGCCTAAAAAAAAAATTTAGAACCATTTTCACAAAAAATTGCAGATATTTTTTTCTCATTTTCGTGACACAAAAACAGTGACCCCGGTCATGCCGAAATATCGACATTCTGGACAGGCCTAAAAAAAAACATTTTAAAACCATTTTCACCAAAAATTGCAGATTTCTATTTTGTCCCTAAAAATGATGATTCCGATCATGCCGAAAAAGCGACATTCTGGACAGGTCTAGAAAAAAAAATTTAAAACCATTTTCACCAAAAATTGCTGATTTTTTTTTCTTCATTTTCGTGACACAAAAACAGTGACCCCGGTTATGCCGAACTAGCGACATTCTGGACAGGCCTAAAAAAAAAGCATTTTAGAACCATTTTCAAAAAAAATGCTCAGAATTCTTTTTTTCATTTTTTGACACAAAAACAGTGACCCCGGTCATGCCGAACTATCGACATTCTGGACAGGCCTAAAAAAAACATTTTAAAACCATTTTCACAAAAAATTGCAGATTTCTATTTTGTCCCTAAAAACGATGACTCCGATCATGCCGAAAAAGCGACATTCTGGACAGGCCTAAAAAAAACATTTAAAAACCATTTTCACCAAAAATGGCTGATTTTTTTTCTTCATTTTTTGACACAAAAACAGTGACCCCGGTCATACCGAACTATCGACATTCTGGACAGGCCTAAAAAAACATTTTAAAACCATTTTCACAAAAATTGCAGATTTCTATTTTGTCCCTAAAAACGATGACTCCGATCATGCCGAAAAAGCGACATTCTGGACAGGCCTAAAAAAAACATTTAAAAACCATTTTCACAAAAAATTGCAGATATTTTTTTTTCATTTTCGTGACACAAAAACAGTGACCCCGGTCATGCCGAACTATCGACATTCTGGACAGGCCTAAAAAAACATTTTAAAACCATTTTCACAAAAAATTGCAGATTTCTATTTTGTCCCTAAAAACGATGACTCCGATCATGCCGAAAAAGCGACATTCTGGACAGGCCTAAAAAAAACATTTTAGAACCATTTTCACAAAAAAAGGTCAGATTTTTTTTTTTCATTTTTTGACACAAAAACAGTGACCCCGGTCATGCCGAACTATCGACATTCTGGACAGGCCTAAAAAAACATTTTAAAACCATTTTCACAAAAAATTGCAGATTTCTATTTTGTCCCTAAAAACGATGACTCCGATCATGCCGAAAAAGCGACATTCTGGACAGGCCTAAAAAAAGAATGTAGAACCATTTTCACAAAAAATTGCAGATATTTTTTTCTCATTTTCGTGACACAAAAACAGTGACCCCGGTCATGCCGAACTATCGACATTCTGGACAGGCCTAAAAAACACATTTTAAAACCATTTTCACAAAAAATTGCAGATTTCTATTTTGTCCCTAAAAACGATGACTCCGATCATGCCGAACTAGCGACATTTTGGACAGGCCTAAAAAAAAAGCATTTTAGAACCATTTTCCAAAAAAAGCTCAGAATGCTTTTTTCATTTTTTGACACAAAAACAGTGACCCCGGTCATGCCGAACTATCGACATTCTGGACAGGCCTAAAAAAACATTTTAATACCATTTTCACAAAAATTGCAGATTTCTATTTTGTCCCTAAAAACGATGACTCCGATCATGCCGAAAAAGCGACATTCTGGACAGGCTTAAAAAGAATTTTAGAACCATTTTCACAAAAAATTGCAGATATTTTTTTTTCATTTTCGTGACACAAAAACAGTGACCCCGGTCATGCCGAACTATCGACATTCTGGACAGGCCTAAAAAAACATTTTAAAACCATTTTCACAAAAAATTGCAGATTTCTATTTTGTCCCTAAAAACGATGACTCCGATCATGCCGAAAAAGCGACATTCTGGACAGGCCTAAAAAAAATTTTAAAAACCATTTTCACCAAAAATTGCTGATTTTTTTTCTTCATTTTCGTGACACAAAAACAGTGACCCCGGTTATGCCGAACTAGCGACATTCTGAACAGGCCTAAAAAAAAAGCATTTTAGAACCATTTTCAAAAAAAAAGCTCAGAATTCTTTTTTTCATTTTTTGACACAAAAACAGTGACCCCGGTCATGAAGAACTATTGACATACTGGACAGGCCTAAAAAAAACATTTTAAAACCATTTTCACCAAAAATTGCAGATTTCTATTTTGTCCCTAAAAACGTTGACTCCGATCATGCCGAAAAAGCGACATTCTGGACAGGCCTAAAAATTTTTTTTAAAACATTTTCACCAAAAATGGCTGATTTTTTTTTCTTCATTTTTTGACACAAAAACAGTGACCCCGGTCATACCGAACTATCGACATTCTGGACAGGCCTAAAAAAAACATTTTAAAACCATTTTCACAAAAAATTTTAGATTTCTATTTTTGTCACCAAAAACGATGACTCCGATCATGCCGAACTAGCGACATTTTGGACAGGCCTAAAAAAAAAGCAATTTAGAACCATTTTTTTTAAAAATGCTCAGAATGCTTTTTTCATTTTTTGACACAAAAACAGTGACCCCGGTCATGCCGAACTATCGACATTCTGGACAGGCCTAAAAAACACATTTTAAAACCATTTTCACAAAAAATTGCAGATTTCTATTTTGTCCCTAAAAACGATGACTCCGATCATGCCGAAAAAGCGACATTCTTGACAGGCCTAAAAAAAATTTTTAGAACCATTTTCACAAAAAATTGCAGATATTTTTTTTCATTTTCGTGACACAAAAACAGTGACCCCGGTCATGCCGAACTATCGACATTCTGGACAGGCCTAAAAAAAACATTTTAAAACCATTTTCACAAAAAATTGCAGATTTCTATTTTGTCCCTAAAAACGATGACTCCGATCATGCCGAAAAAGCAACATTCTGGACAGGCCTAAAAAAATTTTTAAAAAACATTTTCACCAAAAATTGCTGATTTTTTTTTCTTCATTTTCGTGACACAAAAACAGTGACCCCGGTTATGCCGAACTAGCGACATTCTGAACAGGCCTAAAAAAAAAGCATTTTAGAACCATTTTCAAAAAAAAAGCTCAGAATTCTTTTTTTCATTTTTTGACACAAAAACAGTGACCCCGGTCATGCCGAACTATCGACATTCTGGACAGGCCTAAAAAAACATTTTAAAACCATTTTCACAAAAAATTGCAGATTTCTATTTTGTCCCTAAAAACGTTGACTCCGATCATGCCGAAAAAGCGACATTCTGGACAGGCCTAAAAAAAATTTTTTAAAACATTTTCACCAAAAATGGCTGATTTTTTTTCTTCATTTTTTGACACAAAAACAGTGACCCCGGTCATGCCGAACTATCGACATTCTGGACAGGCCTAAAAAAACATTTTAAAACCATTTTCACAAAAAATTGCAGATTTCTATTTTGTCCCTAAAAACGATGACTCCGATCATGCCGAAAAAGCGACATTCTGGACAGGCCTAAAAAAAAATTTAGAACCATTTTCACAAAAAATTGCAGATATTTTTTTCTCATTTTCGTGACACAAAAACAGTGACCCCGGTCATGCCGAACTATCGACATTCTGGACAGGCCTAAAAAAAACATTTTAAAACCATTTTCACCAAAAATTGCAGATTTCTATTTTGTCCCTAAAAACGATGACTCCGATCATGCCGAAAAAGCGACATTCTGGACAGGCCTAAAAATTTTTTTTAAAAACATTTTCACCAAAAATGGCTGATTTTTTTTTCTTCATTTTTTGACACAAAAACAGTGACCCCGGTCATACCGAACTATCGACATTCTGGACAGGCCTAAAAAAAACATTTTAAAACCATTTTCACAAAAAATTTTAGATTTCTATTTTTGTCACCAAAAACGATGACTCCGATCATGCCGAAATAGCGACATTCTGGACAGGCCTAAAAAAAAAGCAATTTAGAACCATTTTTTAAAAAAATGCTCAGAATTCTTTTTTTCATTTTTTGACACAAAAACAGTGACCCCGGTCATGCCGAACTATCGACATTCTGGACAGGCCTAAAAAACACATTTTAAAACCATTTTCACAAAAAATTGCAGATTTCTATTTTGTCCCTAAAAACGATGACTCCGATCATGCCGAAAAAGCGACATTCTTGACAGGCCTAAAAAAAAAATTTGGAACCATTTTCACAAAAAATTGCAGATATTTTTTTTTCATTTTCGTGACACAAAAACAGTGACCCCGGTCATGCCGAACTATCGACATTCTGGACAGGCCTAAAAAAACATTTTAAAACCATTTTCACAAAAAATTGCAGATTTCTATTTTGTCCCTAAAAACGATGACTCCGATCATGCCGAAAAAGCAACATTCTGGACAGGCCTAAAAAATTTTTTAAAAAACATTTTCACCAAAAATTGCTGATTTTTTTTTCTTCATTTTCGTGACACAAAAACAGTGACCCCGGTTATGCCGAACTATCGACATTCTGGACAGGCCTAAAAAAACATTTTAAAACCATTTTCACAAAAAATTGCAGATTTCTATTTTGTCCCTAAAAACGATGACTCCGATCATGCCGAAAAAGCGACATTCTGGACAGGCCTAAAAAAAAATTTTAGAACCATTTTCACAAAAAATTGCAGATATTTTTTTTCATTTTCGTGACACAAAAACAGTGACCCCGGTCATGCCGAACTATCGACATTCTGGACAGGCCTAAAAAAACATTTTAAAACCATTTTCACCAAAAATTGCAGATTTCTATTTTGTCCCTAAAAACGATGACTCCGATCATGCCGAAAAAGCGACATTCTGGACAGGCCTAAAAAAAACATTTAGAACCATTTTCACAAAAAATTGCAGATATTTTTTTTCATTTTCGTGACACAAAAACAGTGACCCCGGTCATGCCGAACTATCGACATTCTGGACAGGCCTAAAAAAACATTTTAAAACCATTTTCACAAAAAATTGCAGATTTCTATTTTGTCCCTAAAAACGATGACTCCGATCATGCCGAAAAAGCGACATTCTGGACAGGCCTAAAAAAACATTTTAGAACCATTTTCACAAAAAAAGGTCAGATTTTTTTTTTCATTTTTTGACACAAAAACAGTGACCCCGGTCATGCCGAACTATCGACATTCTGGACAGGCCTAAAAAAACATTTTAAAACCATTTTCACAAAAAATTGCAGATTTCTATTTTGTCCCTAAAAACGATGACTCCGATCATGCCGAAAAAGCGACATTCTGGACAGGCCTAAAAAAATTTTAAAAACCATTTTCACCAAAAATTGCTGATTTTTTTTTCTTCATTTTCGTGACACAAAAACAGTGACCCCGGTTATGCCGAACTAGCGACATTCTGAACAGGCCTAAAAAAAAGCATTTTAGAACCATTTTCAAAAAAAAAGCTCAGAATTCTTTTTTTCATTTTTTGACACAAAAACAGTGACCCCGGTCATGCAGAACTATTGACATACTGGACAGGCCTAAAAAAAACATTTTAAAACCATTTTCACCAAAAATTGCAGATTTCTATTTTGTCCCTAAAAACGTTGACTCCGATCATGCCGAAAAAGCGACATTCTGGACAGGCCTAAAAAATTTTTTTTAAAACATTTTCACCAAAAATGGCAGATTTTTTTTTCTTCATTTTTTGACACAAAAACAGTGACCCCGGTCATACCGAACTATCGACATTCTGGACAGGCCTAAAAAAAACATTTTAAAACCATTTTCACAAAAAATTTTAGATTTCTATTTTTGTCACCAAAAAACGATGACTCCGATCATGCCGAACTAGCGACATTTTGGACAGGCCTAAAAAAAAAGCAATTTAGAACCATTTTTTTTAAAAATGCTCAGAATGCTTTTTTTCATTTTTTGACACAAAAACAGTGACCCCGGTCATGCCGAACTATCGACATTCTGGACAGGCCTAAAAAAAACATTTTAAAACCATTTTCACAAAAAATTGCAGATTTCTATTTTGTCCCTAAAAACGATGACTCCGATCATGCCGAAAAAGCAACATTCTGGACAGGCCTAAAATTTTTTTTAAAAACATTTTCACCAAAAATTGCTGATTTTTTTTCTTCATTTTCGTGACACAAAAACAGTGACCCCGGTTATGCCGAACTATCGACATTCTGGACAGGCCTAAAAAAACATTTTAAAACCATTTTCACAAAAATTGCAGATTTCTATTTTGTCCCTAAAAACGATGACTCCGATCATGCCGAAAAAGCGACATTCTGGACAGGCCTAAAAAAAATTTTAGAACCATTTTCACAAAAAATTGCAGATATTTTTTTTCATTTTCGTGACACAAAAACAGTGACCCCGGTCATGCCGAACTATCGACATTCTGGACAGGCCTAAAAAAACATTTTAAAACCATTTTCACCAAAAATTGCAGATTTCTATTTTGTCCCTAAAAACGTTGACTCCGATCATGCCGAAAAGCGACATTCTGGACAGGCCTAAAAAAAAAATTTAGAACCATTTTCACAAAAAATTGCAGATATTTTTTTTCATTTTCGTGACACAAAAACAGTGACCCCGGTCATGCCGAACTATCGACATTCTGGACAGGCCTAAAAAACATTTTAAAACCATTTTCACAAAAAATTGCAGATTTCTATTTTGTCCCTAAAAACGATGACTCCGATCATGCCGAAAAAGCGACATTCTGGACAGGCCTAAAAAAAACATTTTAGAACCATTTTCACAAAAAAAGGTCAGATTTTTTTTTCTTCATTTTTTGACACAAAAACAGTGACCCCGGTCATGCCGAACTATCGACATTCTGGACAGGCCTAAAAAAACATTTTAAAACCATTTTCACAAAAAATTGCAGATTTCTATTTTGTCCCTAAAAACGATGACTCCGATCATGCCGAAAAAGCGACATTCTGGACAGGCCTAAAAAAAATTTTAAAAACCATTTTCACCAAAAATTGCTGATTTTTTTTTCTTCATTTTCGTGACACAAAAACAGTGACCCCGGTTATGCCGAACTAGCGACATTCTGAACAGGCCTAAAAAAAAAGCATTTTAGAACCATTTTCAAAAAAAAAGCTCAGAATTCTTTTTTTCATTTTTTGACACAAAAACAGTGACCCCGGTCATGCAGAACTATTGACATACTGGACAGGCCTAAAAAAAACATTTTAAAACCATTTTCACCAAAAATTGCAGATTTCTATTTTGTCCCTAAAAACGTTGACTCCGATCATGCCGAAAAAGCGACATTCTGGACAGGCCTAAAATTTTTTTTAAAACATTTTCACCAAAAATGGCTGATTTTTTTTTCTTCATTTTTTGACACAAAAACAGTGACCCCGGTCATACCGAACTATCGACATTCTGGACAGGCCTAAAAAAAACATTTTAAAACCATTTTCACAAAAAATTTTAGATTTCTATTTTTGTCACCAAAAAACGATGACTCCGATCATGCCGAACTAGCGACATTTTGGACAGGCCTAAAAAAAAAGCAATTTAGAACCATTTTTTTAAAAAATGCTCAGAATGCTTTTTTTCATTTTTTGACACAAAAACAGTGACCCCGGTCATGCCGAACTATCGACATTCTGGACAGGCCTAAAAAACACATTTTAAAACCATTTTCACAAAAAATTGCAGATTTCTATTTTGTCCCTAAAAACGATGACTCCGATCATGCCGAAAAAGCGACATTCTTGACAGGCCTAAAAAAAATTTTAGAACCATTTTCACAAAAAATTGCAGATATTTTTTTTTCATTTTCGTGACACAAAAACAGTGACCCCGGTCATGCCGAACTATCGACATTCTGGACAGGCCTAAAAAAACATTTTAAAACCATTTTCACAAAAAATTGCAGATTTCTATTTTGTCCCTAAAAACGATGACTCCGATCATGCCGAAAAAGCAACATTCTGGACAGGCCTAAAAATTTTTTAAAAACATTTTCACCAAAAATTGCTGATTTTTTTTTCTTCATTTTCGTGACACAAAAACAGTGACCCCGGTTATGCCGAACTATCGACATTCTGGACAGGCCTAAAAAACATTTTAAAACCATTTTCACAAAAAATTGCAGATTTCTATTTTGTCCCTAAAAACGATGACTCCGATCATGCCGAAAAAGCGACATTCTGGACAGGCCTAAAAAAAATTTTAGAACCATTTTCACAAAAAATTGCAGATATTTTTTTTTCATTTTCGTGACACAAAAACAGTGACCCCGGTCATGCCGAACTATCGACATTCTGGACAGGCCTAAAAAAAACATTTTAAAACCATTTTCACCAAAAATTGCAGATTTCTATTTTGTCCCTAAAAACGTTGACTCCGATCATGCCGAAAAAGCGACATTCTGGACAGGCCTAAAAAAAACATTTAAAAACCATTTTCACAAAAAATTGCAGATATTTTTTTTTCATTTTCGTGACACAAAAACAGTGACCCCGGTCATGCCGAACTATCGACATTCTGGACAGGCCTAAAAAAACATTTTAAAACCATTTTCACAAAAAATTGCAGATTTCTATTTTGTCCCTAAAAACGATGACTCCGATCATGCCGAAAAAGCGACATTCTGGACAGGTCTAAAAAAAACATTTTAGAACCATTTTCACAAAAAAAGGTCAGATTTTTTTTTTTCATTTTTTGACACAAAAACAGTGACCCCGGTCATGCCGAACTATCGACATTCTGGACAGGCCTAAAAAAACATTTTAAAACCATTTTCACAAAAAATTGCAGATTTCTATTTTGTCCCTAAAAACGATGACTCCGATCATGCCGAAAAAGCGACATTCTGGACAGGCCTAAAAAAATTTTAAAAACCATTTTCACCAAAAATTGCTGATTTTTTTTTCTTCATTTTCGTGACACAAAAACAGTGACCCCGGTTATGCCGAACTAGCGACATTCTGAACAGGCCTAAAAAAAAAGCATTTTAGAACCATTTTCAAAAAAAAGCTCAGAATTCTTTTTTTCATTTTTTGACACAAAAACAGTGACCCCGGTCATGCAGAACTATTGACATACTGGACAGGCCTAAAAAAAACATTTTAAAACCATTTTCACCAAAAATTGCAGATTTCTATTTTGTCCCTAAAAACGTTGACTCCGATCATGCCGAAAAAGCGACATTCTGGACAGGCCTAAAAAATTTTTTTAAAACATTTTCACCAAAAATGGCTGATTTTTTTTTCTTCATTTTTTGACACAAAAACAGTGACCCCGGTCATACCGAACTATCGACATTCTGGACAGGCCTAAAAAAAACATTTTAAAACCATTTTCACAAAAAATTTTAGATTTCTATTTTTGTCACCAAAAAACGATGACTCCGATCATGCCGAACTAGCGACATTTTGGACAGGCCTAAAAAAAAATTTAAAAAACATTTTCACCAAAAATGGCTGATTTTTTTTTCTTCATTTTTTTACACAAAAACAGTGACCCCGGTCATGCCGAACTATCGACATTCTGGACAGGCCTAAAAAAACATTTTAAAACCATTTTCACAAAAATTGCAGATTTCTATTTTGTCCCTAAAAACGATGACTCCGATCATGCCGAAAAAGCGACATTCTGGACAGGCCTAAAAAAAAAATTTAGAACCATTTTCACAAAAAATTGCAGATATTTTTTTCTCATTTTCGTGACACAAAAACAGTGACCCCGGTCATGCCGAACTATCGACATTCTGGACAGGCCTAAAAAAAACATTTTAAAACCATTTTCACCAAAAATTGCAGATTTCTATTTTGTCCCTAAAAACGATGACTCCGATCATGCCGAAAAAGCGACATTCTGGACAGGCCTAAAAAATTTTTTTAAAACATTTTCACCAAAAATGGCTGATTTTTTTTTCTTCATTTTTTGACACAAAAACAGTGACCCCGGTCATACCGAACTATCGACATTCTGGACAGGCCTAAAAAAAACATTTTAAAACCATTTTCACAAAAAATTTTAGATTTCTATTTTTGTCACCAAAAACGATGACTCCGATCATGCCGAAATAGCGACATTTTGGACAGGCCTAAAAAAAAAGCAATTTAGAACCATTTTTTTAAAAAATGCTCAGAATGCTTTTTTCATTTTTTGACACAAAAACAGTGACCCCGGTCATGCCGAACTATCGACATTCTGGACAGGCCTAAAAAACACATTTTAAAACCATTTTCACAAAAAATTGCAGATTTCTATTTTGTCCCTAAAAACGATGACTCCGATCATGCCGAAAAAGCGACATTCTTGACAGGCCTAAAAAAAAAATTTGGAACCATTTTCACAAAAAATTGCAGATATTTTTTTTTCATTTTCGTGACACAAAAACAGTGACCCCGGTCATGCCGAACTATCGACATTCTGGACAGGCCTAAAAAAAACATTTTAAAACCATTTTCACAAAAATTGCAGATTTCTATTTTGTCCCTAAAAACGATGACTCCGATCATGCCGAAAAAGCGACATTCTGGACAGGCCTAAAAAATTTTTTAAAAACATTTTCACCAAAAATTGCTGATTTTTTTTCTTCATTTTCGTGACACAAAAACAGTGACCCCGGTTATGCCGAACTATCGACATTCTGGACAGGCCTAAAAAAACATTTTAAAACCATTTTCACAAAAATTGCAGATTTCTATTTTGTCCCTAAAAACGATGACTCCGATCATGCCGAAAAAGCGACATTCTGGACAGGCCTAAAAAAAATTTTAGAACCATTTTCACAAAAAATTGCAGATATTTTTTTTCATTTTCGTGACACAAAAACAGTGACCCCGGTCATGCCGAACTATCGACATTCTGGACAGGCCTAAAAAAACATTTTAAAACCATTTTCACCAAAAATTGCAGATTTCTATTTTGTCCCTAAAAACGTTGACTCCGATCATGCCGAAAAAGCGACATTCTGGACAGGCCAAAAAAAACATTTAAAAACCATTTTCACAAAAAATTGCAGATATTTTTTTTCATTTTCGTGACACAAAAACAGTGACCCCGGTCATGCCGAACTATCGACATTCTGGACAGGCCTAAAAAAACATTTTAAAACCATTTTCACAAAAAATTGCAGATTTCTATTTTGTCCCTAAAAACGATGACTCCGATCATGCCGAAAAAGCGACATTCTGGACAGGCCTAAAAAAACATTTTAGAACCATTTTCACAAAAAAGGTCAGATTTTTTTTTTTCATTTTTTGACACAAAAACAGTGACCCCGGTCATGCCGAACTATCGACATTCTGGACAGGCCTAAAAAAACATTTTAAAACCATTTTCACAAAAAATTGCAGATTTCTATTTTGTCCCTAAAAACGATGACTCCGATCATGCCGAAAAAGCGACATTCTGGACAGGCCTAAAAAAAAATTTAGAACCATTTTCACAAAAAATTGCAGATATTTTTTTCTCATTTTCGTGACACAAAAACAGTGACCCCGGTCATGCCGAACTATCGACATTCTGGACAGGCCTAAAAAAACATTTTAAAACCATTTTCACCAAAAATTGCAGATTTCTATTTTGTCCCTAAAAACGATGACTCCGATCATGCCGAAAAAGCGACATTCTGGACAGGCCTAAAAATTTTTTTTAAAAACATTTTCACCAAAAATGGCTGATTTTTTTTTCTTCATTTTTTGACACAAAAACAGTGACCCCGGTCATACCGAACTATCGACATTCTGGACAGGCCTAAAAAAAACATTTTAAAACCATTTTCACAAAAAATTTTAGATTTCTATTTTTGTCACCAAAAACGATGACTCCGATCATGCCGAACTAGCGACATTTTGGACAGGCCTAAAAAAAAAGCAATTTAGAACCATTTTTTTAAAAATGCTCAGAATGCTTTTTTCATTTTTTGACACAAAAACAGTGACCCCGGTCATGCCGAACTATCGACATTCTGGACAGGCCTAAAAAACACATTTTAAAACCATTTTCACAAAAAATTGCAGATTTCTATTTTGTCCCTAAAAACGATGACTCCGATCATGCCGAAAAAGCGACATTCTGGACAGGCCTAAAAAAAATTTAAAAACATTTTCACCAAAAATGGCTGATTTTTTTTTCTTCATTTTTTTACACAAAAACAGTGACCCCGGTCATGCCGAACTATCGACATTCTGGACAGGCCTAAAAAAACATTTTAAAACCATTTTCACAAAAAATTGCAGATTTCTATTTTGTCCCTAAAAACGATGACTCCGATCATGCCGAAAAAGCGACATTCTGGACAGGCCTAAAAAAAAATTTTAGAACCATTTTCACAAAAAATTGCAGATATTTTTTTCTCATTTTCGTGACACAAAAACAGTGACCCCGGTCATGCCGAACTATCGACATTCTGGACAGGCCTAAAAAAACATTTTAAAACCATTTTCACAAAAAATTGCAGATTTCTATTTTGTCCCTAAAAACGATGACTCCGATCATGCCGAAAAAGCGACATTCTGGACAGGCCTAAAAAAATTTTTTAAAAACATTTTCACCAAAAATGGCTGATTTTTTTTCTTCATTTTTTGACACAAAAACAGTGACCCCGGTCATGCCGAACTATCGACATTCTGGACAGGCCTAAAAAAACATTTTAAAACCATTTTCACAAAAATTGTAGATTTCTATTTTTGTCACCAAAAACGATGACTCCGATCATGCCGAACAAGCGACATTCTGGACAGGCCTAAAAAAAAGCAATTTAGAACCATTTTTTCAAAAATGCTCAGATATTTTTTTTCATTTTGTGACACAAAAACAGTGACCCCGGTCATGCCGAACTATCGACATTCTGGACAGGCCTAAAAAAACATTTTAAAACCATTTTCACAAAAATTGCAGATTTCTATTTTGTCCCTAAAAACGTTGACTCCGATCATGCCGAAAAAGCGACATTCGGGACAGGCCTAAAAAAAATTTAAAAACATTTTCACCAAAAAATGGCAGATTTTTTTTCTTCATTTTTTACACAAAAACAGTGACCCCGGTCATGCCGAACTATCGACATTCTGGACAGGCCTAAAAAAACATTTTAAAACCATTTTCACAAAAAATTGCAGATTTCTATTTTGTCCCTAAAAACGATGACTCCGATCATGCCGAAAAAGCGACATTCTGGACAGGCCTAAAAAAAAATTTAGAACCATTTTCACAAAAAATTGCAGATATTTTTTTCTCATTTTCGTGACACAAAAACAGTGACCCCGGTCATGCCGAACTATCGACATTCTGGACAGGCCTAAAAAAACATTTTAAAACCATTTTCACCAAAAATTGCAGATTTCTATTTTGTCCCTAAAAACGATGACTCCGATCATGCCGAAAAAGCGACATTCTGGACAGGCCTAAAAAATTTTTTAAAAACATTTTCACCAAAAATGGCTGATTTTTTTTTCTTCATTTTTTGACACAAAAACAGTGACCCCGGTCATACCGAACTATCGACATTCTGGACAGGCCTAAAAAAAACATTTTAAAACCATTTTCACAAAAAATTTTAGATTTCTATTTTTGTCACCAAAAACGATGACTCCGATCATGCCGAACTAGCGACATTTTGGACAGGCCTAAAAAAAAAGCAATTTAGAACCATTTTTTTAAAAAATGCTCAGAATGCTTTTTTCATTTTTTGACACAAAAACAGTGACCCCGGTCATGCCGAACTATCGACATTCTGGACAGGCCTAAAAAACACATTTTAAAACCATTTTCACAAAAATTGCAGATTTCTATTTTGTCCCTAAAAACGTTGACTCCGATCATGCCGAAAAAGCGACATTCGGGACAGGCCTAAAAAAATTTAAAAACATTTTCACCAAAAATGGCTGATTTTTTTTCTTCATTTTTTACACAAAAACAGTGACCCCGGTCATGCCGAACTATCGACATTCTGGACAGGCCTAAAAAACATTTTAAAACCATTTTCACAAAAAATTGCAGATTTCTATTTTGTCCCTAAAAACGATGACTCCGATCATGCCGAAAAAGCGACATTCTGGACAGGCCTAAAAAAAAATTTAGAACCATTTTCACAAAAAATTGCAGATATTTTTTTCTCATTTTCGTGACACAAAAACAGTGACCCCGGTCATGCCGAACTATCGACATTCTGGACAGGCCTAAAAAAACATTTTAAAACCATTTTCACCAAAAATTGCAGATTTCTATTTTGTCCCTAAAAACGATGACTCCGATCATGCCGAAAAAGCGACATTCTGGACAGGCCTAAAAAAATTTTTTAAAAACATTTTCACCAAAAATGGCTGATTTTTTTTTCTTCATTTTTTGACACAAAAACAGTGACCCCGGTCATACCGAACTATCGACATTCTGGACAGGCCTAAAAAAAACATTTTAAAACCATTTTCACAAAAATTTTAGATTTCTATTTTGTCACCAAAAACGATGACTCCGATCATGCCGAACTAGCGACATTTTGGACAGGCCTAAAAAAAAAGCAATTTAGAACCATTTTTTTAAAAAATGCTCAGAATGCTTTTTTCATTTTTTGACACAAAAACAGTGACCCCGGTCATGCCGAACTATCGACATTCTGGACAGGCCTAAAAAACACATTTTAAAACCATTTTCACAAAAAATTGCAGATTTCTATTTTGTCCCTAAAAACGTTGACTCCGATCATGCCGAAAAAGCGACATTCGGGACAGGCCTAAAAAAAAATTTAAAAAACATTTTCACCAAAAATGGCTGATTTTTTTTTCTTCATTTTTTTACACAAAAACAGTGACCCCGGTCATGCCGAACTATCGACATTCTGGACAGGCCTAAAAAAACATTTTAAAACCATTTTCACAAAAAATTGCAGATTTCTATTTTGTCCCTAAAAACGATGACTCCGATCATGCCGAAAAAGCGACATTCTGGACAGGCCTAAAAAAAAAATTTAGAACCATTTTCACAAAAAATTGCAGATATTTTTTTCTCATTTTCGTGACACAAAAACAGTGACCCCGGTCATGCCGAACTATCGACATTCTGGACAGGCCTAAAAAAACATTTTAAAACCATTTTCACCAAAAATTGCAGATTTCTATTTTGTCCCTAAAAACGATGACTCCGATCATGCCGAAAAAGCGACATTCTGGACAGGCCTAAAAAAATTTTTAAAAACATTTTCACCAAAAATGGCTGATTTTTTTTTCTTCATTTTTTGACACAAAAACAGTGACCCCGGTCATACCGAACTATCGACATTCTGGACAGGCCTAAAAAAAACATTTTAAAACCATTTTCACAAAAAATTGTAGATTTCTATTTTTGTCACCAAAAACGATGACTCCGATCATGCCGAACTAGCGACATTTTGGACAGGCCTAAAAAAAAAGCAATTTAGAACCATTTTTTTAAAAAATGCTCAGAATGCTTTTTTCATTTTTTGACACAAAAACAGTGACCCCGGTCATGCCGAACTATCGACATTCTGGACAGGCCTAAAAAAACATTTTAAAACCATTTTCACAAAAAATTGCAGATTTCTATTTTGTCCCTAAAAACGTTGACTCCGATCATGCCGAAAAAGCGACATTCTGGACAGGCCTAAAAAAAAAATTTAAAAACATTTTCACCAAAAATGGCTGATTTTTTTTTCTTAATTTTTGACACAAAAACAGTGACCCCGGTCATACCGAACTATCGACATTCTGGACAGGCCTAAAAAAAACATTTTAAAACCATTTTCACAAAAAATTGCAGATTTCTATTTTGTCCCTAAAAACGATGACTCCGATCATGCCGAAAAAGCGACATTCTGGACAGGCCTAAAAAAAATTTAGAACCATTTTCACAAAAAATTGCAGATATTTTTTTCTCATTTTCGTGACACAAAAACAGTGACCCCGGTCATGCCGAACTATCGACATTCTGGACAGGCCTAAAAAAACATTTTAAAACCATTTTCACCAAAAATTGCAGATTTCTATTTTGTCCCTAAAAACGATGACTCCGATCATGCCGAAAAAGCGACATTCTGGACAGGCCTAAAAAAACATTTAAAAACCATTTTCACAAAAAATTGAAAATATTTTTTTCTCATTTTCGTGACACAAAAACAGTGACCCCGGTCATGCCGAACTATCGACATTCTGGACAGGCCTAAAAAACACATTTTAAAACCATTTTCACAAAAAATTGCAGATTTCTATTTTGTCCCTAAAAACGATGACTCCGATCATGCCGAACTAGCGACATTTTGGACAGGCCTAAAAAAAAAGCATTTTAGAACCATTTTCCAAAAAAAAGCTCAGAATGCTTTTTTTCATTTTTTGACACAAAAACAGTGACCCCGGTCATGCCGAACTATCGACATTCTGGACAGGCCTAAAAAACACATTTTAAAACCATTTTCACAAAAAATTGCAGATTTCTATTTTGTCCCTAAAAACGTTGACTCCGATCATGCCGAAAAAGCGACATTCGGGACAGGCCTAAAAAAAAATTTAAAAAACATTTTCACCAAAAATGGCTGATTTTTTTTTCTTCATTTTTTTACACAAAAACAGTGACCCCGGTCATACCGAACTATCGACATTCTGGACAGGCCTAAAAAAAACATTTTAAAACCATTTTCACAAAAAATTGCAGATTTCTATTTTGTCCCTAAAAACGATGACTCCGATCATGCCGAAAAAGCGACATTCTGGACAGGCCTAAAAAAAAAATTTAGAACCATTTTCACAAAAAATTGCAGATATTTTTTTCTCATTTTCGTGACACAAAAACAGTGACCCCGGTCATGCCGAACTATCGACATTCTGGACAGGCCTAAAAAAAACATTTTAAAACCATTTTCACCAAAAATTGCAGATTTCTATTTTGTCCCTAAAAACGATGACTCCGATCATGCCGAAAAAGCGACATTCTGGACAGGCCTAAAAAAAACATTTAAAAACCATTTTCACAAAAAATTGAAAATATTTTTTTCTCATTTTCGTGACACAAAAACAGTGACCCCGGTCATGCCGAACTATCGACATTCTGGACAGGCCTAAAAAACACATTTTAAAACCATTTTCACAAAAAATTGCAGATTTCTATTTTGTCCCTAAAAACGATGACTCCGATCATGCCGAACTAGCGACATTTTGGACAGGCCTAAAAAAAAAGCATTTTAGAACCATTTTCCAAAAAAAAGCTCAGAATGCTTTTTTTCATTTTTTGACACAAAAACAGTGACCCCGGTCATGCCGAACTATCGACATTCTGGACAGGCCTAAAAAAACATTTTAATACCATTTTCACAAAAAATTGCAGATTTCTATTTTGTCCCTAAAAACGATGACTCCGATCATGCCGAAAAAGCGACATTCTGGACAGGCCTAAAAAAAGAATGTAGAACCATTTTCACAAAAAATTGCAGATATTTTTTTCTCATTTTCGTGACACAAAAACAGTGACCCCGGTCATGCCGAACTATCGACATTCTGGACAGGCCTAAAAAAACATTTTAAAACCATTTTCACCAAAAATTGCTGATTTTTTTTTCTTCATTTTCGTGACACAAAAACAGTGACCCCGGTTATGCCGAACTAGCGACATTCTGAACAGGCCTAAAAAAAAAGCATTTTAGAACCATTTTCAAAAAAAAGCTCAGAATTCTTTTTTTCATTTTTTGACACAAAAACAGTGACCCCGGTCATGCAGAACTATTGACATACTGGACAGGCCTAAAAAAAACATTTTAAAACCATTTTCACCAAAAATTGCAGATTTCTATTTTGTCCCTAAAAACGTTGACTCCGATCATGCCGAAAAAGCGACATTCTGGACAGGCCTAAAAAATTTTTTTTAAAACATTTTCACCAAAAATGGCTGATTTTTTTTTCTTCATTTTTTGACACAAAAACAGTGACCCCGGTCATACCGAACTATCGACATTCTGGACAGGCCTAAAAAAAACATTTTAAAACCATTTTCACAAAAAATTGCAGAGTTCTATTTTGTCCCTAAAAACGATGACTCCGATCATGCCGAAAAAGCGACATTCTGGACAGGCTTAAAAAAGAATTTTAGAACCATTTTCACAAAAAATTGCAGATATTTTTTTTTCATTTTCGTGACACAAAAACAGTGACCCCGGTCATGCCGAACTATCGACATTCTGGACAGGCCTAAAAAAACATTTTAAAACCATTTTCACAAAAAATTGCAGAGTTCTATTTTGTCCCTAAAAACGATGACTCCGATCATGCCGAAAAAGCGACATTCTGGACAGGCTTAAAAAAGAATTTTAGAACCATTTTCACAAAAAATTGCAGATATTTTTTTTTCATTTTCGTGACACAAAAACAGTGACCCCGGTCATGCCGAACTATCGACATTCTGGACAGGCCTAAAAAAACATTTTAAAACCATTTTCACAAAAAATTGCAGATTTCTATTTTGTCCCTAAAAACGATGACTCCGATCATGCCGAAAAAGCGACATTCTGGACAGGCCTAAAAAAATTTTAAAACCATTTTCACCAAAAATTGCTGATTTTTTTTCTTCATTTTCGTGACACAAAAACAGTGACCCCGGTTATGCCGAACTAGCGACATTCTGAACAGGCCTAAAAAAAAAGCATTTTAGAACCATTTTCAAAAAAAAAGCTCAGAATTCTTTTTTTCATTTTTTGACACAAAAACAGTGACCCCGGTCATGCAGAACTATTGACATACTGGACAGGCCTAAAAAAACATTTTAAAACCATTTTCACCAAAAATTGCAGATTTCTATTTTGTCCCTAAAAACGTTGACTCCGATCATGCCGAAACAGCGACATTCTGGACAGGCCTAAAAATTTTTTAAAACATTTTCACCAAAAATGGCTGATTTTTTTTCTTCATTTTTGACACAAAAACAGTGACCCCGGTCATACCGAACTATCGACATTCTGGACAGGCCTAAAAAAACATTTTAAAACCATTTTCACAAAAATTTTAGATTTCTATTTTTGTCAACAAAAACGATGACTCCGATCATGCCGAACTAGCGACATTTTGGACAGGCCTAAAAAAAAGCAATTTAGAACCATTTTTTAAAAATGCTCAGAATGCTTTTTTTCATTTTTTGACACAAAAACAGTGACCCCGGTCATGCCGAACTATCGACATTCTGGACAGGCCTAAAAAACACATTTTAAAACCATTTTCACAAAAAATTGCAGATTTCTATTTTGTCCCTAAAAACGTTGACTCCGATCATGCCGAAAAAGCGACATTCTGGACAGGCCTAAAAAAAAATTTAGAACCATTTTCACAAAAAAATTGCAGATATTTTTTTCTCATTTTCGTGACACAAAAACAGTGACCCCGGTCATGCCGAACTATCGACATTCTGGACAGGCCTAAAAAAAACATTTTAAAACCATTTTCACCAAAAATTGCAGATTTCTATTTTGTCCCTAAAAACGATGACTCCGATCATGCCGAAAAAGCGACATTCTGGACAGGCCTAAAAAAAACATTTAAAAACCATTTTCACAAAAAATTGAAAATATTTTTTTCTTCATTTTCGTGACACAAAAACAGTGACCCCGGTCATGCCGAACTATCGACATTCTGGACAGGCCTAAAAAACACATTTTAAAACCATTTTCACAAAAAATTGCAGATTTCTATTTTGTCCCTAAAAACGATGACTCCGATCATGCCGAACTAGCGACATTTTGGACAGGCCTAAAAAAAAGCATTTTAGAACCATTTTCACAAAAAAAAGCTCAGAATGCTTTTTTCATTTTTTGACACAAAAACAGTGACCCCGGTCATGCCGAACTATCGACATTCTGGACAGGCCTAAAAAAACATTTTAAAACCATTTTCACAAAAAATTGCAGATTTCTATTTTGTCCCTAAAAACGATGACTCCGATCATGCCGAAAAAGCGACATTCTGGACAGGCCTAAAAAAGAATTTAGAACCATTTTCACAAAAATTGCAGATATTTTTTTCTCATTTTCGTGACACAAAAACAGTGACCCCGGTCATGCCGAACTATCGACATTCTGGACAGGCCTAAAAAAACATTTTAAAACCATTTTCACCAAAAATTGCTGATTTTTTTTCTTCATTTTCGTGACACAAAAACAGTGACCCCGGTCATGCCGAACTAGCGACATTCTGAACAGGCCTAAAAAAAAAGCATTTTAGAACCATTTTCAAAAAAAAAGCTCAGAATTCTTTTTTCATTTTTTGACACAAAAACAGTGACCCCGGTCATGCAGAACTATCGACATACTGGACAGGCCTAAAAAAACATTTTAAAACCATTTTCACCAAAAATTGCAGATTTCTATTTTGTCCCTAAAAACGTTGACTCCGATCATGCCGAAAAGCGACATTCTGGACAGGCCTAAAAAATTTTTTTAAAACATTTTCACCAAAAATGGCTGATTTTTTTTCTTCATTTTTTGACACAAAAACAGTGACCCCGGTCATACCGAACTATCGACATTCTGGACAGGCCTAAAAAAACATTTTAAAACCATTTTCACAAAAATTGCAGAGTTCTATTTTGTCCCTAAAAACGATGACTCCGATCATGCCGAAAAAAGCGACATTCTGGACAGGCCTAAAAAAGAATTTTAGAACCATTTTCACAAAAAATTGCAGATATTTTTTTTCATTTTCGTGACACAAAAACAGTGACCCCGGTCATGCCGAACTATCGACATTCTGGACAGGCCTAAAAAAACATTTTAAAACCATTTTCACAAAAATTGCAGAGTTCTATTTTGTCCCTAAAAACGATGACTCCGATCATGCCGAAAAAGCGACATTCTGGACAGGCCTAAAAAAGAATTTTAGAACCATTTTCACAAAAAATTGCAGATATTTTTTTTCATTTTCGTGACACAAAAACAGTGACCCCGGTCATGCCGAACTATCGACATTCTGGACAGGCCTAAAAAAACATTTTAAAACCATTTTCACAAAAAATTGCAGATTTCTATTTTGTCCCTAAAAACGATGACTCCGATCATGCCGAAAAAGCGACATTCTGGACAGGCCTAAAAAAAATTTTAAAACCATTTTCACCAAAAATTGCTGATTTTTTTCTTCATTTTCGTGACACAAAAACAGTGACCCCGGTTATGCCGAACTAGCGACATTCTGAACAGGCCTAAAAAAAAAGCATTTTAGAACCATTTTCAAAAAAAAAGCTCAGAATTCTTTTTTTCATTTTTTGACACAAAAACAGTGACCCCGGTCATGCAGAACTATCGACATTCTGGACAGGCCTAAAAAACATTTTAAAACCATTTTCACCAAAAATTGCAGATTTCTATTTTGTCCCTAAAAACGTTGACTCCGATCATGCCGAAAAAGCGACATTCTGGACAGGCCTAAAAAAATTTTTTAAAACATTTTCACCAAAAATGGCTGATTTTTTTTCTTCATTTTTTGACACAAAAACAGTGACCCCGGTCATACCGAACTATCGACATTCTGGACAGGCCTAAAAAAAACATTTTAAAACCATTTTCACAAAAATTTTAGATTTCTATTTTTGTCAACAAAAACGATGACTCCGATCATGCCGAACTAGCGACATTCTGGACAGGCCTAAAAAAAAAAATTTAGAACCATTTTTCCAAAAAATGCTCAGAATGCTTTTTTTCATTTTTTGACACAAAAACAGTGACCCCGGTCATGCCGAACTATCGACATTCTGGACAGGCCTAAAAAAAACATTTTAAAACCATTTTCACAAAAAATTGCAGATTTCTATTTTGTCCCTAAAAACGATGACTCCGATCATGCCGAAAAAGCGACATTCTGGACAGGCCTAAAAAAAAAATTTAGAACCATTTTCACAAAAAATTGCAGATATTTTTTTTCATTTTCGTGACACAAAAACAGTGACCCCGGTCATGCCGAACTATCGACATTCTGGACAGGCCTAAAAAAACATTTTAAAACCATTTTCACCAAAAATTGCAGATTTCTATTTTGTCCCTAAAAACGATGACTCCGATCATGCCGAAAAAGCAACATTCTGGACAGGCCTAAAAAAAATTTTTAAAAACATTTTCACCAAAAATTGCTGATTTTTTTTTCTTCATTTTCGTGACACAAAAACAGTGACCCCGGTCATGCCGAACTATCGACATTCTGGACAGGCCTAAAAAAAAAGCATTTTAGAACCATTTTCAAAAAAAAAGCTCAGAATTCTTTTTTTCATTTTTTGACACAAAAACAGTGACCCCGGTCATGCAGAACTATCGACATTCTGGACAGGCCTAAAAAAACATTTTAAAACCATTTTCACAAAAAATTGCAGATTTCTATTTTGTCCCTAAAAACGATGACTCCGATCATGCCGAAAAAGCGACATTCTGGACAGGCCTAAAAAAAAAATGTAGAACCATTTTCACAAAAAATTGCAGATATTTTTTTCTCATTTTCGTGACACAAAAACAGTGACCCCGGTCATGCCGAACTATCGACATTCTGGACAGGCCTTAAAAAAACATTTTAAAACCATTTTCACCAAAAATTGCAGATTTTTTCTATTTTGTCCCAAAAACGGTGACTCCGGTCATGCCGAAAAAGCGACATTCTGGACAGGCCTAAAAAACACATTTTAAAACCATTTTCACAAAAAATTGCAGATTTCTATTTTGTCCCTAAAAACGATGACTCCGATCATGCCGAACTAGCGACATTTTGGACAGGCCTAAAAAAAAAGCATTTTAGAACCATTTTCCAAAAAAAAGCTCAGAATGCTTTTTTTCATTTTTTGACACAAAAACAGTGACCCCGGTCATGCCGAACTATCGACATTCTGGACAGGCCTAAAAAAACATTTTAAAACCATTTTCACAAAAATTGCAGATTTCTATTTTGTCCCTAAAAACGATGACTCCGATCATGCCGAAAAAGCGACATTCTGGACAGGCCTAAAAAAAAAATTTAGAACCATTTTCACAAAAAATTGCAGATATTTTTTTCTCATTTTCGTGACACAAAAACAGTGACCCCGGTCATGCCGAACTATCGACATTCTGGACAGGCCTAAAAAACATTTTAAAACCATTTTCACCAAAAATTGCTGATTTTTTCTCATTTTCGTACACAAAAACAGTGACCCCGGTCATGCCGAACAAGCGACATTCTGAACAGGCCTAAAAAAAAGCATTTTAGAACCATTTTCAAAAAAAAGCTCAGAATTCTTTTTTTCATTTTTTGACACAAAAACAGTGACCCCGGTCATGCAGAACTATCGACATTCTGGACAGGCCTAAAAAAACATTTTAAAACCATTTTCACCAAAAATTGCAGATTTCTATTTTGTCCCTAAAAACGTTGACTCCGATCATGCCGAAAAAGCGACATTCTGGACAGGCCTAAAAAATTTTTTTAAAACATTTTCACCAAAAATGGCTGATTTTTTTTCTTCATTTTTTGACACAAAAACAGTGACCCCGGTCATGCCGAACTATCGACATTCTGGACAGGCCTAAAAAAAACATTTTAAAACCATTTTCACAAAAATTGCAGAGTTCTATTTTGTCCCTAAAAACGATGACTCCGATCATGCCGAAAAAGCGACATTCTGGACAGGCCTAAAAAAGAATTTTAGAACCATTTTCACAAAAAATTGCAGATATTTTTTTTCATTTTCGTGACACAAAAACAGTGACCCCGGTCATGCCGAACTATCGACATTCTGGACAGGCCTAAAAAAACATTTTAAAACCATTTTCACAAAAAATTGCAGAGTTCTATTTTGTCCCTAAAAACGATGACTCCGATCATGCCGAAAAAGCGACATTCTGGACAGGCTTAAAAAAGAATTTTAGAACCATTTTCACAAAAAATTGCAGATATTTTTTTTTCATTTTCGTGACACAAAAACAGTGACCCCGGTCATGCCGAACTATCGACATTCTGGACAGGCCTAAAAAAACATTTTAAAACCATTTTCACAAAAAATTGCAGATTTCTATTTTGTCCCTAAAAACGATGACTCCGATCATGCCGAAAAAGCGACATTCTGGACAGGCCTAAAAAAAATTTTAAAAACCATTTTCACCAAAAATTGCTGATTTTTTTTTCTTCATTTTCGTGACACAAAAACAGTGACCCCGGTTATGCCGAACTAGCGACATTCTGAACAGGCCTAAAAAAAAAGCATTTTAGAACCATTTTCAAAAAAAAAAGCTCAGAATTCTTTTTTTCATTTTTTGACACAAAAACAGTGACCCCGGTCATGCAGAACTATCGACATACTGGACAGGCCTAAAAACATTTTAAAACCATTTTCACCAAAAATTGCAGATTTCTATTTTGTCCCTAAAAACGTTGACTCCGATCATGCCGAAACAGCGACATTCTGGACAGGCCTAAAAAAATTTTTTTAAAACATTTTCACCAAAAATGGCTGATTTTTTTTTCTTCATTTTTTGACACAAAAACAGTGACCCCGGTCATACCGAACTATCGACATTCTGGACAGGCCTAAAAAAACATTTTAAAACCATTTTCACAAAAATTTTAGATTTCTATTTTTGTCAACAAAAACGATGACTCCGATCATGCCGAACTAGCGACATTCTGGACAGGCCTAAAAAAAAGCATTTTAGAACCATTTTTTAAAAAATGCTCAGAATGCTTTTTTCATTTTTTGACACAAAAACAGTGACCCCGGTCATGCCGAACTATCGACATTCTGGACAGGCCTAAAAAACATTTTAAAACCATTTTCACAAAAAATTGCAGATTTCTATTTTGTCCCTAAAAACGTTGACTCCGATCATGCCGAAAAAGCGACATTCTGGACAGGCCTAAAAAAAAAATTTAGAACCATTTTCACAAAAAATTGCAGATATTTTTTTCTCATTTTCGTGACACAAAAACAGTGACCCCGGTCATGCCGAACTATCGACATTCTGGACAGGCCTAAAAAAACATTTTAAAACCATTTTCACAAAAAATTGCAGATTTCTATTTTGTCCCTAAAAACGATGACTCCGATCATGCCGAAAAAGCGACATTCTGGACAGGCCTAAAAAAAACATTTTAAAACCATTTTCACAAAAAATTGAAAATTTTTTTTTCTCATTTTCGTGACACAAAAACAGTGACCCCGGTCATGCCGAACTATCGACATTCTGGACAGGCCTAAAAAACACATTTTAAAACCATTTTCACAAAAATTGCAGATTTCTATTTTGTCCCTAAAAACGATGACTCCGATCATGCCGAACTAGCGACATTTTGGACAGGCCTAAAAAAAAAGCATTTTAGAACCATTTTCCAAAAAAAAGCTCAGAATGCTTTTTTTTCATTTTTTGACACAAAAACAGTGACCCCGGTCATGCCGAACTATCGACATTCTGGACAGGCCTAAAAAACATTTTAAAACCATTTTCACAAAAATTGCAGATTTCTATTTTGTCCCTAAAAACGATGACTCCGATCATGCCGAAAAAGCGACATTCTGACAGGCCTAAAAAAGAATGTAGAACCATTTTCACAAAAAATTGCAGATATTTTTTTCTCATTTTCGTGACACAAAAACAGTGACCCCGGTCATGCCGAACTATCGACATTCTGGACAGGCCTAAAAAAACATTTTAAAACCATTTTCACCAAAAATTGCTGATTTTTTTTCTTCATTTTCGTGACACAAAAACAGTGACCCCGGTCATGCCGAACTAGCGACATTCTGAACAGGCCTAAAAAAAAAGCATTTTAGAACCATTTTCAAAAAAAGCTCAGAATTCTTTTTTCATTTTTTGACACAAAAACAGTGACCCCGGTCATGCAGAACTATCGACATACTGGACAGGCCTAAAAAACATTTTAAAACCATTTTCACCAAAAATTGCAGATTTCTATTTTGTCCCTAAAAACGATGACTCCGATCATGCCGAAAAAGCGACATTCTGGACAGGCCTAAAAAATTTTTTTAAAACATTTTCACCAAAAATGGCTGATTTTTTTTTCTTCATTTTTTGACACAAAAACAGTGACCCCGGTCATACCGAACTATCGACATTCTGGACAGGCCTAAAAAACATTTTAAAACCATTTTCACAAAAAATTGCAGAGTTCTATTTTGTCCCTAAAAACGATGACTCCGATCATGCCGAAAAAGCGACATTCTGGACAGGCTTAAAAAAGAATTTTAGAACCATTTTCACAAAAAATTGCAGATATTTTTTTTTCATTTTCGTGACACAAAAACAGTGACCCCGGTCATGCCGAACTATCGACATTCTGGACAGGCCTAAAAAACATTTTAAAACCATTTTCACAAAAAATTGCAGAGTTCTATTTTGTCCCTAAAAACGATGACTCCGATCATGCCGAAAAAGCGACATTCTGGACAGGCTTAAAAAAGAATTTTAGAACCATTTTCACAAAAAATTGCAGATATTTTTTCTTCATTTTCGTGACACAAAAACAGTGACCCCGGTCATGCCGAACTATCGACATTCTGGACAGGCCTAAAAAACATTTTAAAACCATTTTCACAAAAAATTGCAGATTTCTATTTTGTCCCTAAAAACGATGACTCCGATCATGCCGAAAAAGCGACATTCTGGACAGGCCTAAAAAAAATTTTAAAAACCATTTTCACCAAAAATTGCTGATTTTTTTTTCTTCATTTTCGTGACACAAAAACAGTGACCCCGGTTATGCCGAACTAGCGACATTCTGAACAGGCCTAAAAAAAAAGCATTTTAGAACCATTTTCAAAAAAAAAGCTCAGAATTCTTTTTTTCATTTTTTGACACAAAAACAGTGACCCCGGTCATGCAGAACTATCGACATACTGGACAGGCCTAAAAAAAACATTTTAAAACCATTTTCACCAAAAATTGCAGATTTCTATTTTGTCCCTAAAAACGTTGACTCCGATCATGCCGAAACAGCGACATTCTGGACAGGCCTAAAAAATTTTTTAAAACATTTTCACCAAAAATGGCTGATTTTTTTTTCTTCATTTTTTGACACAAAAACAGTGACCCCGGTCATACCGAACTATCGACATTCTGGACAGGCCTAAAAAACATTTTAAAACCATTTTCACAAAAAATTGCAGATTTCTATTTTTGTCACCAAAAACGATGACTCCGATCATGCCGAACTAGCGACATTTTGGACAGGCCTAAAAAAAAGCAATTTAGAACCATTTTCTCAAAAAATGCTCAGAATGCTTTTTTTCATTTTGTGACACAAAAACAGTGACCCCGGTCATGCCGAACTATCGACATTCTGGACAGGCCTAAAAAAACATTTTAAAACCATTTTCACAAAAAATTGCAGATTTCTATTTTGTCCCTAAAAACGATGACTCCGATCATGCCGAAAAAGCGACATTCTGGACAGGCCTAAAAAAAAAATTTAGAACCATTTTCACAAAAAATTGCAGATATTTTTTTCTCATTTTCGTGACACAAAAACAGTGACCCCGGTCATGCCGAACTATCGACATTCTGGACAGGCCTAAAAAAACATTTTAAAACCATTTTCACCAAAAATTGCAGATTTCTATTTTGTCCCTAAAAACGATGACTCCGATCATGCCGAAAAAGCGACATTCTGGACAGGCCTAAAAAAATTTTTAAAAACATTTTCACCAAAAATTGCTGATTTTTTTTCTTCATTTTCGTGACACAAAAACAGTGACCCCGGTCATGCCGAACTATCGACATTCTGGACAGGCCTAAAAAAAACATTTTAGAACCATTTTCAAAAAAAGCTCAGAATTTTTTTTTCATTTTTTGACACAAAAACAGTGACCCCGGTCATGCCGAACTATCGACATTCTGGACAGGCCTAAAAAAAACATTTTAAAACCATTTTCACAAAAAATTGCAGATTTCTATTTTGTCCCTAAAAACGATGACTCCGATCATGCCGAAAAAGCGACATTCTGGACAGGCCTAAAAAAAAATTTTAGAACCATTTTCACAAAAAATTGCAGATATTTTTTTTCATTTTCGTGACACAAAAACAGTGACCCCGGTCATGCCGAACTATCGACATTCTGGACAGGCCTAAAAAAACATTTTAAAACCATTTTCACCAAAAATTGCAGATTTCTATTTTGTCCCTAAAAACGATGACTCCGATCATGCCGGCGACATTCTGGACAGGTCTAAAAAAAAAATTTAAAACCATTTTCACCAAAAATTGCTGATTTTTTTTTCTTCATTTTCGTGACACAAAAACAGCGACCCCGATCATGCCGAAAAAGCGACATTCTGGACAGGTCTAAAAAAAACATTTTAGAACCATTTTCACAAAAAAAGGCAGATTTTCATTTTTTGACACAAAAACAGTGACTCCGATCATGCCGAACTAGCGACATTCTGGACAGGCCTAAAAAAACATTTTAAAACCATTTTCACAAAAAATTGCAGATATTTTTTTTTCATTTTCGTGACACAAAAACAGTGACCCCGGTCATGCCGAACTATCGACATTCTGGACAGGCCTAAAAAAAACATTTTAAAACCATTTTCACAAAAAATTGCAGAGTTCTATTTTGTCCCTAAAAACGATGACTCCGATCATGCCGAAAAAGCGACATTCTGGACAGGCTTAAAAAAGAATTTTAGAACCATTTTCACAAAAAATTGCAGATATTTTTTTCATTTTCGTGACACAAAAACAGTGACCCCGGTCATGCCGAACTATCGACATTCTGGACAGGCCTAAAAAAACATTTTAAAACCATTTTCACAAAAAATTGCAGATTTCTATTTTGTCCCTAAAAACGATGACTCCGATCATGCCGAAAAAGCGACATTCTGGACAGGCCTAAAAAAAAATTTTAAAAACCATTTTCACCAAAAATTGCTGATTTTTTTTTCTTCATTTTCGTGACACAAAAACAGTGACCCCGGTTATGCCGAACTAGCGACATTCTGGACAGGCCTAAAAAAAAAGCATTTTAGAACCATTTTCAAAAAAAAAGCTCAGAATTCTTTTTTCATTTTTTGACACAAAAACAGTGACCCCGGTCATGCAGAACTATTGACATACTGGACAGGCCTAAAAACATTTTAAAACCATTTTCACCAAAAATTGCAGATTTCTATTTTGTCCCTAAAAACGTTGACTCCGATCATGCCGAAACAGCGACATTCTGGACAGGCCTAAAAAAATTTTTTTAAAACATTTTCACCAAAAATGGCTGATTTTTTTTCTTCATTTTTGACACAAAAACAGTGACCCCGGTCATACCGAACTATCGACATTCTGGACAGGCCTAAAAAAACATTTTAAAACCATTTTCACAAAAAATTTTAGATTTCTATTTTTGTCAACAAAAACGATGACTCCGATCATGCCGAACTAGCGACATTTTGGACAGGCCTAAAAAAAAAGCAATTTAGAACCATTTTTTTAAAAAATGCTCAGAATGCTTTTTTCATTTTTTGACACAAAAACAGTGACCCCGGTCATGCCGAACTATCGACATTCTGGACAGGCCTAAAAACACATTTTAAAACCATTTTCACAAAAAATTGCAGATTTCTATTTTGTCCCTAAAAACGTTGACTCCGATCATGCCGAAAAAGCGACATTCTGGACAGGCCTAAAAAAAAAATTTAGAACCATTTTCACAAAAAATTGCAGATATTTTTTTCTCATTTTCGTGACACAAAAACAGTGACCCCCGGTCATGCCGAACTATCGACATTCTGGACAGGCCTAAAAAAACATTTTAAAACCATTTTCACCAAAAATTGCAGATTTCTATTTTGTCCCTAAAAACGATGACTCCGATCATGCCGAAAAAGCGACATTCTGGACAGGCCTAAAAAAATTTTTTAAAAACATTTTCACCAAAAATTGCTGATTTTTTTTTCTTCATTTTCGTGACACAAAAACAGTGACCCCGGTTATGCCGAACTAGCGACATTCTGGACAGGCCTAAAAAAAGCATTTTAGAACCATTTTCAAAAAAAAAGCTCAGAATTCTTTTTTCATTTTTTGACACAAAAACAGTGACCCCGGGTCATGCCGAACTATCGACATTCTGGACAGGCCTAAAAAAACATTTTAAAACCATTTTCACAAAAAATGCAGATTTCTATTTTGTCCCTAAAAACGATGACTCCGATCATGCCGAAAAAGCGACATTCTGGACAGGCCTAAAAAAAAAATTTAGAACCATTTTCACAAAAAATTGCAGATATTTTTTTCTCATTTTCGTGACACAAAAACAGTGACCCCGGTCATGCCGAACTATCGACATTCTGGACAGGCCTTAAAAAAACATTTTAAAACCATTTTCACCAAAAATTGCAGATTTCTATTTTGTCCCTAAAAACGATGACTCCGATCATGCCGAAAAAGCGACATTCTGGACAGGTCTAAAAAAAAAATTTAAAACCATTTTCACCAAAAATTGCTGATTTTTTTTTCTTCATTTTCGTGACACAAAAACAGTGACCCCGATCATGCCGAAAAAGCGACATTCTGGACAGGTCTAAAAAAAACATTTTAGAACCATTTTCACAAAAAAAGGTCAGATTTTTTTTTTTCATTTTTTGACACAAAAACAGTGACTCCGGTCATGCCGAACTATCGACATTCTGGACAGGCCTAAAAAAACATTTTAAAACCATTTTCACAAAAATTGCAGATTTCTATTTTGTCAAAACGATGACTCCGATCATGCCGAACTAGCGACATTTTGGACAGGCCTAAAAAAAAAGCATTTTAGAACCATTTTCCAAAAAAAAGCTCAGAATGCTTTTTTTCATTTTTTGACACAAAAACAGTGACCCCGGTCATGCCGAACTATCGACATTCTGGACAGGCCTAAAAACATTTTAAAACCATTTTCACAAAAATTGCAGATTTCTATTTTGTCCCTAAAAACGATGACTCCGATCATGCCGAAAAAGCGACATTCTGGACAGGCCTAAAAAAAGAATGTAGAACCATTTTCACAAAAAATTGCAGATATTTTTTCTCATTTTCGTGACACAAAAACAGTGACCCCGGGTCATGCCGAACTATCGACATTCTGGACAGGCCTAAAAACATTTTAAAACCATTTTCACAAAAAAATTGCAGATTTCTATTTTGTCCCTAAAAACGATGACTCCGATCATGCCGAAAAAGCGACATTCTGACAGGCCTAAAAAATTTTAAAACCATTTTCACCAAAAATTGCTGATTTTTTTTCTTCATTTTCGTGACACTAAAAACAGTGACCCCGGTTATGCCGAACAAGCGACATTCTGAACAGGCCTAAAAAAAAGCATTTTAGAACCATTTTCAAAAAAAAGCTCAGAATTTTTTTTCATTTTTGACACAAAAACAGTGACCCCGGTCATGCAGAACTATCGACATTCTGGACAGGCCTAAAAAACATTTTAAAACCATTTTCACCAAAAATTGCAGATTTCTATTTTGTCCCTAAAAACGATGACTCCGATCATGCCGAAAAAGCGACATTCTGGACAGGCCTAAAAAAATTTTTTTAAAACCATTTTCACCAAAAATGGCTGATTTTTTTTTCTTCATTTTTTGACACAAAAACAGTGACCCCGGTCATGCCGAACTATCGACATTCTGGACAGGCCTAAAAAAACATTTTAAAACCATTTTCACAAAAAATTGCAGATTTCTATTTTGTCCCTAAAAACGATGACTCCGATCATGCCGAAAAAGCGACATTCTGGACAGGCCTAAAAAAATTTTAAAAACCATTTTCACCAAAAATTGCTGATTTTTTTTCTTCATTTTCGTGACACAAAAACAGTGACCCCGGTTATGCCGAACTAGCGACATTCTGAACAGGCCTAAAAAAAAGCATTTTAGAACCATTTTCAAAAAAAGCAGAAATCTTTTTTCATTTTTTGACACAAAAACAGTGACCCCGGTCATGCAGAACTATTGACATACTGGACAGGCCTAAAAAAAACATTTTAAAACCATTTTCACCAAAAATTGCAGATTTCTATTTTGTCCCTAAAAACGTTGACTCCGATCATGCCGAAAAAAGCGACATTCTGGACAGGCCTAAAAATTTTTTTTTAAAACATTTTCACCAAAAATGGCTGATTTTTTTTTCTTCATTTTTTGACACAAAAACAGTGACCCCGGTCATACCGAACTATCGACATTCTGGACAGGCCTAAAAAACATTTTAAAACCATTTTCACAAAAAATTGTAGATTTCTATTTTTGTCACCAAAAACGATGACTCCGATCATGCCGAACTAGCGACATTCTGGACAGGCCTAAAAAAAAAGCAATTTAGAACCATTTTTTTAAAAAATGTCAGAATGCTTTTTCATTTTCTTGACACAAAAACAGTGACCCCGGTCATGCCGAACTATCGACATTCTGGACAGGCCTAAAAAACATTTTAAAACCATTTTCACAAAAAATTGCAGATTTCTATTTTGTCCCTAAAAACGATGACTCCGATCATGCCGAAAAAGCGACATTCTTGACAGGCCTAAAAAAAAAATTTAGAACCATTTTCACAAAAAATTGCAGATATTTTTTTTTCATTTTCGTGACACAATAACAGTGACCCCGGTCATGCCGAACTATCGACATTCTGGACAGGCCTAAAAAAACATTTTAAAACCATTTTCACAAAAAATTGCAGATTTCTATTTTGTCCCTAAAAACGATGACTCCGATCATGCCGAAAAAGCGACATTCTGGACAGGCCTAAAAAAATTTTTTAAAAACATTTTCACCAAAAATTGCTGATTTTTTTTTCTTCATTTTCGTGACACAAAAACAGTGACCCCGGTTATGCCGAACTAGCGACATTCTGAACAGGCCTAAAAAAAAGCATTTTAGAACCATTTTCAAAAAAAAAGCTCAGATATTCTTTTTTCATTTTTTGACACAAAAACAGTGACCCCGGTCATGCAGAACTATCGACATACTGGACAGGCCTAAAAAAACATTTTAAAACCATTTTCACCAAAAATTGCAGATTTCTATTTTGTCCCTAAAAACGTTGACTCCGATCATGCCGAAAAAGCGACATTCTGGACAGGCCTAAAAAAATTTTTTAAAAACATTTTCACCAAAAATGGCAGATTTTTTTTTTCATTTTCGTGACACAAAAACAGTGACCCCGGTCATGCCGAACTATCGACATTCTGGACAGGCCTAAAAAACATTTTAAAACCATTTTCACAAAAATTGCAGATTTCTATTTTGTCCCTAAAAACGATGACTCCGATCATGCCGAAAAAGCGACATTCTGGACAGGCCTAAAAAAAATTTTTAAAACCATTTTCACCAAAAATTGCTGATTTTTTTTTCTTCATTTTCGTGACACAAAAACAGTGACCCCGGTTATGCCGAACTAGCGACATTCTGAACAGGCCTAAAAAAAAAGCATTTTAGAACCATTTTCAAAAAAAAAGCTCAGAATTCTTTTTTTCATTTTTGACACAAAAACAGTGACCCCGGTCATGCAGAACTATCGACATACTGGACAGGCCTAAAAAAAACATTTTAAAACCATTTTCACAAAAAATTGCAGATTTCTATTTTGTCCCTAAAAACGTTGACTCCGATCATGCCGAAAAAGCGACATTCTGGACAGGCCTAAAAAAATGTTTTTGAACCATTTTCACAAAAAATTGCAGATATTTATTTTTCATTTTCGTGACACAAAAACAGTGACCCCGGTCATGCCGAAATATCGACATTCTGGACAGGCCTAAAAAACATTTTAAAACCATTTTCACAAAAATTGCAGATTTCTATTTTGTCCCCAAAAACGATGACTCCGATCATGCCGAAAAAGCGACATTCTGGACAGGCCTAAAAAAAAATTTAGAACCATTTTCACAAAAAATTGCAGATATCTTTTTCATTTTCGTGACACAAAAACAGTGACCCCGGTCATGCCGAACTATCGACATTCTGGACAGGCCTAAAAAAACATTTTAAAACCATTTTCACAAAAAATTGCAGATTTCTATTTTGTCCCTAAAAACAATGACTCCGATCATGCCGAAAAAGCGACATTCTGGACAGGCCTAAAAAAAAATTTTAGAACCATTTTCACAAAAAATTGCTGATATTTTTTTTTCATTTTCGTGACACAAAAACAGTGACCCCGGTCATGCCGAACTATCGACATTCTGGACAGGCCTAAAAAAACATTTTAAAACCATTTTCAGAAAAAATTGCAGATTTCTATTTTGTCCCTAAAAACGATGACTCCGATCATGCCGAAAAAGCGACATTCTGGACAGGCCTAAAAAAATGTTTTTGAACCATTTTCACAAAAAATTGCAGATATTTTTTTTTTCATTTTCGTGACACAAAAACAGTGACCCCGGTCATGCCGAACTATCGACATTCTGGACAGGCCTAAAAAACATTTTAAAACCATTTTCACAAAAATTGCAGATTTCTATTTTGTCCCTAAAAACGATGACTCCGATCATGCCGAAAAAGCGACATTCTGGACAGGCCTAAAAAAAAAATTTAGAACCATTTTCACAAAAAATTGCAGATATTTTTTTCTCATTTTCGTGACACAAAAACAGTGACCCCGGTCATGCCGAACTATCGACATTCTGGACAGGCCTAAAAAAACATTTTAAAACCATTTTCACCAAAAATTGCAGATTTCTATTTTGTCCCTAAAAACGATGACTCCGATCATGCCGAAAAAGCGACATTCTGGACAGGTCTAAAAAAAATTTTTAAAACCATTTTCACCAAAAATTGCTGATTTTTTTTCTTCATTTTCGTGACACAAAAACAGTGACCCCGGTTATGCCGAACTAGCGACATTCTGGACAGGCCTAAAAAAAGCATTTTAGAACCATTTTCAAAAATAAAGGTCAGAATTCTTTTTTCATTTTTTGACACAAAAACAGTGACCCCGGTCATGCCGAACTATCGACATTCTGGACAGGCCTAAAAAAAACATTTTAAAACCATTTTCACAAAAAAAGCTAAGAATTTTTTTTCATTTTCTTGACACAAAAACAGTGACCCCGGTCATGCCGAACAATCGACAATCTGGACAGGCCTAAAAAAACATTTTAAAACCATTTTCACAAAAAATTGCAGATATTTTTTTTCTCATTTTCGTGACACAAAAACAGTGACCCCGGTCATGCCGAACTATCGACATTCTGGACAGGCCTAAAAAAACATTTTAAAACCATTTTCACAAAAAATTGCAGATTTCTATTTTGTCCCTAAAAACGATGACTCCGATCATGCCGAACTAGCGACATTTTGGACAGGCCTAAAAAAAAAGCATTTTAGAACCATTTTCCAAAAAAAAGCTCAGAATGTTTTTTTCATTTTTTGACACAAAAACAGTGACCCCGGTCATGCCGAACTATCGACATTCTGGACAGGCCTAAAAAACATTTTAATACCATTTTCACAAAAAATTGCAGATTTCTATTTTGTCCCTAAAAACGATGACTCCGATCATGCCGAAAAGCGACATTCTGGACAGGCCTAAAAAAGAATGTAGAACCATTTTCACAAAAAATTGCAGATATTTTTTTCTCATTTTCGTGACACAAAAACAGTGACCCCGGTCATGCCGAACTATCGACATTCTGGACAGGCCTAAAAAAACATTTTAAAACCATTTTCACAAAAATTGCAGATTTCTATTTTGTCCCTAAAAACGATGACTCCGATCATGCCGAAAAAGCGACATTCTGGACAGGCCTAAAAAAAAATAATACCATTTTCACAAAAATTGCAGATTTTTCTATTTTGTCCCTAAAAACGATGACTCCGATCATGCCGAAAAAGCGACATTCTGGACAGGCCTAAAAAAACATTTTAAAACCATTTTCACAAAAATTGCAGATTTCTATTTTGTCCCTAAAAACGATGACTCCGATCATGCCGAAAAAGCGACATTCTGGACAGGCCTAAAAAAAATTTTAAAAACCATTTTCACCAAAAATTGCTGATTTTTTTCTTCATTTTCGTGACACAAAAACAGTGACCCCGGTTATGCCGAACTAGCGACATTCTGAACAGGCCTAAAAAAAAGCATTTTAGAACCATTTTCAAAAAAAAAGCTCAGAATTCTTTTTTCATTTTTTGACACAAAAACAGTGACCCCGGTCATGCAGAACTATCGACATACTGGACAGGCCTAAAAAAACATTTTAAAACCATTTTCACCAAAAATTGCAGATTTCTATTTTGTCCCTAAAAACGTTGACTCCGATCATGCCGAAAAAGCGACATTCTGGACAGGCCTAAAAAATTTTTTAAAAACATTTTCACCAAAAATGGCTGATTTTTTTTCTTCATTTTTTGACACAAAAACAGTGACCCCGGTCATGCCGAACTATCGACATTCTGGACAGGCCTAAAAAAACATTTTAAAACCATTTTCACAAAAATTGCAGATTTCTATTTTGTCCCTAAAAACGATGACTCCGATCATGCCGAAAAAGCGACATTCTGGACAGGCCTAAAAAAAAAATGTAGAACCATTTTCACAAAAAATTGCAGATATTTTTTTCTCATTTTCGTGACACAAAAACAGTGACCCCGGTCATGCCGAACTATCGACATTCTGGACAGGCCTAAAAAAACATTTTAAAACCATTTTCACAAAAAATTGCAGATTTCTATTTTGTCCCTAAAAACAATGACTCCGATCATGCCGAAAAAGCGACATTCTGGACAGGCCTAAAAAAAATTTTTAGAACCATTTTCACAAAAAATTGCTGATATTTTTTTTTCATTTTCGTGACACAAAAACAGTGACCCCGGTCATGCCGAACTATCGACATTCTGGACAGGCCTAAAAAAACATTTTAAAACCATTTTCAGAAAAAATTGCAGATTTCTATTTTGTCCCTAAAAACGATGACTCCGATCATGCCGAAAAAGCGACATTCTGGACAGGCCTAAAAAAATGTTTTTGAACCATTTTCACAAAAAATTGCAGATATTTTTTTTCATTTTCGTGACACAAAAACAGTGACCCCGGTCATGCCGAAATATCGACATTCTGGACAGGCCTAAAAACATTTTAAAACCATTTTCACAAAAAATTGCAGATTTCTATTTTGTCCCTAAAAACGATGACTCCGATCATGCCGAAAACGCGACATTCTGGACAGCCCTAAAAAAAAATTTTAGAACCATTTTCACAAAAAATTGCAGATATTTTTTTCTCATTTTCGTGACACAAAAACAGTGACCCCGGTCATGCCGAACTATCGACATTCTGGACAGGCCTAAAAACATTTTAAAACCATTTTCACAAAAAATTGCAGATTTCTATTTTGTCCCTAAAAACGATGACTCCGATCATGCCGAAAAAGCGACATTCTGGACAGGCCTAAAAAAAAAATTTAGAACCATTTTCACAAAAACTTGCAGATATTTTTTTCTCATTTTCGTGACACAAAAACAGTGACCCCGGTCATGCCGAACTATCGACATTCTGGACAGGCCTTAAAAAACCTTTTTAAAACCATTTTCACCAAAATTGCAGATTTCTATTTTGTCCCTAAAAACGATGACTCCGATCATGCCGAAAAGCGACATTCTGGACAGGTCTAAAAAAAAATTTAAAACCATTTTCACCAAAAAATTGCTGATTTTTTTTCTTCATTTTCGTGACACAAAACAGTGACCCCGGTTATGCCGAACTAGCGACATTCTGGACAGGCCTAAAAAAAAGCATTTTAGAACCATTTTCAAAAATAAAGCTCAGAATTATTTTTTTCATTTTTTGACACAAAAACAGTGACCCCGGTCATGCCGAACTATCGACATTCTGGACAGGCCTAAAAAAAGCATTTTAGAACCATTTTCAAAAAAAAAGCTAAGAATTCTTTTTTCATTTTTTGACACAAAAACAGTGATCCCGGTCATGCCGAACTATCGACAATCTGGATAGGCCTAAAAAAACATTTTAAAACCATTTTCACAAAAAATTGCAGATATTTTTTCTCATTTTCGTGACACAAAAACAGTGACCCCGGTCATGCCGAACTATCGACATTCTGGACAGGCCTAAAAACACATTTTAAAACCATTTTCACAAAAATTGCAGATTTCTATTTTGTCCCTAAAAACGATGACTCCGATCATGCCGAACTAGCGACATTTTGGACAGGCCTAAAAAAAAAGCATTTTAGAACCATTTTCCAAAAAAAAGCTCAGAATGCTTTTTTTCATTTTTTGACACAAAAACAGTGACCCGGTCATGCCGAACTATCGACATTCTGGACAGGCCTAAAAACATTTTAATACCATTTTCACAAAAATTGCAGATTTCTATTTTGTCCCTAAAAACGATGACTCCGATCATGCCGAAAAGCGACATTCTGGACAGGCTTAAAAAAGAATTTTAGAACCATTTTCACAAAAATTGCAGATATTTTTTTTCATTTTCGTGACACAAAAACAGTGACCCCGGTCATGCCGAACTATCGACATTCTGGACAGGCCTAAAAAAACATTTTAAAACCATTTTCACAAAAATTGCAGATTTCTATTTTGTCCCTAAAAACGATGACTCCGATCATGCCGAAAAAGCGACATTCTGGACAGGCCTAAAAAAATGTTTTTGAACCATTTTCACAAAAAATTGCAGATATTTTTTTTTCATTTTCGTGACACAAAAACAGTGACCCCGGTCATGCCGAAATATCGACATTCTGGACAGGCCTAAAAAACATTTTAAAACCATTTTCACAAAAAATTGCAGATTTCTATTTTGTCCCTAAAAACGATGACTCCGATCATGCCGAAAAAGCGACATTCTGGACAGCCCTAAAAAAAAATTTTAGAACCATTTTCACAAAAAATTGCTGATATTTTTTTTTCATTTTCGTGACACAAAAACAGTGACCCCGGTCATGCCGAACTATCGACATTCTGGACAGGCCTAAAAAAACATTTTAAAACCATTTTCAGAAAAAATTGCAGATTTCTATTTTGTCCCTAAAAACGATGACTCCGATCATGCCGAAAAAGCGACATTCTGGACAGGCCTAAAAAAATGTTTTTGAACCATTTTCACAAAAAATTGCAGATATTTTTTTTTCATTTTCGTGACACAAAAACAGTGACCCCGGTCATGCCGAAATATCGACATTCTGGACAGGCCTAAAAACATTTTAAAACCATTTTCACAAAAATTGCAGATTTCTATTTTGTCCCTAAAAACGATGACTCCGATCATGCCGAAAAAGCGACATTCTGGACAGGCCTAAAAAAAAATTTTAGAACCATTTTCACAAAAAATTGCAGATATTTTTTCTCATTTTCGTGACACAAAAACAGTGACCCCGGTCATGCCGAACTATCGACATTCTGGACAGGCCTAAAAAAACATTTTAAAACCATTTTCACCAAAAATTGCAGATTTCTATTTTGTCCCTAAAAACGATGACTCCGATCATGCCGAAAAAGCGACATTCTGGACAGGCCTAAAAAAAAAATTTAGAACCATTTTCACAAAAATTGCAGATTTTTTTTCTCATTTTCGTGACACAAAACAGTGACCCCGGTCATGCCGAACTATCGACATTCTGGACAGGCCTTAAAAAACCTTTTAAAACCATTTTCACCAAAAATTGCAGATTTCTATTTTGTCCCTAAAAACGATGACTCCGATCATGCCGAAAAAGCGACATTCTGGACAGGTCAAAAAAAAAAATGTAAAACCATTTTCACCAAAAATTGCTGATTTTTTTTTCTTCATTTTCGTGACACAAAAACAGTGACCCCGGTTATGCCGAACTAGCGACATTCTGGACAGGCCTAAAAAAAAGCATTTTAGAACCATTTTCAAAAATAAAGCTCAGAATTCTTTTTTTCATTTTTTGACACAAAAACAGTGACCCCGGTCATGCCGAACTATCGACATTCTGGACAGGCCTAAAAAAAAGCATTTTAGAACCATTTTCAAAAAAAAAGCTAAGAATTCTTTTTCATTTTTTGACACAAAAACAGTGATCCCGGTCATGCCGAACTATCGACAATCTGGATAGGCCTAAAAAAACATTTTAAAACCATTTTCACAAAAATTGCAGATATTTTTTTCTCATTTTCGTGACACAAAACAGTGACCCCGGTCATGCCGAACTATCGACATTCTGGACAGGCCTAAAAAAACATTTTAAAACCATTTTCACAAAAAATTGCAGATTTCTATTTTGTCCCTAAAAACGATGACTCCGATCATGCCGAACTAGCGACATTTTGGACAGGCCTAAAAAAAAAGCATTTTAGAACCATTTTCCAAAAAAAAGCTCAGAATGCTTTTTTTCATTTTTTGACACAAAAACAGTGACCCCGGTCATGCCGAACTATCGACATTCTGGACAGGCCTAAAAAAACATTTTAATACCATTTTCACCAAAAATTGCAGATTTCTATTTTGTCCCTAAAAACGATGACTCCGATCATGCCGAAAAAGCGACATTCTGGACAGGCTTAAAAAAAATTTTAGAACCATTTTCACAAAAAATTGCAGATATTTTTTTTCATTTTCGTGACACAAAACAGTGACCCCGGTCATGCCGAACTATCGACATTCTGGACAGGCCTAAAAAACATTTTAAAACCATTTTCAGAAAAAATTGCAGATTTCTATTTTGTCCCTAAAAACGATGACTCCGATCATGCCGAAAGCGACATTCTGGACAGGCCTAAAAAAATGTTTTTGAACCATTTTCACAAAAAATTGCAGATATTTTTTTTCATTTTCGTGACACAAAAACAGTGACCCCGGTCATGCCGGAAATATCGACATTCTGGACAGGCCTAAAAAACATTTTAAAACCATTTTCACAAAAATTGCAGATTTCTATTTTGTCCCTAAAAACGATGACTCCGATCATGCCGAAAAAGCGACATTCTGGACAGCCCTAAAAAAATTTTTAGAACCATTTTCACAAAAAAGCAGATATTTTTTCTCATTTTCGTGACACAAAAACAGTGACCCCGGTCATGCCGAACTATCGACATTCTGGACAGGCCTAAAAAAACATTTTAAAACCATTTTCACAAAAAATTGCAGATTTCTATTTTGTCCCTAAAAACGATGACTCCGATCATGCCGAAAAGCGACATTCTGGGACAGGCCTAAAAAAAAATTTAGAACCATTTTCACAAAAATTGCTGATATTTTTTTCTCATTTTCGTGACACAAAAACAGTGACCCCGGTCATGCCGAACTATCGACATTCTGGACAGGCCTTAAAAAACCTTTTAAAACCATTTTCACCAAAAATTGCAGATTTCTATTTTGTCCCTAAAAACGATGACTCCGATCATGCCGAAAAAGCGACATTCTGGACAGGTCTAAAAAAAAAATTTAAAACCATTTTCACCAAAAATTGCTGATTTTTTTTTCTTCATTTTCGTGACACAAAAACAGTGACCCCGGTTATGCCGAACTAGCGACATTCTGGACAGGCCTAAAAAAAAGCATTTTAGAACCATTTTCAAAAATAAAGCTCAGAATTCTTTTTTTCATTTTTTGACACAAAAACAGTGACCCCGGTCATGCCGAACTATCGACATTCTGGACAGGCCTAAAAAAAAGCATTTTAGAACCATTTTCAAAAAAAAAGCTAAGAATTCTTTTTTTCATTTTTTGACACAAAAACAGTGATCCCGGTCATGCCGAACTATCGACAATCTGGATAGGCCTAAAAAAAACATTTTAAAACCATTTTCACAAAAAATTGCAGATATTTTTTTCTCATTTTCGTGACACAAAAACAGTGACCCCGGTCATGCCGAACTATCGACATTCTGGACAGGCCTAAAAAACACATTTTAAAACCATTTTCACAAAAAATTGCAGATTTCTATTTTGTCCCTAAAAACGATGACTCCGATCATGCCGAACTAGCGACATTTTGGACAGGCCTAAAAAAAAAGCATTTTAGAACCATTTTCCAAAAAAAAGCTCAGAATGCTTTTTTTCATTTTTTGACACAAAAACAGTGACCCCGGTCATGCCGAACTATCGACATTCTGGACAGGCCTAAAAACATTTTAATACCATTTTCACAAAAAATTGCAGATTTCTATTTTGTCCCTAAAAACGATGACTCTGATCATGCCGAAAAAGCGACATTCTGGACAGGCTTAAAAAAGAATTTTAGAACCATTTTCACAAAAAATTGCAGATATTTTTTTTCATTTTCGTGACACAAAAACAGTGACCCCGGTCATGCCGAACTATCGACATTCTGGACAGGCCTAAAAACATTTTAAAACCATTTTCACAAAAAATTGCAGATTTCTATTTTGTCCCTAAAAACGATGACTCCGATCATGCCGAAAAAGCGACATTCTGGACAGGCCTAAAAAAAATTTTAGAACCATTTTCACAAAAAATTGCAGATATTTTTTTTTCATTTTCGTGACACAAAAACAGTGACCCCGGTCATGCCGAACTATCGACATTCTGGACAGGCCTATAAAAACATTTTAAAACCATTTTCACAAAAAATTGCAGATTTCATTTTGTCCCTAAAAACGATGACTCCGATCATGCCGAAGCGACATTTGACAGGCCAAAATTGCAGATTTATTTTGTCCCTATGCCGAAAAAGCGACATCTGGACAGGCAAAAAAAGTTTTAGAACCATTTTCACAAAAAATTGCAGATATTTTTTTTCATTTTCGTGACACAAAAACAGTGACCCCGGTCATGCCGAACTATCGACATTCTGGACAGGCCTAAAAAAACATTTTAAAACCATTTTCACAAAAATTGCAGATTTCTATTTTGTCCCTAAAAACGATGACTCCGATCATGCCGAAAAAGCGACATTCTGGACAGGCCTAAAAAAAAATTTTAGAACCATTTTCACAAAAAATTGCAGATATTTTTTTCTCATTTTCGTGACACAAAAACAGTGACCCCGGTCATGCCGAACTATCGACATTCTGGACAGGCCTAAAAAAACATTTTAAAACCATTTTCACAAAAATTGCAGATTTCTATTTTGTCCCTAAAAACGATGACTCGATCATGCCGAAAAAGCGACATTCTGGACAGGCCTAAAAAAAAATTTAGAACCATTTTCACAAAAAATTGCAGATATTTTTTCTCATTTTCGTGACACAAAAACAGTGACCCCGGTCATGCCGAACTATCGACATTCTGGACAGGCCTTAAAAAAACCTTTTAAAACCATTTTCACCAAAAATTGCAGATTTCTATTTTGTCCCTAAAAACGATGACTCCGATCATGCCGAAAAAGCGACATTCTGGACAGGTCTAAAAAAAAAATTTAAAACCATTTTCACCAAAAATTGCTGATTTTTTTTTCTTCATTTTCGTGACACAAAAACAGTGACCCCGGTTATGCCGAACTAGCGACATTCTGGACAGGCCTAAAAAAAAAGCATTTTAGAACCATTTTCAAAAATAAAGCTCAGAATTCTTTTTTTCATTTTTTGACACAAAAACAGTGACCCCGGTCATGCCGAACTATCGACATTCTGGACAGGCCTAAAAAAAAGCATTTTAGAACCATTTTCAAAAAAAAAGCTAAGAATTCTTTTTTTCATTTTTTGACACAAAAACAGTGATCCCGGTCATGCCGAACTATCGACAATCTGGATAGGCCTAAAAAAAACATTTTAAAACCATTTTCACAAAAAATTGCAGATATTTTTTTCTCATTTTCGTGACACAAAAACAGTGACCCCGGTCATGCCGAACTATCGACATTCTGGACAGGCCTAAAAAAAACATTTTAAAACCATTTTCACAAAAATTGCAGATTTCTATTTTGTCCCTAAAAACGATGACTCCGATCATGCCGAACTAGCGACATTCTGGACAGGCCTAAAAAAAAGCATTTTAGAACCATTTTCCCAAAAAAGCTCAGAATGCTTTTTTTCATTTTTTGACACAAAAACAGTGACCCCGGTCATGCCGAACTATCGACATTCTGGACAGGCCTAAAAAAAACATTTTAATACCATTTTCACAAAAATTGCAGATTTCTATTTTGTCCCTAAAAACGATGACTCTGATCATGCCGAAAAGCGACATTCTGGACAGGCTTAAAAAGAATTTTAGAACCATTTTCACAAAAATTGCAGATATTTTTTTCATTTTCGTGACACAAAAACAGTGACCCCGGTCATGCCGAACTATCGACATTCTGGACAGGCCTAAAAAAACATTTTAAAACCATTTTCAGAAAAAATTGCAGATTTCTATTTTGTCCCTAAAAACGATGACTCCGATCATGCCGAAAAAGCGACATTCTGGACAGGCCTAAAAAAATGTTTTTGAACCATTTTCACAAAAAATTGCAGATATTTTTTTTTCATTTTCGTGACACAAAAACAGTGACCCCGGTCATGCCGAAATATCGACATTCTGGACAGGCCTAAAAAACATTTTAAAACCATTTTCACAAAAAATTGCAGATTTCTATTTTGTCCCTAAAAACGATGACTCCGATCATGCCGAAAAAGCGACATTCTGGACAGCCCTAAAAAAAAATTTTAGAACCATTTTCACAAAAAATTGCAGATATTTTTTTCTCATTTTCGTGACACAAAAACAGTGACCCCGGTCATGCCGAACTATCGACATTCTGGACAGGCCTAAAAAAACATTTTAAAACCATTTTCACAAAAATTGCAGATTTCTATTTTGTCCCTAAAAACGATGACTCCGATCATGCCGAAAAAGCGACATTCTGGACAGGCCTAAAAAAATTTAGAACCATTTTCACAAAAATTGCAGATATTTTTTTCTCATTTTCGTGACACAAAAACAGTGACCCCGGTCATGCCGAACTATCGACATTCTGGACAGGCCTTAAAAAACCTTTTAAAACCATTTTCACCAAAAATTGCAGATTTCTATTTTGTCCCTAAAAACGATGACTCCGATCATGCCGAAAAAGCGACATTCTGGACAGGTCTAAAAAAAATTTAAAACCATTTTCACCAAAAATTGCTGATTTTTTTCTTCATTTTCGTGACACAAAAACAGTGACCCCGGTTATGCCGAACTAGCGACATTCTGGACAGGCCTAAAAAAAAGCATTTTAGAACCATTTTCAAAAATAAAGCTCAGAATTTTTTCATTTTTTGACACAAAAACAGTGACCCCGGTCATGCCGAACTATCGACATTCTGGACAGGCCTAAAAAAAGCATTTTAGAACCATTTTCAAAAAAAAAGCTAAGAATTTTTTTTTTCATTTTTTGACACAAAAACAGTGATCCCGGTCATGCCGAACTATCGACAATCTGGATAGGCCTAAAAAAAACATTTTAAAACCATTTTCACAAAAAATTGCAGATATTTTTTTCTCATTTTCGTGACACAAAAACAGTGACCCCGGTCATGCCGAACTATCGACATTCTGGACAGGCCTAAAAAACACATTTTAAAACCATTTTCACAAAAAATTGCAGATTTCTATTTTGTCCCTAAAAACGATGACTCCGATCATGCCGAACTAGCGACATTTTGGACAGGCCTAAAAAAAAAGCATTTTAGAACCATTTTCCAAAAAAAAGCTCAGAATGCTTTTTTTCATTTTTTGACACAAAAACAGTGACCCCGGTCATGCCGAACTATCGACATTCTGGACAGGCCTAAAAAAACATTTTAATACCATTTTCACAAAAAATTGCAGATTTCTATTTTGTCCCTAAAAACGATGACTCCGATCATGCCGAAAAAGCGACATTCTGGACAGGCTTAAAAAAGAATTTTAGAACCATTTTCACAAAAAATTGCAGATATTTTTTTTTCATTTTCGTGACACAAAAACAGTGACCCCGGTCATGCCGAACTATCGACATTCTGGACAGGCCTAAAAAACATTTTAAAACCATTTTCACAAAAAATTGCAGATTTCTATTTTGTCCCTAAAAACGATGACTCCGATCATGCCGAAAAAGCGACATTCTGGACAGGCCTAAAAAAAAATTTAGAACCATTTTCACAAAAAATTGCAGATATTTTTTTTTCATTTTCGTGACACAAAAACAGTGACCCCGGTCATGCCGAACTATCGACATTCTGGACAGGCCTAAAAAAACATTTTAAAACCATTTTCACAAAAATTGCAGATTTCTATTTTGTCCCTAAAAACGATGACTCCGATCATGCCGAAAAAGCGACATTCTGGACAGGCCTAAAAAATTTTTTGAACCATTTTCACAAAAATTGCAGATTTCTATTTTGTCCCTAAAAACGATGACTCGGTCATGCCGAAAAGCGACATTCTGGACAGGCCTAAAAAAAAGTTTTAGAACCATTTTCACAAAAAATTGCAGATATTTTTTTCATTTTCGTGACACAAAAACAGTGACCCCGGTCATGCCGAAATATCGACATTCTGGACAGGCCTAAAAAACATTTTAAAACCATTTTCACAAAAAATTGCAGATTTCTATTTTGTCCCTAAAAACGATGACTCCGATCATGCCGAAAAAGCGACATTCTGGACAGGCCTAAAAAAAAATTTTAGAACCATTTTCACAAAAAATTGCAGATATTTTTTTCTCATTTTCGTGACACAAAAACAGTGACCCCGGTCATGCCGAACTATCGACATTCTGGACAGGCCTAAAAAACATTTTAAAACCATTTTCACAAAAATTGCAGATTTCTATTTTGTCCCTAAAAACGATGACTCCGATCATGCCGAAAAAGCGACATTCTGGACAGGCCTAAAAAAAAATTTAGAACCATTTTCACAAAAATTGCAGATATTTTTTTCTCATTTTCGTGACACAAAAACAGTGACCCGGTCATGCCGAACTATCGACATTCTGGACAGGCCTTAAAAAAACTTTTTAAAACCATTTTCACCAAAAATTGCAGATTTCTATTTTGTCCCTAAAAACGATGACTCGATCATGCCGAAAAAGCGACATTCTGGACAGGTCTAAAAAAAAAATTTAGAACCATTTTCACCAAAAATTGCTGATTTTTTTTCTTCATTTTCGTGACACAAAAACAGTGACCCCGGTCATGCCGAACTAGCGACATTCTGGACAGGCCTAAAAAAAGCATTTTAGAACCATTTTCAAAAATAAAGCTCAGAATTCTTTTTTCATTTTTTGACACTAAAAACGGTGACCCCGGTCATGCCGAACTATCGACATTCTGGACAGGCCTAAAAAAAGATTTTAGAACCATTTTCACAAAAAAAAGCTAAGAATTTTTTTTTTCATTTTTTGACACAAAAACAGTGACCCGGTTATGCCGAACTATCGACATTCTGGACAGGCCTAAAAAAAACATTTAGAACCATTTTCACAAAAAATGCAGAATTTTTCATTTTTGACACAAAAACAGTGACCCCGGTCATGCCGAACTATCGACATTCTGGACAGGCCTAAAAAAACATTTTAAAACCATTTTCACAAAAAATTGCAGATTTCTATTTTGTCCCTAAAAACGATGACTCCGATCATGCCGAACAAGCGACATTCTGGACAGGCCTAAAAAAAAAGCATTTTAGAACCATTTTCCAAAAAAAAGCTCAGAATCTTTTTTTCATTTTTGACACAAAAACAGTGACCCCGGTCATGCCGAACTATCGACATTCTGGACAGGCCTAAAAAAAACATTTTAAAACCATTTTCACAAAAAATTGCAGATTTCTATTTTGTCCCTAAAAACGATGACTCCGATCATGCCGAAAAAGCGACATTCTGGACAGGCCTAAAAAAAAATTTTAGAACCATTTTCACAAAAATTGCAGATATTTTTTTTCATTTTCGTGACACAAAAACAGTGACCCCGGTCATGCCGAACTATCGACATTCTGGACAGGCCTAAAAAACATTTTAAAACCATTTTCACAAAAATTGCAGATTTCTATTTTGTCCCTAAAAACGATGACTCCGATCATGCCGAAAAAGCGACATTCTGGACAGGCCTAAAAAAAAATTTTAGAACCATTTTCACAAAAAATTGCAGATATTTTTTTCTCATTTTCGTGACACAAAAACAGTGACCCCGGTCATGCCGAACTATCGACATTCTGGACAGGCCTAAAAAACATTTTAAAACCATTTTCACAAAAAATTGCAGATTTCTATTTTGTCCCTAAAAACGATGACTCCGATCATGCCGAACAAGCGACATTCTGGACAGGCCTAAAAAAAAAGCATTTTAGAACCATTTTCCCAAAAAAAGCTCAGAATTTTTTTTCATTTTTTGACACAAAAACAGTGACCCCGGTCATGCCGAACTATCGACATTCTGGACAGGCCTAAAAAACATTTTAAACCATTTTCACAAAAATTGCAGATTTCTATTTTGTCCCTAAAAACGATGACCGATCATGCCGAAAAAGCGACATTCTGGACAGGCCTAAAAAGATTTTTAGAACCATTTTCACAAAAAATTGCAGATATTTTTTTTCATTTTCGTGACACAAAAACAGTGACCCCGGTCATGCCGAACTATCGACATTCTGGACAGGCCTAAAAAAACATTTTAAAACCATTTTCACAAAAAATTGCAGATTTCTATTTTGTCCCTAAAAACGATGACTCCGATCATGCCGAAAAGCGACATTCTGGACAGGCCTAAAAAAAATTTAGAACCATTTTCACCAAAAATTGCAGATATTTTTTCTCATTTTCGTGACACAAAAACAGTGACCCCGGTCATGCCGAACTATCGACATTCTGGACAGGCCTTAAAAAAACATTTTAAAACCATTTTCACAAAAATTGCAGATTTCTATTTTGTCCCTAAAAACGATGACTCCGATCATGCCGAAAAAGCGACATTCTGGACAGGCCTAAAAAAAATTTAAAACCATTTTCACCAAAAATTGCTGATTTTTTTTCTTCATTTTCGTGACACAAAAACAGTGACCCCGGTTATGCCGAACTAGCGACATTCTGGACAGGCCTAAAAAAAAGCATTTTAGAACCAATTTTCAAAAATAAAGCTCAGAAATTTTTTTCATTTTTTGACACAAAAACAGTGACCCCGGTCATGCCGAACTATCGATATTCTGGACAGGCCTAAAAAAAGCATTTTAGAACCATTTTCACAAAAATGCTAAGAATTCTTTTTTCATTTTTTGACACAAAAACAGTGACCCCGGTCATGCCGAACTATCGACAATCTGGACAGGCCTAAAAAAACATTTTAAAACCATTTTCACAAAAATTGCAGATTTCTATTTTGTCCCTAAAAACGATGACTCCGATCATGCCGAAAAAGCGACATTCTGGACAGGCCTAAAAAAAAATTTTAGAACCATTTTCACAAAAAATTGCAGATATTTTTTTTCATTTTCGTGACACAAAAACAGTGACCCCGGTCATGCCGAACTATCGACATTCTGGACAGGCCTAAAAAAAACATTTTAAAACCATTTTCACAAAAAATTGCAGATTTCTATTTTGTCCCTAAAAACGATGACTCCGATCATGCCGAAAAAGCGACATTCTGGACAGGCCTAAAAAAAAATTTTAGAACCATTTTCACAAAAAAGGTCAGATATTTTTTTCATTTTTTGACACAAAAACAGTGACCCCGGTCATGCCGAACTATCGACATTCTGGACAGGCCTAAAAAAACATTTTAAAACCATTTTCACAAAAATTGCAGATTTCTATTTTGTCCCTAAAAACGATGACTCCGATCATGCCGAAAAAGCGACATTCTGGACAGGCCTAAAAAAGAATTTAGAACCATTTTCACCAAAAAATTGCAGATATTTTTTTTTCATTTTCGTGACACAAAAACAGTGACCCCGGTTATGCCGAACTATCGACATTCTGGACAGGCCTAAAAAAACATTTTAAAACCATTTTCACAAAAATTGCAGATTTCTATTTTGTCCCTAAAAACGATGACTCCGATCATGCCGAAAAAGCGACATTCTGGACAGGCCTAAAAAATTTTTAAAACCATTTTCACCAAAAATTGCTGATTTTTTTTCTTCATTTTCGTGACACAAAAACAGTGACCCCGGTTATGCCGAACTAGCGACATTCTGAACAGGCCTAAAAAAACATTTTAAAACCATTTTCACAAAAAAACTTGCAGATTTCTATTTTGTCCCCAAAAACGATGACTCCGATCATGCCGAACAAGCGACATTCTGGACAGGCCTAAAAAAAACATTTTAGAACCATTTTCAAAAAAATTGCAAGATTTTTTTCATTTGACACAAAAACAGTGATCGGTCATGCCGAAAGCGACAATCTGGACAGGCCTAAAAAAAAATTTAAAACCATTTTCACAAAAAATTGCAGATATTTTTTTCTCATTTTCGTGACACAAAAACAGTGACCCCGGTCATGCCGAACTATCGACATTCTGGACAGGCCTAAAAAAAACATTTTAAAACCATTTTCACAAAAAATTGCAGATTTCTATTTTGTCCCTAAAAACGATGACTCCGATCATGCCGAAAAAGCGACATTCTGGACAGGCCTAAAAAAATTTTTAGAACCATTTTCACAAAAAAATGCAGATTTTTTTTTCATTTTCGTGACACAAAAACAGTGACCCGGTCATGCCGAACTATCGACATTCTGGACAGGCCTAAAAAACATTTTAAAACCATTTTCACAAAAAATTGCAGATTTCGATTTTGTCCCTAAAAACGATGACTCCGATCATGCCGAACTAGCGACATTTTGGACAGGCCTAAAAAAATTTTTAAAAACCATTTTCACCAAAAATTGCTGATTTTTTTTTCTTCATTTTCGTGACACAAAAACAGTGACCCCCGGGTCATGCCGAACTAGCGACATTCTGAACAGGCCTAAAAAAAAAGCATTTTAGAACCATTTTCAAAAAAAAAGCTCAGAATTCTTTTTTCATTTTTTGACACAAAAACAGTGACCCCGGTCATGCAGAACTATCGACATACTGGACAGGCCTAAAAAACATTTTAAAACCATTTTCACAAAAAATTGCAGATTTCTATTTTGTCCCTAAAACGTTGACTCCGATCATGCCGAAAAAGCGACATTCTGGACAGGCCTAAAAAAATGTTTTTGAACCATTTTCACCAAAAATTGAAGATATTTTTTTTTCATTTTCGTGACACAAAAACAGTGACCCGGTCATGCCGAACTATCGACATTCTGGACAGGCCTAAAAAAACATTTTAAAACCATTTTCACAAAAAATTGCAGATTTCTATTTTGTCCCTAAAAACGATGACTCCGATCATGCCGAAAAAGCGACATTCTGGACAGGCCTAAAAAAAAATATTAGAACCATTTTCACAAAACATTGCAGATATTTTTTTTTCATTTTCGTGACACAAAAACAGTGACCCCGGTCATGCCGAACTATCGACATTCTGGACAGGCCTAAAAAAAACATTTTAAAACCATTTTCACAAAAAATTGCAGATTTCTATTTTGTCCCTAAAAACGATGACTCCGATCATGCCGAAAAAGCGACATTCTGGACAGGCCTAAAAAAATGTTTTAAAACCATTTTCACCAAAAATTGCAGATTTTTTTTCTTCATTTTCGTGACAAAAAACAGTGACCCCGGTTATGCCGAACTAGCGACATTCTGGACAGGCCTAAAAAAAAAGCATTTTAGAACCATTTTCAAAAAAAAAGCTCAGAATTCTTTTTTTCATTTTTTGACACAAAAACAGTGACCCCGGTCATGCCGAACTATCGACATTCTGGACAGGCCTAAAAAAACATTTTAAAACCATTTTCACAAAAAATTGTAGATTTCTATTTTTGTCACCAAAAACGATGACTCCGATCATGCCGAACTAGCGACATTTTGGACAGGCCTAAAAAAAAAGCAATTTAGAACCATTTTTTTTAAAAATGCTCAGAATGCTTTTTTCATTTTTTGACACAAAAACAGTGACCCCGGTCATGCCGAACTATCGACATTCTGGACAGGCCTAAAAAACACATTTTAAAACCATTTTCACAAAAAATTGCGGATTTCTATTTTGTCCCTAAAAACGTATGACTCCGATCATGCCGAAAAAGCGACATTCTGGACAGGCCTAAAAAAATTTTTAGAACCATTTTCACAAAAATTGCAGATATTTTTTTTTCATTTTCGTGACACAAAAACAGTGACCCCCGGTCATGCCGAACTATCGACATTCTGGACAGGCCTAAAAAAACATTTTAAAACCATTTTCACAAAAAATTGCAGATTTCTATTTTGTCCCTAAAAACGATGACTCCGATCATGCCGAAAAAGCAACATTCTGGACAGGCCTAAAAAATGTTTAAAAAAACATTTTCACAAAATTGCAGATTTTTTTCTTCATTTTCGTGACACAAAAACAGTGACCCCGGTTATGCCGAACTATCGACATTCTGGACAGGCCTAAAAAAAAAGCATTTTAGAACCATTTTCAAAAAAAAGCTCAGAATTATTTTTTCATTTTTGACACAAAACAGTGATCCGGTCATTCAGAACTATCGACATTCTGGACAGGCCTAAAAAAAACATTTTAAAACCATTTTCACAAAAATTGCAGATTTCTATTTTGTCCCTAAAAACGATGACTCCGATCATGCCGAAAAGCGACATTCTGGACAGCCCTAAAAAAAATTTTTAGAACCATTTTCACAAAAAATTGCAGATATTTTTTTCTCATTTTCGTGACACAAAAACAGTGACCCCGGTCATGCCGAACTATCGACATTCTGGACAGGCCTAAAAAAACATTTTAAAACCATTTTCACAAAAAATTGCAGATTTCTATTTTGTCCCTAAAAACGATGACTCCGATCATGCCGAAAAAGCGACATTCTGGACAGGCCTAAAAAAAAAATTTAGAACCATTTTCACCAAAAATTGCAGATATTTTTTTCTCATTTTCGTGACAAAAAAACAGTGACCCCGGTCATGCCGAACTATCGACATTCTGGACAGGCCTAAAAAACCTTTTAAAACCATTTTCACAAAAATTGCAGATTTCTATTTTGTCCCTAAAAACGATGACTCCGATCATGCCGAAAAAGCGACATTCTGGACAGGCCTAAAAAAAATTTTTAGAACCATTTTCACAAAAAATTGCAGATATTTTTTTTTCATTTTCGTGACACAAAAGCAGTGACCCCGGTCATGCCGAACTATCGACATTCTGGACAGGCCTAAAAAAACATTTAAAAACCATTTTCACAAAAAATTGCAGATTTCTATTTTGTCCCTAAAAACGATGACTCCGATCATTCCGAAAAAGCGACATTCTGGACAGGCCTAAAAAAAATTTTAAAAACCATTTTCACCAAAAATTGCTGATTTTTTTTCTTCATTTTCGTGACACAAAAACAGTGACCCCGGTTATGCCGAACTAGCGACATTCTGGACAGGCCTAAAAAAACATTTTAAAACCATTTTCACAAAAAATTGCAGATTTCTATTTTGTCCCTAAAAACGATGACTCCGATCATGCCGAAAAAGCGACATTCTGGACAGGCCTAAAAAAAATTTTTAGAACCATTTTCACAAAAAATTGCAGATATTTTTTTTTCATTTTCGTGACACAAAAACAGTGACCCCGGTCATGCCGAACTATCGACATTCTGGACAGGCCTAAAAAAACATTTATAAACCATTTTCACAAAAAATTGCAGATTTCTATTTTGTCCCTAAAAACGATGACTCCGATCATTCCGAAAAAGCGACATTCTGGACAGGCCTAAAATTTTTTTTAAAAACCATTTTCACCAAAAATTGCAGATTTTTTTTTCTTCATTTTCGTGACACAAAAACAGTGACCCCGGTTATGCCGAACTAGCGACATTCTGGACAGGCCTAAAAAAAAAGCATTTTAGAACCATTTTCAAAAAAAAAGCTCAGAATTCTTTTTTTCATTTTTTGACACAAAAACAGTGACCCCGGTCATGCCGAACTATCGACATTCTGGACAGGCCTAAAAAAACATTTTAAAACCATTTTCACAAAAATTGCAGATTTCTATTTTGTCCCTAAAACGTTGACTCCGATCATGCCGAAAAAGCGACATTCTGGACAGGCCTAAAAAAATTTTTAAAAACATTTTCACCAAAAATGGCTGATTTTTTTTTCTTCATTTTTTGACACAAAAACAGTGACCCCGGTCATGCCGAACTATCGACATTCTGGACAGGCCTAAAAAAAACATTTTAAAACCATTTTCACCAAAAATTGCAGATTTCTATTTTGTCCCTAAAAACGATGACTCCGATCATGCCGAAAAAGCGACATTCTGGACAGGTCTAAAAAAATTTTTAAAACCATTTTCACCAAAAATTGCTGATTTTTTTTTCTTCATTTTCGTGACACAAAAACAGTGACCCCGGTCATGCCGAACTAGCGACATTCTGGACAGGCCTAAAAAAAACATTTTAAAACCATTTTCACAAAAAATTGTAGATTTCTATTTTGTCCCCAAAAAACGATTACTCCGATCATGCGAACAAGCGACATTCTGGACAGGCCTAAAAAAAAAAGATTTTAGAACCATTTTCACAAAAAACTTGCAGATATTTTTTTTTCATTTTCTGACACAAAAACAGTGACCCCGGTCATGCCGAACTATCGACATTCTGGACAGGCCTAAAAAAACATTTTAAAACCATTTTCACAAAAAGCTAACGGAAATTGAGGCTAAAAAATTAAACATTTTCACAAAAAATTGCAGATTATTTTTTTCATTTTCGTGACACAAAAACAGTGACCCCGGTCATGCCGAACTATCGACATTCTGGACAGGCCTAAAAAAACATTTTAAAACCATTTTCACAAAAAATTGCAGATTTCTATTTTGTCCCCAAAAACGATGACTCCGATCATGCCGAATAAGCGACATTCTGGACAGGCCTAAAAAAAATTTTAGAACCATTTTTACAAAAAATTGCAGAATTTTTTTTCATTTTGTGACACAAAAACAGTGACCCCGGTCATGCCGAACTATCGACATTCTGGACAGGCCTAAAAAAACATTTTAAAACCATTTTCACAAAAAATTGCAGATTTCTATTTTGTCCCTAAAAACGATGACTCCGATCATGCCGAAAAAGCGACATTCTGGACAGGCCTAAAATTTAAAAAACATTTTCACCAAAAATTGCTGATTTTTTTTTCTTCATTTTCGTGACACAAAAACAGTGACCCGGTTATGCCGAACTAGCGACATTCTGGACAGGCCTAAAAAAACATTTTAAAACCATTTTCACAAAAAATTGCAGATTTCTATTTTTCCCTAAAAACGATGACTCGATATGCCGAAAAAGCGACATTCTGGACAGGCCTAAAAAATTTTAAAACCATTTTCAAAAAAATGCTGATTTTTTTTTCATTTTCGTGACACAAAAACAGTGACCCCGGTCATGCCGAACTAGCGACAATCTGACAGGCCTAAAAAAGCATTTAGAACCATTTTCAAAAAAAACTGCAGATATTTTTTTCATTTTTGACACAAAAACAGTGACCCCGGTCATGCCGAACTATCGACATTCTGGACAGGCCTAAAAAAACATTTTAAAACCATTTTCACAAAAATTGCAGATTTCTATTTTGTCCCTAAAAACGTTGACTCCGATCATGCCGAAAAAGCGACATTCTGGACAGGCCTAAAAAAGTTTTAGAACCATTTTCACAAAAAATTGCAGATATTTTTTTTCATTTTCGTGACACAAAAACAGTGACCCCGGTCATGCCGAACTATCGACATTCTGGACAGGCCTAAAAAAACATTTTAAAACCATTTTCACAAAAAATTGCAGATTTCTATTTTGTCCCTAAAAGCGATGACTCCGATCAGCCGAAAAAGCGACATTCTGGACAGGCCTAAAAAAAATTTTAGAACCATTTTCACCAAAAATTGCAGATTATTTTTTTTTCATTTTCGTGACACAAAAACAGTGACCCCGGTTATGCCGAACTAGCGACATTCTGGACAGGCCTAAAAAAACATTTTAAAACCATTTTCACAAAAATTGCAGATTTCTATTTTGTCCCTAAAACGATGACTCCGATCATGCCGAAAAAGCGACATTCTGGACAGGCCTAAAAAAATTTTTAAAACCATTTTCACCAAAAATTGCAGATTTTTTTTTTCATTTTCGTGACACAAAAACAGTGACCCCGGTTATGCCGAACTAGCGACATTCTGGACAGGCCTAAAAAAAGCATTTTAGAACCATTTTCAAAAAAAAGCTCAGAATTCTTTTTTCATTTTTTGACACAAAAACAGTGACCCCGGTCATGCCGAACTATCGACATTCTGGACAGGCCTAAAAAAAACATTTTAAAACCATTTTCACAAAAATTGCAGATTTCTATTTTGTCCCCAAAAACGTTGACTCGATCATGCCGAAAAGCGACATTCTGGACAGTCCTAAAAAAATGTTTTAGAACCATTTTCACAAAAAATTGCAGAATTTTTTCTTCATTTTGTGACACAAAAACAGTGACCCCGGTCATGCCGAACTATCGACATTCTGGACAGGCCTAAAAAAACATTTTAAAACCATTTTCACAAAAAATTGCAGATTTCTATTTTGTCCCTAAAAACGATGACTCCGATCATGCCGAAAAAGCGACATTCTGGACAGGCCTAAAAAAAATTTTAGAACCATTTTCACAAAAAATTGCTGATATTTTTTTTTCATTTTCGTGACACAAAAACAGTGACCCCGGTCATGCCGAACTATCGACATTCTGGACAGGCCTAAAAAAACATTTTAAAACCATTTTCACAAAAAATTGCAGATTTCTATTTTGTCCCTAAAAACGATGACTCCGATCATGCCGAAAAAGCGACATTCTGGACAGGCCTAAAAAAAATGTTTAAAACCATTTTCACCAAAAATTGCAGATTTTTTTTTCTTCATTTTCGTGACACAAAAACAGTGACCCCGGTTATGCCGAACTATCGACATTCTGGACAGGCCTAAAAAAAAAGCATTTTAGAACCATTTTCAAAAAAAAGCTCAGAATTCTTTTTTTCATTTTTTGACACAAAAACAGTGACCCCGGTCATGCCGAACTATCGACATTCTGGACAGGCCTAAAAAAACATTTTAAAACCATTTTCACAAAAAATTGTAGATTTCTATTTTGTCACCAAAAACGATGACTCCGATCATGCCGAACTAAGCGACATTCTGGACAGGCCTAAAAAAAAAGATTTTAGAACCATTTTTTTAAAAAATGCTCAGATATGCTTTTTCATTTTTGACACAAAAACAGTGACCCCGGTCATGCCGAACTATCGACATTCTGGACAGGCCTAAAAAACATTTTAAAACCATTTTCACAAAAATTGCGGATTTCTATTTTGTCCCTAAAAACGATGACTCGATCATGCCGAAAAAGCGACATTCTTGACAGGCCTAAAAAAATTTTTTAGAACCATTTTCACAAAAAATTGCAGATATTTTTTTTTCATTTTCGTGACACAAAAACAGTGACCCCGGTCATGCCGAACTATCGACATTCTGGACAGGCCTAAAAAAACATTTTAAAACCATTTTCACAAAAAATTGCAGATTTCTATTTTGTCCCTAAAAACGATGACTCCGATCATGCCGAAAAAGCAACATTCTGGACAGGCCTAAAAAATATTTAAAAACCATTTTCACCAAAAATTGCTGATTTTTTTTTCTTCATTTTCGTGACACAAAAACAGTGACCCCGGTTATGCCGAACTAGCGACATTCTGGACAGGCCTAAAAAAAAAGCATTTTAGAACCATTTTCAAAAAAAAGCTCAGAATTATTTTTTTCATTTTTTGACACAAAAACAGTGACCCCGGTCATGCCGAACTATCGACATTCTGGACAGGCCTAAAAAAAACATTTTAAAACCATTTTCACAAAAAATTGCAGATTTCTATTTTGTCCCTAAAAACGATGACTCCGATCATGCCGAACTAAGCGACATTCTGGACAGGCCTAAAAAAATTTTAGAACCATTTTCACAAAAAATTGCAGATATTTTTTTTTCATTTTCTTGACACAAAAACAGTGACCCCGGTCATGCCGAACTATCGACATTCTGGACAGGCCTAAAAAAACATTTTAAAACCATTTTCACAAAAAATTGCAGATTTCTATTTTGTCCCTAAAAACGATGACTCGATCATGCCGAAAAAGCGACATTCTGGACAGGCCTAAAAAAATTTTAGAACCATTTTCACCAAAAATTGCAGATTTTTTTTCTTCATTTTCGTGACAAAAAAACAGTGACCCGGTCATGCCGAACTAGCGACATTCTGGACAGGCCTAAAAAAACATTTTAAAACCATTTTCACAAAATTGCAGATTTTTCTATTTTGTCCCTAAAAACGATGACTCCGATCATGCCGAAAAAGCGACATTCTGGACAGGCCTAAAAAAAATTTTTAGAACCATTTTCACAAAAAATTGCAGAATTTTTTTTTCATTTTCGTGACACAAAAACAGTGACCCCGGTCATGCCGAACTATCGACATTCTGGACAGGCCTAAAAAAACATTTAAAACCATTTTCACAAAAAATTGCAGATTTCTATTTTGTCCCTAAAAACGATGACTCCGATCATGCCGAAAAAGCGACATTCTGGACAGGCCTAAAAAAATTTAAGAACCATTTTCACCAAAAATTGCTGATTTTTTTCTTCATTTTCGTGACACAAAAACAGTGACCCCGGTCATGCCGAACTAGCGACATTCTGGACAGGCCTAAAAAAACATTTTAAAACCATTTTCACAAAAATTGCAGATTTCTATTTTGTCCCTAAAAACGATGACTCCGATCATGCCGAAAAAGCGACATTCTGGACAGGCCTAAAAAAAATTTTTAGAACCATTTTCACAAAAAAATTGCAGATATTTTTTTTCATTTTCGTGACACAAAAACAGTGACCCGGTCATGCCGAACTATCGACATTCTGGACAGGCCTAAAAAAACATTTTAAAACCATTTTCACAAAAAATTGCAGATTTCTATTTTGTCCCTAAAAACGATGACTCGATCATTCCGAAAAAGCGACATTCTGGACAGGCCTAAAATTTTTTAAAACCATTTTCACCAAAAATTGCTGATTTTTTTCTTCATTTTCGTGACACAAAAACAGTGACCCCGGTTATGCCGAACTATCGACATTCTGGACAGGCCTAAAAAAAAGCATTTTAGAACCATTTTCAAAAAAAAGCTCAGAATTCTTTTTTTCATTTTTGACACAAAAACAGTGACCCCGGTCATGCAGAACTATCGACATACTGGACAGGCCTAAAAAAACATTTTAAAACCATTTTCACAAAAAATTGCAGATTTCTATTTTGTCCCTAAAAGCGTTGACTCCGATCATGCGAAAAAGCGACATTCTGGACAGTCCTAAAAAAATGTTTTAGAACCATTTTCACAAAAAATTGCAGATATTTTTTTCATTTTCGTGACACAAAAACAGTGACCCCGGTCATGCCGAACTATCGACATTCTGGACAGGCCTAAAAAAACATTTTAAAACCATTTTCACAAAAAATTGCAGATTTCTATTTTGTCCCTAAAACGATGACTCCGATCATGCCGAAAAAGCGACATTCTGGACAGGCCTAAAAAAAAATATTAGAACCATTTTCACAAAACATTGCAGATATTTTTTTTTCATTTTCGTGACACAAAAACAGTGACCCCGGTCATGCCGAACTATCGACATTCTGGACAGGCCTAAAAAAACATTTTAAAACCATTTTCACAAAAAATTGCAGATTTCTATTTTGTCCCTAAAAACGATGACTCCGATCATGCCGAAAAAGCGACATTCTGGACAGGCCTAAAAAAATGTTTAAAAACCATTTTCACCAAAAATTGCAGATTTTTTTTTCTTCATTTTCGTGACAAAAAAACAGTGACCCCGGTTATGCCGAACTAGCGACATTCTGGACAGGCCTAAAAAAAAAGCATTTTAGAACCATTTTCAAAAAAAAAGCTCAGAATTCTTTTTTTCATTTTTTGACACAAAAACAGTGACCCCGGTCATGCCGAACTATCGACATTCTGGACAGGCCTAAAAAAAACATTTTAAAACCATTTTCACAAAAAATTGTAGATTTCTATTTTGTCACCAAAAACGATGACTCGATCATGCCGAACAAGCGACATTTTGGACAGGCCTAAAAAAAAAGAATTTAGAACCATTTTTTAAAAATGCTCAGAATGCTTTTTTCATTTTTGACACAAAAACAGTGACCCCGGTCATGCCGAACTATCGACATTCTGGACAGGCCTAAAAAACACATTTTAAAACCATTTTCACAAAAAATTGCGGATTTCTATTTTGTCCCTAAAAACGATGACTCCGATCATGCCGAAACAAGCGACATTCTTGACAGGCCTAAAAAAAATTTTAGAACCATTTTCACAAAAAATTGCTGATATTTTTTTTCATTTTCGTGACACAAAAACAGTGACCCCGGTCATGCCGAACTATCGACATTCTGGACAGGCCTAAAAAAACATTTTAAAACCATTTTCACAAAAAATTGCAGATTTCTATTTTGTCCCTAAAAACGATGACTCCGATCATGCCGAAAAAGCGACATTCTGGACAGGCCTAAAAAATGTTTAAAAAACATTTTCACCAAAAATTGCTGATTTTTTTCTTCATTTTCGTGACACAAAAACAGTGACCCCGGTTATGCCGAACTATCGACATTCTGGACAGGCCTAAAAAAAAGCATTTTAGAACCATTTTCAAAAAAAAGCTCAGAATTTTTTTTTCATTTTTTGACACAAAAACAGTGACCCCGGTCATTCAGAACTATCGACATTCTGGACAGGCCTAAAAAAAACATTTTAAAACCATTTTCACAAAAATTGCAGATTTCTATTTTGTCCCTAAAAACGATGACTCCGATCATGCCGAAAAGCGACATTCTGGACAGGCCTAAAAAATTTTTTAGAACCATTTTCACAAAAATTGCAGATATTTTTTCTCATTTTCGTGACACAAAAACAGTGACCCCGGTCATGCCGAACTATCGACATTCTGGACAGGCCTAAAAAAACATTTTAAAACCATTTTCACAAAAATTGCAGATTTCTATTTTGTCCCTAAAAACGATGACTCCGATCATGCCGAAAAAGCGACATTCTGGACAGGCCTAAAAAAATTTTAGAACCATTTTCACCAAAAATTGCAGATATTTTTTCTCATTTTCGTGACACAAAAACAGTGACCCGGTCATGCCGAACTATCGACATTCTGGACAGGCCTAAAAAAACATTTTAAAACCATTTTCACAAAAAATTGCAGATTTCTATTTTGTCCCTAAAAACGATGACTCCGATCATGCCGAAAAAGCGACATTCTGGACAGGCCTAAAAAAATTTTTAGAACCATTTTCACAAAAAATTGCAGATATTTTTTTTCATTTTCGTGACACAAAAGCAGTGACCCGGTCATGCCGAACTATCGACATTCTGGACAGGCCTAAAAAAACATTTTAAAACCATTTTCACAAAAAATTGCAGATTTCTATTTTGTCCCTAAAAACGATGACTCGATCATTCCGAAAAAGCGACATTCTGGACAGGCCTAAAAAAATTTTAAAACCATTTTCACCAAAAATTGCTGATTTTTTCTTCATTTTCGTGACACAAAAACAGTGACCCCGGTTATGCCGAACTAGCGACATTCTGGACAGGCCTAAAAAAACATTTTAAAACCATTTTCACAAAAAATTGCAGATTTCTATTTTGTCCCTAAAAACGATGACTCCGATCATGCCGAAAAAGCGACATTCTGGACAGGCCTAAAAAAATTTTTAGAACCATTTTCACAAAAAATTGCAGATATTTTTTTCATTTTCGTGACACAAAAACAGTGACCCCGGTCATGCCGAACTATCGACATTCTGGACAGGCCTAAAAAACATTTATAAACCATTTTCACAAAAAATTGCAGATTTCTATTTTGTCCCTAAAAGCGATGACTCCGATCATTCCGAAAAAGCGACATTCTGGACAGGCCTAAAAAAATTTTTTAAAAACCATTTTCACCAAAAATTGCTGATTTTTTTCTTCATTTTCGTGACACAAAAACAGTGACCCCGGTTATGCCGAACTAGCGACATTCTGGACAGGCCTAAAAAAAAGCATTTTAGAACCATTTTACAAAAAAAAGCTCAGAATTCTTTTTTTCATTTTTGACACAAAAACAGTGACCCCGGTCATGCCGAACTATCGACATTCTGGACAGGCCTAAAAAAACATTTTAAAACCATTTTCACAAAAAATTGCAGATTTCTATTTTGTCCCTAAAAACGTTGACTCGATCATGCCGAAAAAGCGACATTCTGGACAGGCCTAAAAAATTTTTTAAAACCATTTTCACCAAAAATTGCTGATTTTTTTCTTCATTTTCGTGACACAAAAACAGTGACCCCGGTCATGCCGAACTATCGACATTCTGGACAGGCCTAAAAAAACATTTTAAAACCATTTTCACAAAAATTGCAGATTTCTATTTTGTCCCTAAAAACGATGACTCCGATCATGCCGAAAAAGCGACATTCTGGACAGGCCTAAAAAAAATTTTAAAACCATTTTCACCAAAAATTGCTGATTTTTTTTTTCATTTTCGTGACACAAAAACAGTGACCCCGGTCATGCCGAACTAGCGACATTCTGGACAGGCCTAAAAAAAAACATTTTAGAACCATTTTCAAAAAAAAGCTCAGAATTCTTTTTTCATTTTTGACACAAAAACAGTGACCCCGGTCATGCCGAACTATCGACATTCTGGACAGGCCTAAAAAAAACATTTTAAAACCATTTTCACAAAAAATTGCAGATTTCTATTTTGTCCCTAAAAACGTTGACTCCGATCATGCCGAAAAAGCGACATTCTGGACAGGCCTAAAAAAATTTTTTAGAACCATTTTCACAAAAAATTGCAGATATTTTTTTCATTTTCGTGACACAAAAACAGTGACCCCGGTCATGCCGAACTATCGACATTCTGGACAGGCCTAAAAAAACATTTTAAAACCATTTTCACAAAAAATTGCAGATTTCTATTTTGTCCCTAAAAGCGATGACTCGATCATGCCGAACAAGCGACATTCTGGACAGGCCTAAAAAAAAAATTTTAGAACCATTTTCACAAAAAATTGCAGATATTTTTTTCATTTTCGTGACACAAAAACAGTGACCCCGGTCATGCCGAACTATCGACATTCTGGACAGGCCTAAAAAAACATTTTAAAACCATTTTCACAAAAAATTGCAGATTTCTATTTTGTCCCTAAAAACGATGACTCCGATCATGCCGAAAAAGCGACATTCTGGACAGGCCTAAAAAATGTTTAGAACCATTTTCACCAAAAATTGCAGATTTTTTTCTTCATTTTCGTGACACAAAAACAGTGACCCCGGTCATGCCGAACTAAGCGACATTCTGGACAGGCCTAAAAAAAGCATTTTAAAACCATTTTCAAAAAAAAAGCTTGCAGAATTCTTTTTTCATTTTTGTCACAAAAACAGTGACCCGGTCATGCCGAACTATCGACATTCTGGACAGGCCTAAAAAAAACATTTTAAAACCATTTTCACAAAAAATTGCAGATTTCTATTTTGTCACCAAAACGGTGACTCCGATCATGCCGAACTAAGCGACATTCTGGACAGGCCTAAAAAAAAAGCAATTTAGAACCATTTTTCAAAAAATGCAGATATTCTTTTTCATTTTGTGACACAAAAACAGTGACCCGGTCATGCCGAACTATCGACATTCTGGACAGGCCTAAAAAAACATTTTAAAACCATTTTCACAAAAATTGCAGATTTCTATTTTGTCCCTAAAAACGATGACTCCGATCATGCCGAAAAGCGACATTCTGGACAGGCCTAAAAAAAATTTTAAAACCATTTTCACAAAAAATTGCAGATATTTTTTTCATTTTCGTGACACAAAAACAGTGACCCCGGTCATGCCGAACTAGCGACATTCTGGACAGGCCTAAAAAAACATTTTAAAACCATTTTCACAAAAAATTGCAGATTTCTATTTTGTCCCTAAAAACGATGACTCCGATCATGCCGAAAAAGCGACATTCTGGACAGGCCTAAAAATTTTTAAAAACCATTTTCACCAAAAATTGCTGATTTTTTTCTTCATTTTCGTGACACAAAAACAGTGACCCCGGTCATGCCGAACTATCGATTGGGGCCTAAAAAAAACTTTAGAACCATTTTCAAAAAAAACTCATTTTTTCTTCATTTTGTGACACAAAAACAGTGACCCGGTCATGCCGAACTAGCGACATTCTGGACAGGCCTAAAAAAAACATTTTAAAACCATTTTCACAAAAAATTGCAGATTTCTATTTTGTCCCTAAAAACGATGACTCCGATCATGCCGAAACTAAGCGACATTCTGGACAGGCCTAAAAAAAAGGTTTTAGAACCATTTTCACAAAAAATTGCAGATATTTTTTCTCATTTTCGTGACACAAAAACAGTGACCCGGTCATGCCGAACTATCGACATTCTGGACAGGCCTAAAAAAACATTTTAAAACCATTTTCACAAAAAATTGCAGATTTCTATTTTGTCCCTAAAAACGATGACTCCGATCATGCCGAAAAAGCGACATTCTGGACAGGCCTAAAAAAAATTTAAAACCATTTTCACCAAAAAATTGCTGATATTTTTTCTTCATTTTCGTGACACAAAAACAGTGACCCCGGTCATGCCGAACTAGCGACATTCTGGACAGGCCTAAAAAAAACATTTTAAAACCATTTTCACAAAAAATTGCAGATTTCTATTTTGTCCCTAAAACGATGACTCCGATCATGCGAAAAAGCGACATTCTGGACAGGCCTAAAAAAAATTTTAGAACCATTTTCACAAAAAATTGCAGATATTTTTTTCATTTTCGTGACACAAAAACAGTGACCCCGGTCATGCCGAACTAGCGACATTCTGGACAGGCCTAAAAAAACATTTTAGAACCATTTTCAAAAAAATTGCAGATTTCTATTTTGTCACTAAAAACAGTGACCCCGGTCATGCCGAACTAGCGACATTCTGGACAGGCCTAAAAAAAATTTTAGAACCATTTTCACAAAAATTGCAGATTTTTTTCTTCATTTTCGTGACACAAAAACAGTGACCCCGGTCATGCCGAACTATCGACATTCTGGACAGGCCTAAAAAAACATTTTAAAACCATTTTCACAAAAAATTGCAGATTTCTATTTTGTCCCTAAAAACGATGACTCGATCATGCCGAAAAAGCGACATTCTGGACAGGCCTAAAAAAAATTTTAGAACCATTTTCACAAAAAATTGCAGATATTTTTTTCATTTTCGTGACACAAAAACAGTGACCCCGGTCATGCCGAACTATCGACATTCTGGACAGGCCTAAAAAAACATTTTTAAACCATTTTCACAAAAAATTGCAGATTTCTATTTTGTCCCTAAAAACGATGACTCCGATCATTCCGAAAAAGCGACATTCTGGACAGGCCTAAAAAATATTTAAAAACCATTTTCACCAAAAATTGCAGATTTTTTTTCTTCATTTTCGTGCACAAAAACAGTGACCCCGGTTATGCCGAACTAGCGACATTCTGGACAGGCCTAAAAAAAAGCATTTTAGAACCATTTTCAAAAAAAAGCTCAGAATTCTTTTTTTCATTTTTTGACACAAAAACAGTGACCCCGGTCATGCCGAACTATCGACATTCTGGACAGGCCTAAAAAAACATTTTAAAACCATTTTCACAAAAAATTGCAGATTTCTATTTTGTCCCTAAAAGCGTTGACTCCGATCATGCCGAAAAAGCGACATTCTGGACAGGCCTAAAAAAACTTTTTAGAACCATTTTCAAAAAAATTGCTAGATTTTTTTCTTCATTTTTGACACAAAAACAGTGACCCGGTCATGCCGAACTATCGACATTCTGGACAGGCCTAAAAAAACATTTTAAAACCATTTTCACAAAAATTGCAGATTTCTATTTTGTCCCTAAAAACGATGACTCCGATCATGCCGAAAAGCGACATTCTGGACAGGCCTAAAAAATTTTAAAACCATTTTCACCAAAAATTGCTGATTTTTTTCTTCATTTTCGTGACACAAAAACAGTGACCCCGGTCATGCCGAACAGCGACACTGGACAGGCCTAAAAAAACGTTTTAGAACCATTTTCAAAAAAAAAAGCAGATTTCTATTTTTGTCACCAAAAGCGAAGACTCGGTCATGCCGAACTAAGCGACATTCTGGACAGGCCTAAAAAAAACATTTTAAAACCATTTTCAAAAAAAACTTGCAGAATTCTTTTTTTCATTTTTGACACAAAAACAATGACCCGGTCATGCCGAACTATCGACATTCTGGACAGGCCTAAAAAAAACATTTTAAAACCATTTTCACAAAAAATTGCAGATTTCTATTTTGTCCCTAAAAACGGTGACTCCGATCATGCCGAAAAGCGACATTCTGGACAGGCCTAAAAAAAATTTTAGAACCATTTTCACAAAAAATTGCAGATATTTTTTTCATTTTTGTGACACAAAAACAGTGACCCCGGTCATGCCGAACTATCGACATTCTGGACAGGCCTAAAAAAACATTTTAAAACCATTTTCACAAAAAATTGTAGATTTCTATTTTTGTCACCAAAAACGATGACTCGATCATGCCGAACTAGCGAAATTTTGGACAGGCCTAAAAAAAAGCATTTTAGAACCATTTTCAAAAAAAAGCTCAGAATTCTTTTTTCATTTTTGACACAAAAACAGTGACCCCGGTCATGCCGAACTATCGACATTCTGGACAGGCCTAAAAAAAACATTTTAAAACCATTTTCACAAAAATTGCAGATTTCTATTTTGTCCCTAAAAGCGATGACTCGATCATGCCGAAAAGCGACATTCTGGACAGGCCTAAAAAAAAAAAAAACCATTTTCACAAAAAATTGCAGATTTTTTTCTATTTTGTCCCTAAAAACAGTGACTCGGTCATGCCGAACAAGCGACATTCTGGACAGGCCTAAAAAAAAATTTTAGAACCATTTTCACAAAAAATTGCAGATATTTATTTTTCATTTTCGTGACACAAAAACAGTGACCCCGGTCATGCCGAACTATCGACATTCTGGACAGGCCTAAAAAAACATTTTAAAACCATTTTCACAAAAAATTGCAGATTTCTATTTTGTCCCTAAAAGCGGTGACTCCGATCATGCCGAAAAAGCGACATTCTGGACAGGCCTAAAAATTTTTAAAACCATTTTCACCAAAAATTGCAGATTTTTTTCTTCATTTTCGTGACACAAAAACAGTGACCCCGGTTATGCCGAACTATCGACATTCTGGACAGGCCTAAAAAAAAACATTTTAGAACCATTTTCAAAAAAAAAGCTCAGAATTTTTTTTCATTTTTTGACACAAAAACAGTGACCCGGTCATGCCGAACTATCGACATTCTGGACAGGCCTAAAAAAAACATTTTAAAACCATTTTCACAAAAAATTGCAGATTTCTATTTTGTCCCTAAAAGCGTTGACTCGATCATGCCGAAAAAGCGACATTCTGGACAGGCCTAAAAAAATGTTTTAGAACCATTTTCACAAAAATTGCAGATATTTATTTTTCATCTTCGTGACACAAAAACAGTGACCCGGTCATGCCGAAATATCGACATTCTGGACAGGCCTAAAAAACATTTTAAAACCATTTTCACAAAAAATTGCAGATTTCTATTTTGTCCCTAAAAGCGATGACCGATCATGCCGAACAAGCGACATTCTGGACAGGCCTAAAAAAAATGTAGAACCATTTTCACAAAAAATTGCAGATATTTTTTCTCATTTTCGTGACACAAAAACAGTGACCCCGGTCATGCCGAACTATCGACATTCTGGACAGGCCTAAAAAAACATTTTAAAACCATTTTCACAAAAAATTGCAGATTTCTATTTTGTCCCTAAAAACGATGACTCGATCATGCCGAAAAAGCGACATTCTGGACAGGCCTAAAAAAAAATTTAAAACCATTTTCACCAAAAATTGCTGATTTTTTTTTCATTTTCGTGACACAAAAACAGTGACCCGGTCATGCCGAACTATCGACATTCTGGACAGGCCTAAAAAACATTTTAAAACCATTTTCACAAAAAATTGCAGATTTCTATTTTGTCCCTAAAAGCGGTGACTCCGATCATGCCGAAAAAGCGACATTCTGGACAGGCCTAAAAAAAATTTAGAACCATTTTCACAAAAAATTGCAGATATTTTTTCTCATTTTCGTGACACAAAAACAGTGACCCCGGTCATGCCGAACTATCGACATTCTGGACAGGCCTAAAAAAACATTTTAAAACCATTTTCACAAAAATTGCAGATTTCTATTTTGTCCCTAAAAACGATGACTCCGATCATGCCGAACTAGCGACATTCTGGACAGGCCTAAAAAAAAAGGCATTTTAGAACCATTTTCACAAAAAACTTGCAGATTTTTTCTATTTTGACACAAAAACAGTGACCCCGGTCATGCCGAAAAATCGACATTCTGGACAGGCCTAAAAAAACATTTTAAAACCATTTTCACAAAAAATTGCAGATTTCTATTTTGTCCCTAAAAACGATGACTCCGATCATGCCGAAAAGCGACATTCTGGACAGGCCTAAAAAAAAAATTAAAAACCTTTTTCACAAAAAATTGCTGATTTTTTTTTCTTCATTTTCGTGACACAAAAACAGTGACCCCGGTCATGCCGAACTATCGACATTCTGGACAGGCCTAAAAAAACCTTTTAAAACCATTTTCACAAAAAATTGCAGATTTCTATTTTGTCCCTAAAAACGATGACTCCGATCATGCCGAAAAAGCGACATTCTGGACAGGCCTAAAAAAAAATTTTAGAACCATTTTCACAAAAAATTGCAGATATTTTTTTTTCATTTTCGTGACCCAAAAACAGTGACCCCGGTCATGCCGAACTAGCGACATTCTGGACAGGCCTAAAAAAAAAGCGTTTTAGAACCATTTTCAAAAAAAGCTCAGAATTCTTTTTTCATTTTTGACACAAAAACAGTGACCCCGGTCATGCCGAACTATCGACATTCTGGACAGGCCTAAAAAAACATTTTAAAACCATTTTCACAAAAATTGCAGATTTCTATTTTGTCCCTAAAAGCGATGACTCCGATCATGCCGAAAAAGCGACATTCTGGACAGGTCTAAAAAAAATTGAAAACCATTTTCACCAAAAATTGCTGATTTTTTTCTTCATTTTCGTGACACAAAAACAGTGACCCGGTCATGCCGAACTAGCGACATTCTGGACAGGCCTAAAAAAAAGCATTTTAGAACCATTTTCAAAAAAAAGCTGCAGAATTCTTTTTTTCATTTTTGACACAAAAACAGTGACCCGTTCATGCCGAACTATCGACATTCTGGACAGGCCTAAAAAAACATTTTAAAACCATTTTCACAAAAATTGCAGATTTCTATTTTGTCCCTAAAAGCGGTGACTCCGATCATGCCGAAAAAGCGACATTCTGGACAGGCCTAAAAAAAAATTTTAGAACCATTTTCACAAAAAATTGCAGATATTTTTTTTTCATTTTTTGTGACACAAAAACAGTGACCCCGGTCATGCCGAACTATCGACATTCTGGACAGGCCTAAAAAAAACATTTTAAAACCATTTTCACAAAAAATTGTAGATTTCTATTTTTGTCACCAAAAACGATGACTCCGATCATGCCGAACTAGCGAAATTTTGGACAGGCCTAAAAAAAAAAGCATTTTAGAACCATTTTCAAAAAAAAAGCTCAGAATTCTTTTTTTCATTTCTTGACACAAAAACAGTGACCCGGTCATGCCGAAATATCGACATTCTGGACAGGCCTAAAAAAAACATTTTAAAACCATTTTCACAAAAAATTGCAGATTTCTATTTTGTCCCTAAAAACGATGACTCCGATCATGCCGAAAAAGCGACATTCTGGACAGGCCTAAATAAAAAATTAAAACCATTTTCACAAAAAATTGCAGATTTCTATTTTGTCCCTAAAAACGATGACTCCGATCATGCCGAAAAAGCGACATTCTGGACAGGCCTAAAAAAAAATTTTAGAACCATTTTCACAAAAAATTGCATATATTTTTTTTTCATTTTCGTGACACAAAAACAGTGACCCCGGTCATGCCGAACTATCGACATTCTGGACAGGCCTAAAAAAACATTTTAAAACCATTTTCACAAAAAATTGCAGATTTCTATTTTGTCCCTAAAAACGATGACTCCGATCATGCCGAAAAAGCAACATTCTGGACAGGCCTAAAAAATTTTTTAAAAAACATTTTCACCAAAAATTGCTGATTTTTTTTCTTCATTTTCCTTACACAAAAACAGTGACCCCGGTTATGCCGAACTATCGACATTCTGGACAGGCCTAAAAAAAAAGCATTTTAGAACCATTTTCAAAAAAAAAGCTCAGAATTATTTTTTCATTTTTGACACAAAAACAGTGACCCCGGTCATTCAGAACTATCGACATACTGGACAGGCCTAAAAAAAAACATTTTAAAACCATTTTCACAAAAAATTGCAGATTTCTATTTTGTCCCTAAAAACGTTGACTCCGATCATGCCGAAAAAGCGACATTCTGGACAGGCCTAAAAAAATGTTTTTGAACCATTTTCACCAAAAATTGCAGATATTTATTTTTCATCTTCGTGACACAAAAACAGTGACCCCGGTCATGCCGAAATATCGACATTCTGGACAGGCCTAAAAAACATTTTAAAACCATTTTCACAAAAAATTGCAGATTTCTATTTTGTCCCTAAAAACGATGACTCCGATCATGCCGAAAAAGCGACATTCTGGACAGGCCTAAAAAAAAAATGTAGAACCATTTTCACAAAAAATTGCAGATATTTTTTTCTCATTTTCGTGACACAAAAACAGTGACCCCGGTCATGCCGAACTATCGACATTCTGGACAGGCCTAAAAAAACATTTTAAAACCATTTTCACAAAAAATTGCAGATTTCTATTTTGTCCCTAAAAACGATGACTCCGATCATGCCGAAAAAGCGACATTCTGGACAGGCCTAAAAAAAAATGTAGAACCATTTTCACAAAAAATTGCAGATATTTTTTCTCATTTTCGTGACACAAAAACAGTGACCCCGGTCATGCCGAACTATCGACATTCTGGACAGGCCTAAAAAACATTTTAAAAACATTTTCACAAAAAATTGCAGATTTCTATTTTGTCCCTAAAAACGATGACTCCGATCATGCGAAAAAGCGACATTCTGGACAGGCCTAAAAAAAAATTTAGAACCATTTTCACAAAAAATTGCAGATATTTTTTTCATTTTCGTGACACAAAAACAGTGACCCGGTCATGCCGAACTATCGACATTCTGGACAGGCCTAAAAAAACATTTTAAAACCATTTTCACAAAAAATTGCAGATTTCTATTTTGTCCCTAAAAACGGTGACTCCGATCATGCCGAAAAAGCGACATTCTGGACAGGCCTAAAAAAACATTTTAAAACCATTTTCACAAAAAATTGCAGATTTCTATTTTGTCCCTAAAAACGATGACTCCGATCATGCCGAAAAAGCGACATTCTGGACAGGCCTAAAAAAAATTTAGAACCATTTTCACAAAAAATTGCAGATATTTTTTCTCATTTTCGTGACACAAAAACAGTGACCCCGGTCATGCCGAACTATCGACATTCTGGACAGGCCTAAAAAAACCTTTTAAAACCATTTTCACAAAAAATTGCAGATTTCTATTTTGTCCCTAAAAACGATGACTCCGATCATGCCGAAAAAGCGACATTCTGGACAGGCCTAAAAAAAAATTTTAGAACAATTTTCACAAAAAATTGCAGATATTTTTTTTTCATTTTCGTGACACAAAAACAGTGACCCGGTCATGCCGAACTATCGACATTCTGGACAGGCCTAAAAAAAACATTTTAAAACCATTTTCACAAAAAAATGTAGATTTCTATTTTTGTCACCAAAAACGATGACTCCGATCATGCCGAACTAGCGAAATTCTGGACAGGCCTAAAAAAAAGCATTTTAGAACCATTTTCACCAAAAAAAGCTCAGAATTCTTTCTTCATTTTGTGACACAAAAACAGTGACCCCGGTCATGCCGAAATATCGACATTCTGGACAGGCCTAAAAAAAACATTTTAAAACCATTTTCACAAAAAAACTTGCAGATTTCTATTTTGTCCCTAAAAACGATGACTCCGATCATGCCGAAAAAGCGACATTCTGGACAGGCCTAAAAAAAAAAAAAAAACATTTTCACAAAAAATTGCAGATTTCTATTTTGTCCCTAAAAGCGATGACGATCGCGAAAAAGCGACATTCTTGACAGGCCTAAAAAAATTTTAGAACCATTTTCACAAAAAATTGCAGATATTTTTTTTCATTTTCGTGACACAAAAACAGTGACCCCGGTCATGCCGAACTATCGACATTCTGGACAGGCCTAAAAAACATTTTAAAACCATTTTCACAAAAAATTGCAGATTTCTATTTTGTCCCTAAAAACGATGACTCCGATCATGCCGAAAAAGCAACATTCTGGACAGGCCTAAAAAATTTTTTTAAAAACATTTTCACCAAAAATTGCTGATTTTTTTTTCTTCATTTTCCTTACACAAAAACAGTGACCCCGGTTATGCCGAACTATCGACATTCTGGACAGGCCTAAAAAAAAAGCATTTTAGAACCATTTTCAAAAAAAAAGCTCAGAATTATTTTTTTCATTTTTTGACACAAAAACAGTGACCCCGGTCATTCAGAACTATCGACATACTGGACAGGCCTAAAAAAAAACATTTTAAAACCATTTTCACAAAAAATTGCAGATTTCTATTTTGTCCCTAAAAACGTTGACTCCGATCATGCCGAAAAAGCGACATTCTGGACAGGCCTAAAAAAATGTTTTTGAACCATTTTCACCAAAAATTGCAGATATTTATTTTTCATCTTCGTGACACAAAAACAGTGACCCCGGTCATGCCGAAATATCGACATTCTGGACAGGCCTAAAAAACATTTTAAAACCATTTTCACAAAAAATTGCAGATTTCTATTTTGTCCTAAAAGCGATGCTCCGATCATGCCGAAAAGCGACATTCTGGACAGGCCTAAAAAAAATGTAGAACCATTTTCACAAAAAATTGCAGATATTTTTTCTCATTTTCGTGACACAAAAACAGTGACCCGGTCATGCCGAACTATCGACATTCTGGACAGGCCTAAAAAAACATTTTAAAAACATTTTCACAAAAATTGCAGATTTCTATTTTGTCCCTAAAAACGATGACTCGATCATGCCGAAAAGCGACATTCTGGACAGGCCTAAAAAAAATTTAGAACCATTTTCACAAAAAATTGCAGATATTTTTTTCATTTTCGTGACACAAAAACAGTGACCCCGGTCATGCCGAAATATCGACATTCTGGACAGGCCTAAAAAACATTTTAAAAACATTTTCACAAAAAATTGCAGATTTCTATTTTGTCCCTAAAAACGATGACTCCGATCATGCCGAAAAAGCGACATTCTGGACAGGCCTAAAAAAAATGTAGAACCATTTTCACAAAAAATTGCAGATATTTTTTCTCATTTTCGTGACACAAAAACAGTGACCCGGTCATGCCGAACTATCGACATTCTGGACAGGCCTAAAAAACATTTTAAAAACATTTTCACAAAAAATTGCAGATTTCTATTTTGTCCCTAAAAGCGATGACTCCGATCATGCCGAAAAAGCGACATTCTGGACAGGCCTAAAAAAAAAATGTAGAACCATTTTCACAAAAAATTGCAGATATTTTTTTTCATTTTCGTGACACAAAAACAGTGACCCCGGTCATGCCGAACTATCGACATTCTGGACAGGCCTAAAAAAACATTTTAAAACCATTTTCACAAAAAATTGCAGATTTCTATTTTGTCCCTAAAAACGATGACTCCGATCATGCCGAAAAAGCGACATTCTGGACAGGCCTAAAAAAACATTTTAAAACCATTTTCACAAAAAATTGCAGATTTCTATTTTGTCCCTAAAAACGATGACTCCGATCATGCCGAAAAAGCGACATTCTGGACAGGCCTAAAAAAAATTTAGAACCATTTTCACAAAAAATTGCAGATATTTTTTCTCATTTTCGTGACACAAAAACAGTGACCCGGTCATGCCGAACTATCGACATTCTGGACAGGCCTAAAAAAACCTTTTAAAACCATTTTCACAAAAAATTGCAGATTTCTATTTTGTCCCTAAAAGCGATGACTCCGATCATGCGAAAAAGCGACATTCTGGACAGGCCTAAAAAATTTTTAAAACCATTTTCACCAAAAATTGCAGATTTTTTTTTCTTCATTTTCGTGACACAAAAACAGTGACCCCGGTTATGCCGAACTAGCGACATTCTGGACAGGCCTAAAAAAAAGCATTTTAGAACCATTTTCAAAAAAAAAGCTCAGAATTATTTTTTTCATTTTTGACACAAAAACAGTGACCCCGGTCATGCAGAACTATCGACATTCTGGACAGGCCTAAAAAAAAACATTTTAAAACCATTTTCACAAAAAATTGCAGATTTCTATTTTGTCCCTAAAAACGTTGACTCCGATCATGCCGAAAAAGCGACATTCTGGACAGGCCTAAAAAAATGTTTTAGAACCAATTTCACAAAAAATTGCAGATATTTTTTTTTCATTTTCGTGACACAAAAACAGTGACCCGGTCATGCCGAACTATCGACATTCTGGACAGGCCTAAAAAAACATTTAAAAACCATTTTCACAAAAATTGCAGATTTCTATTTTGTCCCTAAAAGCGATGACTCGATCATTCCGAAGCGACATTCTGGACAGGCCTAAAAAAAAAATTTAGAACCATTTTCACAAAAAATTGCAGATATTTTTTTCTCATTTTCGTGACACAAAAACAGTGACCCCGGTCATGCCGAACTATCGACATTCTGGACAGGCCTAAAAAAACCTTTTAAAACCATTTTCACAAAAAATTGCAGATTTCTATTTTGTCCCTAAAAACGATGACTCCGATCATGCCGAAAAGCGACATTCTGGACAGGCCTAAAAAAATTTTAAAACCATTTTCACAAAAAATTGCAGATATTTTTTTCATTTTCGTGACACAAAAACAGTGACCCCGGTCATGCGAACTATCGACATTCTGGACAGGCCTAAAAAAACATTTTAAAACCATTTTCACAAAAAATTGCAGATTTCTATTTTGTCCTAAAAGCGATGACTCCGATCATGCCGAAAAAGCGACATTCTGGACAGGCCTAAAAAAATGTTTTTGAACCATTTTCACAAAAAATTGCAGATATTTTTTTTTCATTTTCGTGACACAAAAACAGTGACCCCGGTCATGCCGAACTATCGACATTCTGGACAGGCCTAAAAAACATTTTAAAACCATTTTCACAAAAAATTGCAGATTTCTATTTTGTCCCTAAAAACGATGACTCCGGTCATGCCGAAAAAGCGACATTCTGGACAGGCCTAAAAAAATTTAAAACCATTTTCACCAAAAATTGCTGATTTTTCTTCATTTTTGACACAAAAACGGTGACCCGGTCATGCCGAACTAGCGACATTCTGGACAGGCCTAAAAAAATTTTAGAACCATTTTCACAAAAAATTGCAGATATTTTTTCTCATTTTTGTGACACAAAAACAGTGACCCCGGTCATGCCGAACTATCGACATTCTGGACAGGCCTAAAAAAACATTTTAAAACCATTTTCACAAAAAATTGCAGATTTCTATTTTGTCCCTAAAAACGATGACTCCGATCATGCCGAAAAAGCGACATTCTGGACAGGCCTAAAAAAAAATTTTAGAACCATTTTCACAAAAAATTGCAGATTTTTTTTTCATTTTCGTGACACAAAAACAGTGACCCCGGTCATGCCGAACTATCGACATTCTGGACAGGCCTAAAAAAAACATTTTAAAACCATTTTCACCAAAAATTGCAGATTTCTATTTTGTCCCTAAAAACGATGACTCCGATCATGCCGAAAAAGCGACATTCTGGACAGGCCTAAAAAAACATTTTAAAACCATTTTCACAAAAAATTGCAGATTTCTATTTTGTCCCTAAAAACGTTGACTCCGATCATGCCGAAAAGCGACATTCTGGACAGGCCTAAAAAAATGTTTTTAACCATTTTCACAAAAAATTGCAGATATTTTTTTTTCATTTTCGTGACACAAAAACAGTGACCCCGGTCATGCCGAACTATCGACATTCTGGACAGGCCTAAAAAAACCTTTTAAAACCATTTTCACAAAAAATTGCAGATTTCTATTTTGTCCCTAAAAACGATGACTCCGATCATGCCGAAAAAGCGACATTCTGGACAGGCCTAAAAAAAAATTTGAGAACCATTTTCACAAAAAATTGCAGATATTTTTTTCATTTTCGTGACACAAAAGCAGTGACCCCGGTCATGCCGAACTATCGACATTCTGGACAGGCCTAAAAAAACATTTAAAAACCATTTTCACAAAAATTGCAGATTTCTATTTTGTCCCTAAAAGCGATGACTCCGATCATTCCGAAAAAGCGACATTCTGGACAGGCCTAAAAAAATTTTAAAACCATTTTCACCAAAAATTGCAGATTTTTTCTTCATTTTCGTGACACAAAAACAGTGACCCGGTTATGCCGAACTAGCGACATTCTGGACAGGCCTAAAAAAACATTTTAAAACCATTTTCACAAAAATTGCAGATTTCTATTTTGTCCCTAAAAGCGATGACTCCGATCATTCCGAAAAAGCGACATTCTGGACAGGCCTAAAAAATTTTTAAAAACCATTTTCACCAAAAATTGCAGATTTTTTTCTTCATTTTCGTGACACAAAAACAGTGACCCGGTTATGCCGAACTATCGACATTCTGGACAGGCCTAAAAAAAACATTTTAAAACCATTTTCACAAAAAATTGCAGATTTCTATTTTGTCCCTAAAAGCGTTGACTCCGATCATGCCGAAAAGCGACATTCTGGACAGGCCTAAAAAATGTTTTAGAACCATTTTCACAAAAAATTGCAGATATTTATTTTTCATTTTCGTGACACAAAAACAGTGACCCGGTCATGCCGAAATATCGACATTCTGGACAGGCCTAAAAAACATTTTAAAACCATTTTCACAAAAAATTGCAGATTTCTATTTTGTCCCTAAAAGCGATGACTCCGATCATGCCGAAAAAGCGACATTCTGGACAGGCCTAAAAAAAAATTTAGAACCATTTTCACAAAAAATTGCAGATATTTTTTCTCATTTTCGTGACACAAAAACAGTGACCCCGGTCATGCCGAACTATCGACATTCTGGACAGGCCTAAAAAAACCTTTTAAAACCATTTTCACAAAAAATTGCAGATTTCTATTTTGTCCCTAAAAGCGGTGACTCCGATCATTCCGAAAAAGCGACATTCTGGACAGGCCTAAAAATTTTTTAAAAACCATTTTCACCAAAAATTGCTGATTTTTTCTTCATTTTCGTGACACAAAAACAGTGACCCGGTTATGCCGAACTAGCGACATTCTGGACAGGCCTAAAAAATTTTTTAAAACCATTTTCACCAAAAATTGCAGATTTTTTTCTTCATTTTCGTGACACAAAAACAGTGACCCGGTTATGCCGAACTATCGACATTCTGGACAGGCCTAAAAAAAAACATTTTAAAACCATTTTCACAAAAAATTGCAGATTTCTATTTTGTCCCTAAAAGCGTTGACTCCGATCATGCGAAAAAGCGACATTCTGGACAGGCCTAAAAAAATGTTTTTGAACCATTTTCACAAAAATTGCAGATATTTTTTTTTCATTTTCGTGACACAAAAACAGTGACCCCGGTCATGCCGAACTATCGACATTCTGGACAGGCCTAAAAAACATTTTAAAACCATTTTCACAAAAATTGCAGATTTCTATTTTGTCCCTAAAAGCGATGACTCGATCATGCCAAAAAAGCGACATTCTGGACAGGCCTAAAAAAATTTAGAACCATTTTCGCCAAAAATTGCTGATTTTTTTCTTCATTTTCGTGACACAAAAACAGTGACCCGGTCATGCCGAACTAATCGACATTCTGGACAGGCCTAAAAAAACATTTTAAAACCATTTTCACAAAAAATTGCAGATTTCTATTTTGTCCCTAAAAACGATGACTCCGATCATGCCGAAAAAGCGACATTCTGGACAGGCCTAAAAAAAAATTTTAGAACCATTTTCACAAAAAATTGCAGATATTTTTTTTCATTTTCGTGACACAAAAACAGTGACCCCGGTTATGCCGAACTAATCGACATTCTGGACAGGCCTAAAAAAACATTTTAAAACCATTTTCACAAAAAATTGCAGATTTCTATTTTGTCCCTAAAAACGATGACTCCGATCATTCCGAAAAAGCGACATTCTGGACAGGCCTAAAAAAAATTTAAAAACCATTTTCACCAAAAATTGCTGATTTTTTTTCTTCATTTTCGTGACACAAAAACAGTGACCCCGGTTATGCCGAACTAGCGACATTCTGGACAGGCCTAAAAAAACATTTTAAAACCATTTTCACAAAAAATTGCAGATTTCTATTTTGTCCCTAAAAACGATGACTCCGATCATTCCGAAAAAGCGACATTCTGGACAGGCCTAAAAAAAAATTTTAGAACCATTTTCACAAAAAATTGCAGATATTTTTTTTTCATTTTCGTGACACAAAAACAGTGACCCCGGTTATGCCGAACTAGCGACATTCTGGACAGGCCTAAAAAAACATTTATAAACCATTTTCACAAAAAATTGCAGATTTCTATTTTGTCCCTAAAAACGATGACTCCGATCATTCCGAAAAAGCGACATTCTGGACAGGCCTAAAAAAATTTTTTAAAACCATTTTCACCAAAAATTGCAGATTTTTTTTTCTTCATTTTCGTGACACAAAAACAGTGACCCCGGTTATGCCAAACTAGCGACATTCTGGACAGGCCTAAAAAAAAAGCATTTTAGAACCATTTTCAAAAAAAAGCTCAGAATTCTTTTTTCATTTTTGACACAAAAACAGTGACCCCGGTCATGCCGAACTATCGACATTCTGGACAGGCCTAAAAAAACATTTTAAAACCATTTTCACAAAAAAATTGCAGATTTCTATTTTGTCCCTAAAAGCGATGACTCCGATCATGCCGAAAAAGCGACATTCTGGACAGGCCTAAAAAAATTTTTTAAAACCATTTTCACCAAAAATTGCAGATTTTTTTTCTTCATTTTCGTGACACAAAAACAGTGACCCGGTTATGCCGAACTAGCGACATTCTGGACAGGCCTAAAAAAAAAAGCATTTTAGAACCATTTTCAAAAAAAAGCTCAGAATTCTTTTTTCATTTTTGACACAAAAACAGTGACCCCGGTCATGCCGAACTATCGACATTCTGGACAGGCCTAAAAAAAACATTTTTAAAACCATTTTCACAAAAAATTGCAGATTTCTATTTTGTCCCTAAAAACGTTGACTCGATCATGCGAAAAAGCGACATTCTGGACAGGCCTAAAAAAAATTTAAAACCATTTTCACCAAAAATGGCTGATTTTTTTCTTCATTTTTGACACAAAAACAGTGACCCGGTCATGCCGAACTATCGACATTCTGGACAGGCCTAAAAAAACATTTTAAAACCATTTTCACAAAAAATTGCAGATTTCTATTTTGTCCCTAAAAGCGATGACTCGATCATGCCGAAAAAGCGACATTCTGGACAGGCCTAAAAATTTTTTTAAACCATTTTCACCAAAAATTGCTGATTTTTTTCTTCATTTTCGTGACACAAAAACAGTGACCCGGTTATGCCGAACTAGCGACATTCTGGACAGGCCTAAAAAAAAGCATTTTAGAACCATTTTCAAAAATAAAGCTCAGAATTCTTTTTTCATTTTTGACACAAAAACAGTGACCCGGTCATGCCGAACTATCGACATTCTGGACAGGCCTAAAAAAACATTTTAAAACCATTTTCACAAAAAATTGCAGATTTCTATTTTGTCCCTAAAAACGATGACTCGATCATGCCGAAAAAGCGACATTCTGGACAGGCCTAAAAAAAATGTTTAAACCATTTTCACCAAAAATTGCTGATTTTTTTTTCTTCATTTTCGTGACACAAAAACAGTGACCCCGGTCATGCCGAACTATCGACATTCTGGACAGGCCTAAAAAAACATTTTAACCTCTTGGGGCTAGGTGGGACGCTAGCGTGCCACCTGTGGTGCACTCCATCAACAGCAGGTGCATTTCAAGAGCGGCAAATTTGAATCCAAATAAATGTCAAAATTCAAATTTTTCAAAAATACAACTATGTTACACCATTTGAAAGATAAACATCTCCTTAATCTAACCACGTTTTACGATTTCAAAAAGGTTTCTACGGAAAGCATAAATTTAGAGTATGTTAGGACAGTACATTTACAAGAGTTGTGTGTAATGTTTTGTCAAGTCAAAGACAGGGTCACCAAAACCATAAAACCAGCTAAAATGATACACTAACCTTTTTACAATCTCCATCAGATGACACTCCTAGGACATTATGTTAGACAATGCATGCATTTTTAGTTCTATCAAGTTCATATTTATATACAAAAACAGCGTTTTACTATGGCATTGATGTTGAGGAAATCGTTTCCCTCCAATAACCGGCAGTCAAGTCAGCGTCAGAAATTAAATAATTAAAATTAGAAAACATTGGTAAAATATTATATTGTCATTTAAAGAATTATAGATTTACATCTTTTGAACGCAATCAACTTGCCAGATTTAAAAATAACCTTACTGGGAAATCACACTTTGCAATAATCTGAGCACTGTGCCCAGAAAAATACGCGTTCGCGATACAGACTAGACGTCATGTTGGGGAGATCTAAAATCGAAAATACTATGTAAATAATCCATTACCTTTGATTCTCTTCATCAGATGTCACTTCCAGGTATCACAGGTCCATAACGAATGTAGTTTTGTTCAAAAAAGCTCATCATTTATGTCCAAAAATCTCCGTCTCGTTAGCACATGATGTAAGCCACGGACTTCGTCATGAACGAGGGGAAAAATATATTTCCGTTCGTTCAAACATGTCAAGCGTTGTATAGCATAAATCATTAGGGCCTTTTTACCAGAACATGAATAATATTCAAGGTGGACGAATGCATAGCCTTTTATAACGTATTGGAACGAGGGGTACCCAACATGAAGTAGCGCGCCAGGTGTCTAATGGGACATCACCGTTCCATGGCTCTTGTTCGGTCAGATCTCCCTCAGAAGACTCAAAACACTTTGTAAAGGCTGGTGACATCTAGTGGAAGCAATAGGAAGTGCCAAAATATTCCTAAACCCCTGTGTTTTTCAATGGGAGAGGTTTAAAGTCAATACAACACATCAGGTATCCACTTCCTGTCAGAAAATGTCTCAGGGTTTTGCCTGCCAAATGAGTTCTGTTATACTCACAGACACCATTCAAACAGTTTTGGAAACTTTAGAGTGTTTTCTATCCATATATAATAAGTATATGCATATTCTAGTTACTGGGTAGGATTAGTAACCAGATTAAATCGGGTACATTTTTTTATCCAGGCGTGCAAATGCTGCCCCCCTAGACCCAACAGGTTAAAACCATTTTCACCAAAAATTGCAGATTTTTTTTTTCATTTTCGTGACACAAAACAGTGACCCGGTCATGCCGAACTAGCGACATTCTGGACAGGCCTGAAAAAACATTTTAAAACCATTTTCACCAAAAATTGTAGATTTCTATTTTTGTCACCAAAAACGATGACTCCGATCATGCCGAACTAAGCGACATTTTGGACAGGGCTAAAAAAAAAGCATTTTAGAACCATTTTCCAAAAAAAGCTCAGAATTCTTTTTTCATTTTTGACACAAAAACAGTGACCCCGGTCATGCCGAACTATCGACATTCTGGACAGGCCTAAAAAAACATTTTAAAACCATTTTCACCAAAAATTGCAGATTTCTATTTTGTCCCTAAAAGCGATGACTCGATCATGCGAAAAAGCGACATTCTGGACAGGCCTAAAAAAAAATGTAAAAACCATTTTCACCAAAAATGGCTGATTTTTTTTTCTTCATTTCTTGACACAAAAACAGTGACCCCGGTCATACCGAACTATCGACATTCTGGACAGGCCTAAAAAAAAAATTTAGAACCATTTTCACAAAAAATTGCAGATTTCTATTTTGTCCCTAAAAACGATGACTCCGATCATGCCGAAAAAGCGACATTCTGGACAGGCCTAAAAAAAATTTTTAGAACCATTTTCACAAAAAATTGCAGATATTTATTTTTCATTTTCGTGACACAAAAACAGTGACCCTGGTCATGCCGAACTATCGACATTCTGGACAGGCCTAAAAAAACATTTTAAAACCATTTTCACAAAAAATTGCAGATTTCTATTTTGTCCCTAAAAACGATGACTCGATCATGCCCAAAAAGCGACATTCTGGACAGGCCTAAAAAAAATTTTAAAAACATTTTCACCAAAAATTGCTGATTTTTTTCTTCATTTTCGTGACACAAAAACAGTGACCCGGTTATGCCGAACTAAGCGACATTCTAGACAGGCCTAAAAAAAAGCATTTTAGAACCATTTTCAAAAAAAAGCTCAGAATTCTTTTTTTTTTTTTGACACAAAAACAGTGACCCCGGTCATGCTGAACTATCGACGTACTGGACAGGCCTAAAAAAATCATTTTAAAACCATTTTCACAAAAATTGCAGATTTCTATTTTGTCCCTAAAAACGTTGACTCGATCATGCCGAAAAGCGACATTCTGGACAGGCCTAAAAAAATGTTTTAGAACCATTTTCACAAAAAATTGCAGATATTTTTTTCATTTTCGTGACACAAAAACAGTGACCCCGGTCATGCCGAACTATCGACATTCTGGACAGGCCTAAAAAACATTTTAAAACCATTTTCACAAAAAATTGCAGATTTCTATTTTGTCCCTAAAAGCGATGACTCCGATCATTCCGAAAAGCGACATTCTGGACAGGCCTCAAAAAAATTTAAGAACCATTTTCACAAAAAATTGCAGATATTTTTTCTCATTTTCGTGACACAAAAACAGTGACCCCGGTCATGCCGAACTATCGACATTCTGGACAGGCCTAAAAAAAACATTTTAAAACCATTTTCACCAAAAATTGCAGATTTCTATTTTGTCCCTAAAAACGATGACTCGATCATGCCGAAAAAGCGACATTCTGGACAGGCCTAAAAAAATTTTAAAACCATTTTCACAAAAAATTGCAGATTTCTATTTTGTCCCTAAAAACGATGACTCCGATCATGCCGAAAAAGCGACATTCTGGACAGGCCTAAAAAAAAATTTTTGAACCATTTTCACAAAAAATTGCAGATATTTTTTTTCATTTTCGTGACACAAAAACAGTGACCCCGGTCATGCCGAACTATCGACATTCTGGACAGGCCTAAAAAAACATTTTAAAACCATTTTTACCAAAAATTGCAGATTTCTATTTTGTCCCTAAAAACGATGACTCCGATCATGCCCAAAAAGCGACATTCTGGACAGGCCTAAAAAAAATGTTAAAAACCATTTTCACCAAAAATTGCTGATTTTTTTTTCTTCATTTTCGTGACACAAAAACAGTGACCCCGGTTATGCCGAACTAGCGACATTCTGGACAGGCCTGAAAAAACATTTTAAAACCATTTTCACCAAAAATTGTAGATTTCTATTTTTGTCACCAAAAACGATGACTCCGATCATGCCGAACTAGCGACATTTTGGACAGGCCTAAAAAAAAAGCATTTTAGAACCATTTTCAAAAAAAAAGCTCAGAATTCTTTTTTTCATTTTTTGACACAAAAACAGTGACCCGGTCATGCCGAACTATCGACATTCTGGACAGGCCTAAAAAAAAACATTTTAAAACCATTTTCACCAAAAATTGCAGATTTCTATTTTGTCCCTAAAAACGATGACTCGATCATGCCGAAAAAGCGACATTCTGGACAGGCCTAAAAAAATGTAAAAACCATTTTCACCAAAAATGGCTGATTTTTTTCTTCATTTCTTGACACAAAAACAGTGACCCCGGTCATGCCGAACTATCGACATTCTGGACAGGCCTAAAAAAAATTTAGAACCATTTTCACAAAAAATTGCAGATTTCTATTTTGTCCCTAAAAACGTTGACTCCGATCATGCCGAAAAAGCGACATTCTGGACAGGCCTAAAAAAATGTTTTTGAACCATTTTCACAAAAAATTGCAGATATTTTTTTTCATTTTCGTGACACAAAAACAGTGACCCCGGTCATGCCGAACTATCGACATTCTGGACAGGCCTAAAAAAACATTTTAAAACCATTTTCACCAAAAATTGCAGATTTCTATTTTGTCCCTAAAAACGATGACTCCGATCATTCCGAAAAAGCGACATTCTGGACAGGCCTCAAAATTTTTTTAAAAACCATTTTCACAAAAAATTGCAGATATTTTTTTCTCATTTTCGTGACACAAAAACAGTGACCCCGGTCATGCCGAACTATCGACATTCTGGACAGGCCTAAAAAAAACATTTTAAAACCATTTTCACAAAAATTGCAGATTTCTATTTTGTCCCTAAAAACGATGACTCCGAACATGCCGAAAAAGCGACATTCTGGACAGGCCTAAAAAAAAAATTTAGAACCATTTTCACAAAAAATTGCAGATTTCTATTTTGTCCCTAAAAACGATGACTCCGATCATGCCGAAAAAGCGACATTCTGGACAGGCCTAAAAAAATTTTTTAGAACCATTTTCACAAAAAATTGCAGGTATTTTTTTGTCATTTTCGTGACACAAAAACAGTGACCCCGGTCATGCCGAACTATCGACATTCTGGACAGGCCTAAAAAAACATTTTAAAACCATTTTTACAAAAAATTGCAGATTTCTATTTTGTCCCTAAAAACGATGACTCCGATCATGCCCAAAAAGCGACATTCTGGACAGGCCTAAAAAATTTTTTAAAACCATTTTCACCAAAAATTGCAGATTTTTTTTTCTTCATTTTCGTGACACAAAAACAGTGACCCCGGTTATGCCGAACTAGCGACATTCTGGACAGGCCTAAAAAAAAAGCATTTTAGAACCATTTTCAAAAAAAGCTCAGAATTCTTTTTTTCCTTTTTTGACACAAAAACAGTGACCCCGGTCATGCTGAACTATCGATGTACTGGACAGGCCTAAAAAAAACATTTTAAAACCATTTTCACAAAAAATTGCAGATTTCTATTTTGTCCCTAAAAACGTGCCGATCATGGGCGACATTCTGGACAGGCCTAAAAAAATGTTTTTGAACCATTTTCACAAAAAATTGCAGATATTTTTTTTTCATTTTCGTGACACAAAAACAGTGACCCCGGTCATGCCGAACTATCGACATTCTGGACAGGCCTAAAAAAACATTTTAAAACCATTTTCACAAAAAATTGCAGATTTCTATTTTGTCCCTAAAAACGATGACTCCGATCATTCCGAAAAAGCGACATTCTGGACAGGCCAAAAAAAAAATTTAAAAACCATTTTCACAAAAAATTGCAGATTTCTATTTTGTCCCTAAAAACGTTGACTCCGATCATGCCGAAAAAGCGACATTCTGGACAGGCCTAAAAAAATGTTTTTGAACCATTTTCACAAAAAATTGCAGATATTTTTTTTTCATTTTCGTGACACAAAAACAGTGACCCGGTTATGCCGAACTAGCGACATTCTGGACAGGCCTAAAAAAAAAATTTTGAACCATTTTCACAAAAAATTGCAGATATTTTTTTCTCATTTTCGTGACACAAAAACAGTGACCCCGGTCATGCCGAACTAGCGACATTCTGGACAGGCCTGAAAAAAACATTTTAAAACCATTTTCACCAAAAATTGCAGATTTCTATTTTGTCCCTAAAAACGATGACTCCGATCATGCCGAAAAAGCGACATTCTGGACAGGTCTAAAAAAAAATTTTAAAACCATTTTCACCAAAAATTGCAGATTTTTTTTTCTTCATTTTCGTGACACAAAAACAGTGACCCCGGTCATGCCGAACTAGCGACATTCTGGACAGGCCTAAAAAAAAACATTTTAAAACCATTTTCACAAAAAATTGCAGATTTCTATTTTGTCCCTAAAAACGTTGACTCCGATCATGGCGAAAAAGCAACATTCTCGACAGGCCTAAAAAAATGTTTTTGAACCATTTTCACAAAAAATTGCAGATATTTTTTTTTCATTTTCGTGACACAAAAACAGTGACCCCGGTCATGCCGAACTATCGACATTCTGGACAGGCCTAAAAAAACATTTTAAAACCATTTTCACAAAAAATTGCTGATTTTTTTTCTTCATTTTCGTGACACAAAAACAGTGACCCGGTTATGCCGAACTAAGCGACATTCTGGACAGGCCTAAAAAAAAGCATTTTAGAACCATTTTCAAAAAAAAGCTCAGAATTCTTTTTTTTCATTTTTGACACAAAAACAGTGACCCCGGTCATGCCGAACTATCGACATTCTGGACAGGCCTAAAAAAAAAATTAAAACCATTTTCACAAAAAATTGCAGATTTCTATTTTGTCCCTAAAAACGTTGACTCCGATCATGCCGAAAAAGCGACATTCTGGACAGGCCTAAAAAAAATTTTAAAAAAAATTTTCACCAAAAATGGCTGATTTTTTTTTCTTCATTTTTTGACACAAAAACAGTGACCCCGGTCATACCGAACTATCGACATTCTGGACAGGCCTAAAAACAACATTTTAAAACCATTTTCACAAAAAATTGCAGATTTCTATTTTGTCCCTAAAAACGATGACTCCGATCATGCCGAAAAAGCGACATTCTGGACAGGTCTAAAAAAAATTTAGAACCATTTTCACAAAAAATTGCAGATATTTTTTTTTCATTTTCGTGACACAAAAACAGTGACCGAACTATCGACATTCTGGACAGGCCTAAAAAAACATTTTAAAACCATTTTCACAAAAAATTGTAGATTTCTATTTTTGTCACCAAAAACGATGACTCCGATCATGCCGAACTAGCGACATTTTGGACAGGCCTAAAAAAAAGCATTTTAGAACCATTTTCAAAAAAAAGCTCAGAATTATTTTTTTCATTTTTGACACAAAAACAGTGACCCCGGTCATGCCGAACTATCGTCATTCTGGACAGGCCTAAAAAAATTTAAAAACCATTTTCACCAAAAATGGCTGATTTTTTTCTTCATTTTTGACACAAAAACAGTGACCCCGGTCATACCGAACTATCGACATTCTGGACATGCCTAAAAAAACATTTTAAAACCATTTTCACAAAAAATTGCAGATTTCTATTTTGTCCCTAAAAACGATGACTCCGATCATGCCGAAAAAGCGACATTCTGGACAGGCCTAAATAAAAAATGTAGAACCATTTTCACAAAAAATTGCAGATATTTTTACCTCATTTTCGTGACACAAAAACAGTGACCCCGGTCATGCCGAACTATCGACATTCTGGACAGACCTAAAAAAAACATTTTAAAACCATTTTCACCAAAAATTGCAGATTTCTATTTTTGTCACCAAAAACGATGACTCCGATCATGCCGAACTATCGTCATTCTGGACAGGCCTAAAAAAAAATTTAAAAACCATTTTCACCAAAAATGGCTGATTTTTTTTTCTTCATTTTTTGACACAAAAACAGTGACCCCGGTCATACCGAACTATCGACATTCTGGACATGCCTAAAAAAACATTTTAAAACCATTTTCACAAAAAATTGCAGATTTCTATTTTGTCCCTAAAAACGATGACTCCGATCATGCCGAAAAAGCGACATTCTGGACAGGCCTAAAAAAAAAATGTAGAACCATTTTCACAAAAAATTGCAGATATTTTTACCTCATTTTCGTGACACAAAAACAGTGACCCCGGTCATGCCAAACTAGCGACATTCTGGACAGGTCTAAAAAAAACATTTTAAAACCATTTTCACTAAAAATTGTAGATTTCTATTTTTGTCACCAAAAACGAATACTCCGATCATGCCGAACTAGCGACATTTTGGACAGGCCTAAAAAAAAAGAATTTTAGAACCATTTTCAAAAAAAAAGCTCAGAATTCTTTTTTTCATTTTTTGACACAAAAACAGTGACCCCGGTTATGCCGAACTATCGACATTCTGGACAGGCCTAAAAAAACATTTTAAAACCATTTTCACAAAAAATTGCAGATTTCTATTTTGTCCCTAAAAACGATGACTCCGATCATGCCGAAAAAGCGACATTTTGGACAGGCCTAAAAAAAAAGCATTTTAGAACCATTTTCAAAAAAAACTTCAGAATTCTTTTTTTCATTTTTTGACACAAAAACAGTGACCCCGGTCATGCCGAACTATCGACATTCTGGACAGGCCTAAAAAAACATTTAAAAACCATTTTCACAAAAAATTGTAGATTTCTATTTTTGTCACCAAAAACGATGACTCCGATCATGCCGAACTAAGCGACATTCTGGACAGGCCTAAAAAAAAATTTTAGAACAATTTTCACAAAAAATTGCAGATATTTTTTTTTCATTTTCGTGACACAAAAACAGTGACCCCGGTCATGCCGAACTATCGTCATTCTGGACAGGCCTAAAAAAAAATTTAAAAACCATTTTCACCAAAAATGGCTGATTTTTTTTTCTTCATTTTTTGACACAAAAACAGTGACCCGGTCATACCGAACTATCGACATTCTGGACAGGCCTAAAAAAAACATTTTAAAACCATTTTCACAAAAAATTGCAGATTTCTATTTTGTCCCTAAAAACGATGACTCCGATCATGCCGAAAAAGCGACATTCTGGACAGGCCTAAAAAAAAATGTAGAACCATTTTCACAAAAATTGCAGATATTTTTACCTCATTTTCGTGACACAAAAACAGTGACCCCGGTCATGCCGAACTATCGACATTCTGGACAGACCTAAAAAAAACATTTTAAAACCATTTTCACCAAAAATTGCAGATTTCTATTTTGTCCCTAAAAACGATGACTCCGATCATGCTGAAAAAGCGACATTCTGGACAGGTCTAAAAAAATTTTTAAAACCATTTTCACCAAAAATTGCTGATTTTTTTTTCTTCATTTTCATGACACAAAAACTGTGACCCCGGTCATGCCGAACTATCGACATTCTGGACAGGCCTAAAAAAAACATTTTAAAACCATTTTCACAAAAAATTGTAGATTTCTATTTTTGTCACCAAAAACGATGACTCCGATCATGCCGAACTAAGCGACATTTTGGACAGGCCTAAAAAAAAAGCATTTTAGAACCATTTTCAAAAAAAAAGCTCAGAATTCTTTTTTTCATTTTTTGACACAAAAACAGTGACCCCGGTCATGCCGAACTATCGTCATTCTGGACAGGCCTAAAAAAAAATTTAAAAACCATTTTCACCAAAAATGGCTGATTTTTTTTCTTCATTTTTTGACACAAAAACAGTGACCCCGGTCATACCGAACTATCGACATTCTGGACATGCCTAAAAAAACATTTTAAAACCATTTTCACAAAAAATTGCAGATTTCTATTTTGTCCCTAAAAACGATGACTCCGATCATGCCGAAAAAGCGACATTCTGGACAGGCCTAAAAAAAAAATGTAGAACCATTTTCACAAAAAATTGCAGATATTTTTTTCTCATTTTCGTGACACAAAAACAGTGACCCCGGTCATACCGAACTATCGACATTCTGGACATGCCTAAAAAAACATTTTAAAACCATTTTCACAAAAAATTGCAGATTTCTATTTTGTCCCTAAAAACGATGACTCCGATCATGCCGAAAAAGCGACATTCTGGACAGGCCTAAAAAAAAATTTAGAACCATTTTCACAAAAAATTGCAGATATTTTTTCTCATTATCGTGACACAAAAACAGTGACCCCGGTCATGCCGAACTATCGACATTCTGGACAGGCCTAAAAAAACATTTTAAAACCATTTTCACAAAAAATTGTAGATTTCTATTTTTGTCACCAAAAACGATGACTCCGATCATGCCGAACTAGCGACATTTTGGACAGGCCTAAAAAAAAAGCATTTTAGAACCATTTTCAAAAAAAAAGCTCAGAATTATTTTTTTCATTTTTTGACACAAAAACAGTGACCCCGGTCATGCCGAACTATCATCATTCTGGACAGGCCTAAAAAAACATTTTAAAACCATTTTCACCAAAAATTGCAGATTTCTATTTTGTCCCTAAAAACGATGACTCCGATCATGCCGAAAAAGCGACATTCTGGACAGGCCTAAAAAATTTTTTGGAACCATTTTCACAAAAAATTGCAGATATTTTTTTCTCATTTTCGTGACACAAAAACAGTGACCCCGGTCATGCCGAACTATCGACATTCTGGACAGGCCTAAAAAAAACATTTTAAAACCATTTTCACAAAAAATTGTAGATTTCTATTTTTGTCACCAAAAACGATGACTCCGATCATGCCGAACTAGCGACATTTTGGACAGGCCTAAAAAAAAAGCATTTTAGAACCATTTTCCAAAAAAAAGCTCAGAATTATTTTTTTCATTTTTTGACACAAAAACAGTGACCCCGGTCATGCCGAACTATCGTCATTCTGGACAGGCCTAAAAAAAAATTTAAAAACCATTTTCACCAAAAATGGCTGATTTTTTTTCTTCATTTTTTGACACAAAAACAGTGACCCCGGTCATACCGAACTATCGACATTCTGGACATGCCTAAAAAAACATTTTAAAACCATTTTCACAAAAAATTGCAGATTTCTATTTTGTCCCTAAAAACGATGACTCCGATCATGCCGAAAAAGCGACATTCTGGACAGGCCTAAAAAAAAAATTTAGAACCATTTTCACAAAAAATTGCAGATATTTTTACCTCATTTTCGTGACACAAAAACAGTGACCCCGGTCATGCCGAACTATCGACATTCTGGACAGGCCTAAAAAAAACATTTTAAAACCATTTTCACTAAAAATTGTAGATTTCTATTTTTGTCACCAAAAACGAATACTCCGATCATGCCGAACTAGCGACATTTTGGACAGGCCTAAAAAAAAAGAATTTTAGAACCATTTTCAAAAAAAAAGCTCAGAATTCTTTTTTTCATTTTTTGACACAAAAACAGTGACCCCGGTCATGCCGAACTATCGACATTCTGGACAGGCCTAAAAAAAACATTTTAAAACCATTTTCACCAAAAATGGCAGATTTTTTTTTCTTTATTTTTTGACACAAAAACAGTGACCCCGGTCATACCGAACTATCGACATTCTGGACATGCCTAAAAAAACATTTTAAAACCATTTTCACAAAAAATTGCAGATTTCTATTTTGTCCCTAAAAACGATGACTCCGATCATGCCGAAAAAGCGACATTCTGGACAGGCCTAAAAAAAAAATGTAGAACCATTTTCACCAAAAATTGCTGATTTTTTTTTCTCATTTTCGTGACACAAAAACAGTGACCCCGGTCATGCCGAACTATCGACATTCTGGACAGACCTAAAAAAAACATTTTAAAACCATTTTCACCAAAAATTGCAGATTTCTATTTTGTCCCTAAAAACGATGACTCCGATCATGTTGAAAAAGCGACATTCTGGACAGGTCTAAAAAATTTTTAGAACCATTTTCACAAAAAATTGCAGATATTTTTTTTTCATTTTCGTGACACAAAAACAGTGACCCCGGTCATGCCGAACTATCGACATTCTGGACAGGCCTAAAAAAACATTTTAAAACCATTTTCACAAAAAATTGTAGATTTCTATTTTTGTCACCAAAAACGATGACTCCGATCATGCCGAACTAGCGACATTTTGGACAGGCCTAAAAAAAAAAGCATTTTAGAACCATTTTCAAAAAAAAAGCTCAGAATTATTTTTTTCATTTTTTGACACAAAAACAGTGACCCCGGTCATGCCGAACTATCGTCATTCTGGACAGGCCTAAAAAAACATTTTAAAACCATTTTCACCAAAAATTGCAGATTTCTATTTTGTCCCTAAAAACGATGACTCCGATCATGCCGAAAAAGCGACATTCTGGACAGGCCTAAAAAATTTTTTGAACCATTTTCACAAAAAATTGCTGATATTTTTTTCTCATTTTCGTGACACAAAAAAAGTGACCCCGGTCATGCCGAACTATCGACATTCTGGACAGGCCTAAAAAAAACATTTTAAAACCATTTTCACAAAAAATTGTAGATTTCTATTTTTGTCACCAAAAACGATGACTCCGATCATGCCGAACTAGCGACATTTTGGACAGGCCTAAAAAAAAAGCATTTTAGAACCATTTTCCAAAAAAAAGCTCAGAATTATTTTTTTATTTTTGACACAAAAACAGTGACCCCGGTCATGCCGAACTATCGTCATTCTGGACAGGCCTAAAAAAAAATTTAAAAACCATTTTCACCAAAAATGGCTGATTTTTTTTTCTTCATTTTTTGACACAAAAACAGTGACCCCGGTCATGCCGAACTATCGACATTCTGGACAGGCCTAAAAAAACATTTTAAAACCATTTTCACAAAAATTGCAGATTTCTATTTTGTCCCTAAAAACGATGACTCCGATCATGCCGAAAAAGCGACATTCTGGACAGGCCTAAAAAAATTTTTTGGAACCATTTTCACAAAAAATTGCAGATATTTTTTTCTCATTTTCGTGACACAAAAACAGTGACCCCGGTCATGCCGAACTATCGACATTCTGGACAGGCCTAAAAAAACATTTTAAAACCATTTTCACAAAAAATTGTAGATTTCTATTTTTGTCACCAAAAACGATGACTCCGATCATGCCGAACTAGCGACATTTTGGACAGGCCTAAAAAAAAAGCATTTTAGAACCATTTTCCAAAAAAAAGCTCAGAATTATTTTTTTCATTTTTTGACACAAAAACAGTGACCCCGGTCATGCCGAACTATCGTCATTCTGGACAGGCCTAAAAAAAAATTTAAAACCATTTTCACCAAAAATGGCAGATTTTTTTTTCTTCATTTTTTGACACAAAAACAGTGACCCCGGTCATACCGAACTATCGACATTCTGGACATGCCTAAAAAAACATTTTAAAACCATTTTCACAAAAAATTGCAGATTTCTATTTTGTCCCTAAAAACGATGACTCCGATCATGCCGAAAAAGCGACATTCTGGACAGGCCTAAAAAAAAAGCATTTTAGAACCATTTTCAAAAAAAAAGCTCAGAATTATTTTTTTCATTTTTTGACACAAAAACAGTGACCCCGGTCATGCCGAACTATCGTCATTCTGGACAGGCCTAAAAAAAAATTTAAAAACCATTTTCACCAAAAATGGCTGATTTTTTTTTCTTCATTTTTTGACACAAAAACAGTGACCCCGGTCATGCCGAACTATCGTCATTCTGGACAGGCCAAAAAAAAATTTAAAAACCATTTTCACCAAAAATGGCTGATTTCTATTTTTGTCACCAAAAACGATGACTCCGATCATGCCGAACTAGCGACATTTTGGACAGGCCTAAAAAAAAAGCATTTTAGAACCATTTTCCAAAAAAAAGCTCAGAATTATTTTTTTCATTTTTTGACACAAAAACAGTGACCCCGGTCATGCCGAACTATCGTCATTCTGGACAGGCCTAAAAAAAAATTTAAAAACCATTTTCACCAAAAATGGCTGATTTTTTTTTCTTCATTTTTTGACACAAAAACAGTGACCCCGGTCATACCGAACTATCGACATTCTGGACATGCCTAAAAAAACATTTTAAAACCATTTTCACAAAAAATTGCAGATTTCTATTTTGTCCCTAAAAACGATGACTCCGATCATGCCGAAAAAGCGACATTCTGGACAGGCCTAAAAAAAAAGCATTTTAGAACCATTTTCAAAAAAAAAGCTCAGAATTATTTTTTTCATTTTTTGACACAAAAACAGTGACCCCGGTCATGCCGAACTATCGACATTCTGGACAGGCCTAAAAAAAAGTTTAAAAACCATTTTCACCAAAAATGGCTGATTTTTCATTTTTTGACACAAAAACGATGACCCCGGTCATGCCGAACTATCGACATTCTGGACAGGCCTAAAAAAAAATTTAAAAACCATTTTCACCAAAAATGGCTGATTTTTTTTTCTTCATTTTTTGACACAAAAACAGTGACCCCGGTCATGCCGAACTATCGTCATTCTGGACAGGCCTAAAAAAAAATTTAAAAACCATTTTCACCAAAAATGGCTGATTTCTATTTTTGTCACCAAAAACGATGACTCCGATCATGCCGAACTAGCGACATTTTGGACAGGCCTAAAAAAAAAGCATTTTAGAACCATTTTCCAAAAAAAAGCTCAGAATTATTTTTTTCATTTTTTGACACAAAAACAGTGACCCGGTCATGCCGAACTATCGTCATTCTGGACAGGCCTAAAAAAAATTTAAAAACCATTTTCACCAAAAATGGCTGATTTTTTTTCTTCATTTTTGACACAAAAACAGTGACCCCGGTCATGCCGAACTATCGACATTCTGGACAGGCCTAAAAAAACATTTTAAAACCATTTTCACAAAAATTGCAGATTTCTATTTTGTCCCTAAAAACGATGACTCCGATCATGCCGAAAAAGCGACATTCTGGACAGGCCTAAAAAAAAAGCATTTTAGAACCATTTTCAAAAAAAAAGCTCAGAATTATTTTTTTCATTTTTTGACACAAAAACAGTGACCCCGGTCATGCCGAACTATCGTCATTCTGGACAGGCCTAAAAAAAAATTTAAAACCATTTTCACCAAAAATGGCTGATTTTTTTTTCTTCATTTTTTGACACAAAAACAGTGACCCCGGTCATACCGAACTATCGACATTCTGGACATGCCTAAAAAAACATTTTAAAACCATTTTCACAAAAATTGCAGATTTCTATTTTGTCCCTAAAAACGATGACTCCGATCATGCCGAAAAAGCGACATTCTGGACAGGCCTAAATAAAAAATGTAGAACCATTTTCACAAAAAATTGCAGATATTTTTACCTCATTTTCGTGACACAAAAACAGTGACCCCGGTCATGCCGAACTATCGACATTCTGGACAGGCCTAAAAAAAACATTTTAAAACCATTTTCACCAAAAATTGCAGATTTCTATTTTGTCCCTAAAAACGATGACTCCGATCATGCTGAAAAAGCGACATTCTGGACAGGTCTAAAAAAAATTTTTTAAAAAATTTTCACCAAAAATTGCTGATTTTTTTTTCTTCATTTTCGTGACACAAAAACAGTGACCCCGGTCATGCCGAACTAGCGACATTCTGGACAGGCCTAAAAAAAACATTTTAAAACAATTTTCACTAAAAATTGTAGATTTCTATTTTTGTCACCAAAAACGAATACTCCGATCATGCCGAAATAGCGACATTTTGGACAGGCCTAAAAAAAAAGCATTTTAGAACCATTTTCAAAAAAAAAGCTCAGAATTCTTTTTTCATTTTTTGACACAAAAACAGTGACCCCGGTCATGCCGAACTATCGACATTCTGGACAGGCCTAAAAAAAACATTTTAAAACCATTTTCACAAAAAATTGCAGATTTCTATTTTTGTCACCAAAAACGATGACTCCGATCATGCCGAACTAGCGACATTTTGGACAGGCCTAAAAAAAAAGCATTTTAGAACCATTTTCAAAAAAAAAGCTCAGAATTCTTTTTTTCATTTTTTGACACAAAAACAGTGACCCCGGTCATACCGAACTATCGACATTCTGGACAGGCCTAAAAAAACATTTTAAAACCATTTTCACAAAAAATTGCAGATTTCTATTTTGTCCCTAAAAACGATGACTCCGATCATGCCGAACAAAGCGACATTCTGGACAGGCCTAAAAAAAAAGCATTTTAGAACCATTTTCAAAAAAAAAGCTCAGAATTATTTTTTTCATTTTTTGACACAAAAACAGTGACCCCGGTCATGCCGAACTATCGTCATTCTGGACAGGCCTAAAAAAAAATTTAAAAACCATTTTCACCAAAAATGGCTGATTTTTTTTCTTCATTTTTTGACACAAAAACAGTGACCCCGGTCATGCCGAACTATCGTCATTCTGGACAGGCCTAAAAAAAAATTTAAAAACCATTTTCACCAAAAATGGCTGATTTCTATTTTTGTCACCAAAAACGATGACTCCGATCATGCCGAACTAGCGACATTTTGGACAGGCCTAAAAAAAAAGCATTTTAGAACCATTTTCCAAAAAAAAAGCTCAGAATTATTTTTTTCATTTTTTGACACAAAAACAGTGACCCCGGTCATGCCGAACTATCGTCATTCTGGACAGGCCTAAAAAAAAATTTTAAAACCATTTTCACCAAAAATGGCTGATTTTTTTTTCTTCATTTTTTGACACAAAAACAGTGACCCCGGTCATGCCGAACTATCGACATTCTGGACATGCCTAAAAAAACATTTTAAAACCATTTTCACAAAAAATTGCAGATTTCTATTTTGTCCCTAAAAACGATGACTCCGATCATGCCGAAAAAGCGACATTCTGGACAGGCCTAAAAAAAATTGAATTTTAGAACCAATTTAAAAAAAAAAGCTCAGAATTCTTTTTTTCATTTTTTGACACAAAAACAGTGACCCCGGTCATGCCGAACTATCGTCATTCTGGACAGGCCTAAAAAAAATTTAAAAACCATTTTCACCAAAAATGGCTGATTTTTTTTCTTCATTTTTGACACAAAAACAGTGACCCCGGTCATACCGAACTATCGACATTCTGGACATGCCTAAAAAAACATTTTAAAACCATTTTCACAAAAAATTGCAGATTTCTATTTTGTCCCTAAAAACGATGACTCCGATCATGCCGAAAAAGCGACATTCTGGACAGGCCTAAATAAAAAATGTAGAACCATTTTCACAAAAAATTGCAGATATTTTTACCTCATTTTCGTGACACAAAAACAGTGACCCCGGTCATGCCGAACTATCGACATTCTGGACAGACCTAAAAAAACATTTTAAAACCATTTTCACCAAAAATTGCAGATTTCTATTTTGTCCCTAAAAACGATGACTCCGATCATGCTGAAAAAGCGACATTCTGGACAGGTCTAAAAAAATTTTTTTAAAACCATGTTCACCAAAAATTGCTGATTTTTTTTTCTTCATTTTCGTGACACAAAAACAGTGACCCCGGTCATGCCGAACTAGCGACATTCTGGACAGGCCTAAAAAAAACATTTTAAAAACATTTTCACTAATAATTGTAGATTTCTATTTTTGTCACCAAAAACGAATACTCCGATCATGCCGAAATAGCGACATTTTGGACAGGCCTAAAAAAAAAGCATTTTAGAACCATTTTCAAAAAAAAAGCTCAGAATTCTTTTTTTCATTTTTTGACACAAAAACAGTGACCCCGGTCATGCCGAACTATCGACATTCTGGACAGGCCTAAAAAAACATTTTAAAACCATTTTCACAAAAAATTGTAGATTTCTATTTTTGTCACCAAAAACGATGACTCCGATCATGCCGAACTAGCGACATTTTGGACAGGCCTAAAAAAAAAGCATTTTAGAACCATTTTCAAAAAAAAGCTCAGAATTCTTTTTTTCATTTTTTGACACAAAAACAGTGACCCCGGTCATGCCGAACTATCGTCATTCTGGACAGGCCTAAAAAAATTTTTTAAAACCATTTTCACCAAAAATGGCTGATTTTTTTTCTTCATTTTTTGACACAAAAACAGTGACCCCGGTCATACCGAACTATCGACATTCTGGACATGCCTAAAAAAAACATTTTAAAACCATTTTCACAAAAAATTGCAGATTTCTATTTTGTCCCTAAAAACGATGACTCCGATCATGCCGAAAAAGCGACATTCTGGACAGGCCTAAAAAAAAATGTAGAACCATTTTCACAAAAAATTGCAGATATTTTTTTCTCATTTTCGTGACACAAAAACAGTGACCCCGGTCATGCCGAACTATCGACATTCTGGACAGGCCTAAAAAAAAATTAAAAACCATTTTCACCAAAAATGGCTGATTTTTTTTTCTTCATTTTTTGACACAAAAACAGTGACCCCGGTCATGCCGAACTATCGACATTCTGGACATGCCTAAAAAAACATTTTAAAACCATTTTCACAAAAAATTGCAGATTTCTATTTTGTCCCTAAAAACGATGACTCCGATCATGCCGAAAAAGCGACATTCTGGACAGGCCTAAAAAAAAAATGTAGAACCATTTTCACAAAAAATTGCAGATATTTTTTCTCATTTTCGTGACACAAAAACAGTGACCCCGGTCATGCCGAACTATCGACATTCTGGACAGGCCTAAAAAAAACATTTTAAAACCATTTTCACAAAAAATTGTAGATTTCTATTTTTGTCACCAAAAACGATGACTCCGATCATGCCGAACTAGCGACATTTTGGACAGGCCTAAAAAAAAAGCATTTTAGAACCATTTTCAAAAAAAAGCTCAGAATTATTTTTTTCATTTTTGACACAAAAACAGTGACCCCGGTCATGCCGAACTATCGTCATTCTGGACAGGCCTAAAAAAATTTAAAACCATTTTCACCAAAAATGGCTGATTTTTTTCTTCATTTTTGACACAAAAACAGTGACCCCGGTCATGCCGAACTATCGACATTCTGGACAGGCCTAAAAAAACATTTTAAAACCATTTTCACAAAAAATTGCAGATTTCTATTTTGTCCCTAAAAACGATGACTCCGATCATGCCGAAAAAGCGACATTCTGGACAGGCCTAAAAAAAAAATTTAGAACCATTTTCACCAAAAATTGCAGATTTTTTTTCTCATTTTCGTGACACAAAAACAGTGACCCCGGTCATGCCGAACTATCGACATTCTGGACAGACCTAAAAAAACATTTTAAAACAATTTTCACCAAAAATTGCAGATTTCTATTTTGTCCCTAAAAACGATGACTCCGATCATGCCGAAAAAGCGACATTCTGGACAGGCCCTAAAAAAATTTTTAGAACAATTTTCACAAAAATTGCAGATATTTTTTTTTCATTTTCGTGACACAAAAACAGTGACCCCGGTCATGCCGAACTATCGACATTCTGGACAGGCCTAAAAAAACATTTTAAAACCATTTTCACAAAAAATTGCAGATATTTTTTCTCATTTTCGTGACACAAAAACAGTTGACCCCGTCATGCCGAACTATCGACCATTCTGGACAGGCCTAAAAAAACATTTAAAAACCATTTTCACAAAAATTGCAGATATTTTTTCTCATTTTCGTGACACAAAAACAGTGACCCCGGTCATGCCGAACTATCGACATTCTGGACAGGCCTAAAAAAAACCATTTTAAAACCATTTTCACAAAAAATTGTAGATTTCTATTTTTGTCACCAAAAACGATGACTCCGATCATGCCGAACTAGCGACATTCTGGACAGGCCTAAAAAAAAAAGCATTTTAGAACCATTTTCAAAAAAAAGCTCAGAATTATTTTTTCATTTTTGACACAAAAACAGTGACCCCGGTCATGCCGAACTATCGTCATTCTGGACAGGCCTAAAAAAAAATTTTAAAACCATTTTCACCAAAAATGGCTGATTTTTTTTCTTCATTTTTTGACACAAAAACAGTGACCCCCGGTCATACCGAACTATCGACATTCTGGACATGCCTAAAAAAAAAATTTTAAAACCATTTTCACAAAAAATTGCAGATTTCTATTTTGTCCCTAAAAACGATGACTCCGATCATGCCGAAAAAAGCGACATTCTGGACAGGCCTAAAAAAAAATGTAGAACCATTTTCACCAAAAATTGCAGATTTTTTTTCTCATTTTCGTGACACAAAAACAGTGACCCGGTCATGCCGAACTATCGACATTCTGGACAGACCTAAAAAAACATTTTAAAACAATTTTCACCAAAAATTGCAGATTTCTATTTTGTCCCTAAAAACGATGACTCCGATCATGCCGAAAAAGCGACATTCTGGACAGGCCCAAAAAAATTTTTTAGAACCATTTTCACAAAAATTGCAGATATTTTTTTTCATTTTCGTGACACAAAAACAGTGACCCGGTCATGCCGAACTATCGACATTCTGGACAGGCCTAAAAAAACATTTTAAAACCATTTTCACAAAAAATTGCAGATTTTTTTCTCATTTTGTGACACAAAAACAGTGACCCGGTCATGCCGAACTATCGACATTCTGGACAGGCCTAAAAAAAAATTTAAAAACCATTTTCACCCAAAAAATTGCAGATATTTTTTTCTCATTTTCGTGACACAAAAACAGTGACCCCGGTCATGCCGAACTAGCGACATTCTGGACAGGCCTAAAAAAACATTTTAAAACCATTTTCACAAAAAATTGTAGATTTCTATTTTTGTCACCAAAAACGATGACTCGATCATGCCGAACTAGCGACATTCTGGACAGGCCTAAAAAAAAGCATTTTAGAACCATTTTCAAAAAAAAGCTCAGAATTCTTTTTTCATTTTTTTGACACAAAAACAGTGACCCCGGTCATGCCGAACTATCGTCATTCTGGACAGGCCTAAAAAAAATTTTTAAAACCATTTTCACCAAAAATGGCTGATTTTTTTTCTTCATTTTTTGACACAAAAACAGTGACCCCGGTCATACCGAACTATCGACATTCTGGACAGGCCTAAAAAAAACATTTTAAAACCATTTTCACAAAAAATTGCAGATTTCTATTTTGTCCCTAAAAACGATGACTCCGATCATGCCGAAAAAGCGACATTCTGGACAGGCCTAAAAAAATTTTTTAGAACCATTTTCACAAAAAATTGCAGATATTTTTTTCTCATTTTCGTGACACAAAAACAGGGACCCCGGTCATGCCGAACTATCGACATTCTGGACTGGCCTAAAAAAAACATTTTAAAACCATTTTCACCAAAAATTGCAGATTTCTATTTTGTCCCTAAAAACGATGACTCCGATCATGCCGAAAAAGCGACATTCTGGACAGGCCTAAAAAAAAATTTTAAAACCATTTTCACCAAAAATTGCTGATTTTTTTTCTTCATTTTCGTGACACAAAAACAGTGACCCCGGTCATGCCGAACTAGCGACATTCTGGACAGGCCTAAAAAAAACATTTTAAAACCATTTTCACCAAAAATTGTAGATTTCTATTTTGTCACCAAAAACGATGACTCCGATCATGCCGAACTAGCGACATTTTGGACAGGCCTAAAAAAAAAGCATTTTAGAACCATTTTCAAAAAAAAGCTCAGAATTCTTTTTTCATTTTTTGACACAAAAACAGTGACCCCGGTCATGCCGAACTATCGACATTCTGGACAGGCCTAAAAAAACATTTTAAAACCATTTTCACAAAAAATTGCAGATTTCTATTTTGTCCCTAAAAACGATGACTCCGATCATGCCGAAAAAGCGACATTCTGGACAGGCCTAAAAAAAATTTTTTGAACCATTTTCACAAAAATTGCAGATATTTTTTTTTTCATTTTCGTGACACAAAAACAGTGACCCCGGTCATGCCGAACTATCGACATTCTGGACAGGCCTAAAAAACATTTTAAAACCATTTTCACAAAAAATTGCAGATTTCTATTTTGTCCCTAAAAACGATGACTCCGATCATGCCGAAAAAGCGACATTCTGGACAGGCCTAAAATTTTTTTTAAAAACCATTTTCACCAAAAATTGCTGATTTTTTTTTCTTCATTTTCGTGACACAAAAACAGTGACCCCGGTCATGCCGAACTAGCGACATTCTGGACAGGCCTAAAAAAAACATTTTAAAACCATTTTCACAAAAAATTGTAGATTTCTATTTTTGTCACCAAAAACGAATACTCCGATCATGCCGAACTAGCGACATTTTGGACAGGCCTAAAAAAAAAGCATTTTAGAACCATTTTCACAAAAAAAGCTCAGAATTCTTTTTTCATTTTTTGACACAAAAACAGTGACCCCGGTCATACGAACTATCGACGATTCTGGACAGGCCTAAAAAAAACATTTTAAAACCATTTTCACAAAAATTGCAGATTTCTATTTTGTCCCTAAAAACGATGACTCCGATCATGCCGAAGCAACATTCTGACAGGCCCAAAAAAAATTTAGAACCATTTTCACAAAAATTGCAGATATTTTTTTCTAATTTTCGTGACACAAAAACAGTGACCCCGGTCATGCCGAACTATCGACATTCTGGACAGGCCTAAAAAAAACATTTTAAAAACATTTTCACAAAAAATTGCAGATTTCTATTTTGTCCCTAAAAACGATGACTCCGATCATGCCGAAAAAGCGACATTCTGGATAGGCCTAAAAAAAAAATGTAAAACCATTTTCACAAAATATGGCAGATTTTTTTTTTTCCTTTTCGTGACACAAAAACAGTGACCCGGTCATGCCGAACTAGCGACATTCTGGACAGGCCTAAAAAACATTTTAAAACCATTTTCACAAAAAATTGCAGATTTCTATTTTGTCCCTAAAAACGTATGACTCCGATCATGCCGAAAAAGCGACATTCTGGACAGGCCTAAAAAACATTTTAAAACCATTTTCACCAAAAATTGCAGATTTCTATTTTGTCCCTAAAAACGATGACTCCGATCATGCCGAAAAAGCGACATTCTTGACAGGCCTAAAAAATTTTTAAAACCATTTTCACCAAAAATTGCTGATTTTTTGTTTTCTTTTCGTGACACAAAAACAGTGACCCCGGTCATGCCGAACTATCGACATTCTGGACAGGCCTAAAAAAATTTAAAAACCATTTTCACCAAAAATGGCAGATTTTATTTTTCTTCCATTTTTGACACAAAAACAGTGACCGGTCATGCTGAACTATTGACATTCTGGACAGGCCTAAAAAAACATTTAAAAACATTTTCACAAAAAATTGCAGATTTCTATTTTGTCCCTAAAAACGATGGACTCCGATTGCCGAAAGCGACATTCTGGACAGTGCCTACAAAAAAATGTAAAACCATTTTCAAAAAAAATGGCAGATTTTTTTTTCATTTTGTGACACAAAAACAGTGACCCGGTCATGCCGAACTAGTCGACATTCTGGACAGGCCTAAAAAAACATTTTAAAACCATTTTCACAAAAAATTGCAGATTTCTATTTTGTCCCTAAAAACGATGACTCGATCATGCCGAAAAAGCGACATTCTGGACAGGCCTAAAAAAAACATTTTAGAACCATTTTCACCAAAAATTGCAGATATTTTTTTCTATTTTGTCACAAAAACGATGACTCCGGTCATGCCGAAAAAGCGACATTCTGGACAGGCCTAAAAAAAATTTTTAAAAACCATTTTCACCAAAAATTGCTGATTTTTTTTTCTTCATTTTCGTGACACAAAAACAGTGACCCCGGTCATGCCGAACTAGCGACATTCTGGACAGGCCTAAAAAAAACATTTTAAAACCATTTTCACAAAAAATTGTAGATTTCTATTTTTGTCACCAAAAACGAAGACTCCGATCATGCCGAACTAGCGACATTTTGGACAGGCCTAAAAAAAAAGCATTTTAGAACCATTTTCAAAAAAAAAGCTCAGAATTCTTTTTTTCATTTTTTGACACAAAAACAGTGACCCCGGTCATGCCGAACTATCGACATTCTGGACAGGCCTAAAAAAAACATTTTAAAACCATTTTCACAAAAATTGCAGATTTCTATTTTGTCCCTAAAAACGATGACTCGATCATGCCGAAAAAGCGACATTCTGGACAGGCCTAAAAAAAATTGAACCATTTTCACCAAAAATTGCAGATATTTTTTTCCAATTTACGTGACACAAAAAACAGTGACCCGGTCATGCCGAACTATCGACATTCTGGACAGGCCTAAAAAAAATTTCAAAACCATTTTCACCAAAAATTGCGATTTTTTTCTTCATTTTGTGACTCAAAAACGGTGACCCCGGTCATACCGAACTAGCGACATTCTGGACAGGCCTAAAAAAAACATTTTAAAAACATTTTCACAAAAATTGCAGATTTCTATTTTGTCCCTAAAAACGATGACTCCGATCATGCCGAAAAAGCGACATTCTGGACAGGCCTAAAAAAACATTTAGAACCATTTTCACAAAATATGCAGATTTTTTTTTTCATTTTCGTGACACAAAAACAGTGACCCGGTCATGCCGAACTAGCGACATTCTGACAGGCCTAAAAAACATTTTAAAACCATTTTCACAAAAATTGCAGATTTCTATTTTGTCCCTAAAAACGATGACTCCGATCATGCCGAAAAAGCGACATTCTGACAGGCCTAAAAAAACATTTTAAAACCATTTTCACCAAAAATTGCAGATTTCTATTTTGTCCCTAAAAACGATGACTCCGATCATGCCGAAATAGCGACATTCTTGACAGGCCTAAAAAAAAAATTTAAAACCATTTTCACCAAAAATTGCTGATTTTTTTTTCTTTTTCGTGACACAAAAACGGTGACCCCGGTCATGCCGAACTATCGACATTCTGGACAGGCCTAAAAAAAATTTAAAACCATTTTCACCAAAAATGGCAGATTTTTTTTCTTCATTTTTTGACACAAAAACAGTGACCCCGGTCATACTGAACTATCGACATTCTGGACAGGCCTAAAAAAACATTTAAAAACATTTTCACAAAAAATTGCAGATTTCTATTTTGTCCCTAAAAACGATGACTCCGATCATGCCAAAAAGCGACATTCTGGACAGGCCTAAAAAAAAATTTAAAACCATTTTCACAAAATTGCAGATTTTTTTTTTTTCCTTTTCGTGACACAAAACAGTGACCCCGGTCATGCCGAACTAGCGACATTCTGGACAGGCCTAAAAAACATTTTAAAACCATTTTCACAAAAATTGCAGATTTCTATTTTTGTCCCTAAAAACGAATGACTCGATCATGCCGAAGCGACATTCCTGGACAGGCCTAAAAAACATTTTAAAACCATTTTCACCAAAAATTGCAGATTTCTATTTTGTCCCTAAAAACGATGACTCCGATCATGCCGAAAAAGCGACATTCTGGACAGGCCTAAAAAAAATTTTTAAAACCATTTTCACCAAAAATTGCTGATTTTTTGTTTTCTTTTTTGACACAAAAACAGTGACCCCGGTCATGCCGAACTAGCGACATTCTGGACAGGCCCTAAAAAAAAAATTTTAAAACCATTTTCACAAAAATTGCAGATTTCGTTTTTGTCCCTAAAAACGATGACTCCGATCATGCCGAAAAAGCGACATTCTGGACAGGCCTAAAAAAATATTTTAAAACCATTTTCACCAAAAATCGGCAGATTTTTTTTCTTCATTTTCTGGACACAAAAACAGTGACCCCGGTCATGCCGAACTATCGACATTCTGGACAGGCCTAAAAAAACATTTTAAAACCTTTTTCACAAAAATTGCAGATTTCTATTTTGTCCCTAAAAACGATGACTCCGATCATGCCGAAAAAGCGACATTCTGGACAGGCCTAAAAAAAAATTTTAAAACCATTTTCACCAAAAATTGCAGATTTTTTTTTCTTCATTTTCGTGACACAAAAACAGTGACCCCAGTCATGCCGAACTAGCGACATTCTGGACAGGCCTAAAAAAAACATTTTAAAACCATTTTCACAAAAAATTGTAGATTTCTATTTTTGTCACCAAAAACGATGACTCCGATCATGCTGAACTAGCGACATTTTGGACAGGCCTAAAAAAAATGCATTTCAGAACCATTTTCAAAAAAAAGCTCAGAATTTTTTTTCATTTTTTGACACAAAAATAGTGACCCCGGTCATGCCGAACTATCGACATTCTGGACAGGCCTAAAAAACATTTTAAAACCTTTTTCACGAAAAATTGCAGATTTCTATTTTGTCCCTAAAAACGATGACTCCGATCATGCCGAAAAAGCGACATTCTGGACAGGCCTAAAAAAAATTTAGAACCATTTTCACAAAAAATTGCTGATATTTTTTGTCATTTTCGTGACACAAAAACAGTGACCCCGGTGCCGAACTATCGACATTCTGGACAGGCCTAAAAACATTTAAAAAACCATTTTCACCAAAAATTGCTGATTTTTTTCTTCATTTTCGGACACAAAAACAGTAACCCCGGTCATGCCGAACTAGCGACATTCTGCACAGGCCTAAAAAAACATTTTAAAACCATTTTCACAAAAATTGCAGATTTCTATTTTTGTCACCAAAACGATGACTCCGATCATGCCGAACTAGCGACATTTTGGACAGGCCTAAAAAAAAAGCATTTTAGAACCATTTTCAAAAAAAAAGCTCAGAATTCTTTTTTTCATTTTTTGACACAAAAATAGTGACCCCGGTCATGCCGAACTATCGACATTCTGGACAGGCCTAAAAAAAACATTTTAAAACCTTTTTCACGAAAAATTGCAGATTTCTATTTTGTCCCTAAAAACGATGACTCCGATCATGCCGAAAAAGCGACATTCTGGACAGGCCTAAAAAAATTTAGAACCATTTTCACAAAAAATTGCAGATATTTTTTTCTCATTTTCGTGACACAAAAACAGTGACCCCGGTCATGCCGAACTATCGACATTCTGGACAGGCCTAAAAAATTTTTTAAAAACCATTTTCACCAAAAATTGCTGATTTTTTTTTCTTCATTTTCGTGACACAAAAACAGTAACCCCGGTCACTGCCGAACTAGCGACATTCTGCACAGGCCTAAAAAAACATTTTAAAACCATTTCTCACAAAAAATTGTAGATTTCTATTTTTGTCACCAAAAACGATGACTCCGATCATGCCGAACTAGCGACATTTTGGACAGGCCTAAAAAAAAAGCATTTTAGAACCATTTTCAAAAAAAGCTCCGAATTCTTTTTTTCATTTTTTGACACAAAAACGGTGACCCCGGTCATGCCGAACTATCGACATTCTGGACAGGCCTAAAAAACATTTTAAAACCATTTTCACAAAAAATTGCAGATTTCTATTTTGTCCCTAAAAACGATGACTCCGATCATGCCGAAAAAGCGACATTCTGGACAGGCCTAAAATTTTAAAACCATTTTCACTCAAAAATTGCAGATTTTTTTTCTTCATTTTCGTGACACAAAAACAGTGACCCCAGTCATGCCGAACTAGCGACATTCTGGACAGGCCTAAAAAACATTTTAAAACCATTTTCACAAAATTGTAGATTTCTATTTTTGTCACCAAAAACGATGACTCCGATCATGCTGAACTAGCGACATTTTTGGACAGGCCTAAAAAAATGCATTTCAGAACCATTTTCAAAAAAAGCTCAGAATTCTTTTTTCATTTTTTGACACAAAAATAGGTGACCCCGGTCATGCCGAACTATCGACATTCTGGACAGGCCTAAAAAAACATTTTAAAACCTTTTTCACGAAAAATTGCAGATTTCTATTTTGTCCCTAAAAACGATGACTCCGATCATGCCGAAAAAGCGACATTCTGGACAGGCCTAAAAAAAAATTTAGAACCATTTTCACAAAAATTGCTGATATTTTTTTCTCATTTTCGTGACACAAAAACAGTGACCCCGGTCATGCCGAACTATCGACATTCTGGACAGGCCTAAATTTTTAAAAAACCATTTTCACCAAAAATTGCTGATTTTTTTTTCTTCATTTTCGTGACACAAAAACAGTAACCCCGGTCATGCCGAACTAGCGACATTCTGCACAGGCCTAAAAAAAACATTTTAAAACCATTTTCACAAAAAATTGTAGATTTCTATTTTTGTCACCAAAAACGATGACTCCGATCATGCCGAACTAGCGACATTTTGGACAGGCCTAAAAAAAAAGCATTTTAGAACCATTTTCAAAAAAAAAGCTCAGAATTCTTTTTTTCATTTTTTGACACAAAAATAGTGACCCGGTCATGCCGAATTATCGACATTCTGGACAGGCCTAAAAAAACATTTTAAAACCTTTTTCACGAAAAATTGCAGATTTCTATTTTGTCCCTAAAAACGATGACTCGATCATGCCGAAAAAGCGTACATTCTGGACAGGCCTAAAAAAAATTTGAACCATTTTCACAAAAAATTGCAGATATTTTTTCTCATTTTCGTGACACAAAAACAGTGACCCCGGTCATGCCGAACTATCGACATTCTGGACAGGCCTAAAATTTTTTTAAAACCATTTTCACCAAAAATTGCTGATTTTTTTTCTTCATTTTCGTGACACAAAACAGTAACCCCGGTCATGCCGAACTAGCGACATTCTGCACAGGCCTAAAAAAACATTTTAAAACCATTTTCACAAAAAATTGTAGATTTCTATTTTTGTCACCAAAAACGATGACTCCGATCATGCCGAAAAAGCGACATTCTGGACAGGCCTAAAAAAAAATTTTAGAACCATTTTCACAAAAAATTGCTGATATTTTTTTGTCATTTTCGTGACACAAAACAGTGACCCCGGTCATGCCGAACTATCGACATCTGGACAGGCCTAAAAAAATTTTTAAAACCATTTTCACCAAAAAATTGCAGATTTTTTTTCTCATTTTCGTGACACAAAAAACAGTAACCCCGGTCATGCCGAACTAGCGACATTCTGCACAGGCCTAAAAAAACATTTTAAAACCATTTTCACAAAAATTGTAGATTTCTATTTTTGTCACCAAAAACGATGACTCCGATCATGCCGAACTAGCGACATTCTGGACAGGCCTAAAAAAAAGCATTTTAGAACCATTTTCAAAAAAAAGCTCAGAATTCTTTTTTCATTTTTTGACACAAAAATAGTGACCCGGTCATGCCGAACTATCGACATTCTGGACAGGCCTAAAAAAACATTTTAAAACCATTTTCACGAAAAATTGCAGATTTCTATTTTGTCCCTAAAAACGATGACTCCGATCATGCCGAAAAAGCGACATTCTGACAGGCCTAAAAAAAAATTTAGAACCATTTTCACAAAAAATTGCAGATATTTTTTTCTCATTTTCGTGACACAAAAACAGTGACCCCGGGTCATGCCGAACTATCGACATTCTGGACAGGCCTAAATTTTTTTAAAAACCATTTTCACCAAAAATTGCTGATTTTTTCTTCATTTTCGTGACACAAAAACAGTGACCCCGGTCATGCCGAACTAGCGACATTCTGCACAGGCCTAAAAAACATTTTAAAACCATTTTCACAAAAAATTGTAGATTTCTATTTTTGTCACCAAAAACGATGACTCCGATCATGCCGAACTAGCGACATTTTGGACAGGCCTAAAAAAAAGCATTTTAGAACCATTTTCAAAAAAAGCCAGAATTTTTTTCTCATTTTGTGACACAAAAACAGTGACCCCGGTCATGCCGAACTATCGACATTCTGGACAGGCCTAAAAAACATTTTAAAACCATTTTCACAAAAAATTGCAGATTTCTATTTTGTCCCTAAAAACGATGACTCCGATCATGCCGAAAAAGCGACATTCTGGACAGGCCTAAAATTTTTTAAACCATTTTCACCAAAAATTGCAGATTTTTTTCTTCATTTTCGTGACACAAAAACAGTGACCCCAGTCATGCCGAACTAGCGACATTCTGGACAGGCCTAAAAAAAACATTTTTAAAACCATTTTCACAAAAAATTGTAGATTTCTATTTTTGTCACCAAAAACGATGACTCCGATCATGCCCGAACTAGCGACATTCTGGACAGGCCTAAAAAAAATGCATTTTAGAACCATTTTCAAAAAAAAGCGCAGAATTCTTTTCATTTTTGACACAAAAATAGTGACCCCGGTCATGCGAACTATCGACATTCTGGACAGGCCTAAAAAAACATTTTAAAACCTTTTTCACGAAAAATTGCAGATTTCTATTTTGTCCCTAAAAACGATGACCCGATCATGCCGAAGCGACACCTGACAGGCCTAAAAAAAAAATTTAGAACCATTTTCACAAAAAATTGCTGATATTTTTTTCTCATTTTCGTGACACAAAAACAGTGACCCCGGTCATGCCGAACTATCGACATTCTGGACAGGCCTACATTTTTAAAAAACCATTTTCACCAAAAATGCTGATTTCATTTTCGTGACACAAAAACAGTAACCCGGTCATGCCGAACTAGCGACATTCTGCACAGGCCTAAAAAAAACATTTTAAAACCATTTTCACAAAAAATTGTAGATTTCTATTTTTGTCACCAAAAACGATGACTCCGATCATGCCGAACTAGCGACATTTTGGACAGGCCTAAAAAAAAAGCATTTTAGAACCATTTTCAAAAAAAAGCTCTGAATTCTTTTCTTCATTTTTTGACACAAAAATAGTGACCCCGGTCATGCCGAACTATCGACATTCTGGACAGGCCTAAAAAAACATTTTAAAACCTTTTTCACGAAAAAATTGCAGATTTCTATTTTGTCCCTAAAAACGATGACTCGATCATGCCGAAAAAGCGACATTCTGGACAGGCCTAAAAAAAAAATTAGAACCATTTTCACAAAAAATTGCAGATATTTTTTTCAATTTTCGTGACACAAAAACAGGACCATGCGAACTATCGACATTCTGGACAGGCCTAAAAATTTTTTTAAAACCATTTTCACCAAAAATTGCTGATTTTTTTTCTTCATTTTCGTGACACAAAAACAGTAACCCCGGTCATGCCGAACTAGCGACATTCTGCACAGGCCTAAAAAAACATTTTAAAACCATTTTCACAAAAATTGTAGATTTCTATTTTTGTCACCAAAAACGATGACTCCGATCATGCCGAACTAGCGACATTCTGGACAGGCCTAAAAAAAAAGCATTTTAGAACCATTTTCAAAAAAAAGCTCAGAATTCTTTTTTTCATTTTTTGACACAAAAACAGTGACCCCGGTCATGCCGAACTATCGACATTCTGGACAGGCCTAAAAAAACATTTTAAAACCATTTTCACAAAAATTGCAGATTTCTATTTTGTCCCTAAAAACGATGACTCCGATCATGCCGAAAAGCGACATTCTGGACAGGCCTAAAAAAATTTAGAACCATTTTCACAAAAAATGGTCAGATTTATTTTTCTTCATTTTTTGACACAAAAACAGTGACCCCGGTCATGCCGAACTAGCGACATTCTGGACAGGCCTAAAAAAACATTTTAAAACAATTTTCACGAAAAAATTGCAGATTTCTATTTTGTCCCTAAAAACGATGACTCCGATCATGCCGAAAAGCGACATTCTGGACAGGCCTAAAAAAAAATTTAGAACCATTTTCACAAAAATTGCAGATATTTTTTTCTCATTTTCGTGACACAAAAACAGTGACCCCGGTCATGCCGAACTATCGACATTCTGGACAGGCCTAAAAAAATTTTTTTAAAAACCATTTTCACCAAAAATTGCTGATTTTTTTTCTTCATTTTGTGACACAAAACAGTAACTCCGGTCATGCCGAACTAGCGACATTCTGGACAGGCCTAAAAAAACATTTTAAAACCATTTTCACAAAAAATTGTAGATTTCTATTTTTTGTCACTAAAAACGATGACTCCGATCATGCCGAACTAGCGACATTCTGGACAGGCCTAAAAAAAAAGCATTTTAGAACCATTTTCACAAAAAAAGCTCAGAATTCTTTTTTTCATTTTTTGACACAAAAACAGTGACCCCGGTCATGCCGAACTATCGACATTCTGGACAGGCCTAAAAAACATTTTAAAACCATTTTCACAAAAAATTGCAGATTTCTATTTTGTCCCTAAAAACGATGACTCCGATCATGCCGAAAAAGCGACATTCTGGACAGGCCTAAAATTTTTTTTTAAACCATTTTCACCAAAAATTGCAGATTTTTTTTTCTTCATTTTCGTGACACAAAAACAGTGACCCCAGTCATGCCGGAACTAGCGACATTCTGACAGGCCTAAAAAACATTTTAAAACCATTTTCACAAAAATTGTAGATTTCTATTTTTGTCACCAAAAACGATGACTCGATCATGCCGAACTAGCGACATTTTGGACAGGCCTAAAAAAAAGCATTTTAGAACCATTTTCAAAAAAAAGCTCAGAATTCTTTTTTTCATTTTTTGACACAAAAATAGTGACCCCGGTCATGCCGAACTATCGACATTCTGGACAGGCCTAAAAAACATTTTAAAACCTTTTCACGAAAAAATTGCAGATTTCTATTTTGTCCCTAAAAACGATGACTCCGATCATGCCGAAAAAGCGACATTCTGGACAGGCCTAAAAAAAAATTTAGAACCATTTTCACAAAAAATTGCTGATATTTTTTCTCATTTTCGTGACACAAAACAGTGACCCCGGTCATGCCGAACTATCGACATTCTGGACAGGCCTACATTTTTAAAAAAAAACCATTTTCACCAAAAATTGCTGATTTTTTTTTCTTCATTTTCGTGACACAAAAACAGTAACCCCGGTCATGCCGAACTAGCGACATTCTGCACAGGCCTAAAAAAACATTTTAAAACCATTTTCACAAAAATTGTAGATTTCTATTTTTGTCACCAAAAACGATGACTCCGATCATGCCGAACTAGCGACATTTTGGACAGGCCTAAAAAAAAAGCATTTTAGAACCATTTTCAAAAAAAAAGCTCAGAATTCTTTTTTTCATTTTTTGACACAAAAATAGTGACCCGGTCATGCCGAACTATCGACATTCTGGACAGGCCTAAAAAAAACATTTTAAAACCTTTTTCACGAAAAATTGCAGATTTCTATTTTGTCCCTAAAAACGATGACTCCGATCATGCCGAAAAAGCGACATTCTGGACAGGCCTAAAAAAAAATTTTAGAACCATTTTCACAAAAAATTGCAGATATTTTTTCTAATTTTCGTGACACAAAAACAGTGACCCCGGTCATGCCGAACTATCGACATTCTGGACAGGCCTAAAATTTTTTAAAACCATTTTCACCAAAAATTGCTGATTTTTTTTCTTCATTTTCGTGACACAAAAACAGTAACTCCCGGTCATGCCGAACTAGCGACATTCTGCACAGGCCTAAAAAAACATTTTAAAACCATTTTCACAAAAATTGTAGATTTCTATTTTTGTCACCAAAAACGATGACTCCGATCATGCCGAACTAGCGACATTTTGGACAGGCCTAAAAAAAAAGCATTTTAGAACCATTTTCAAAAAAAAGCTCAGAATTCTTTTTTCATTTTTTGACACAAAAACAGTGACCCCGGTCATGCCGAACTATCGACATTCTGGACAGGCCTAAAAACATTTTAAAACCATTTTCACAAAAAATTGCAGATTTCTATTTTGTCCCTAAAAACGATGACTCCGATCATGCCGAAAAAGCGACATTCTGGACAGGCCTAAAAAAATTTACAAACCATTTTCACCAAAAATGCTGATTTATTTTTCTTCATTTTTGACACAAAAACAGTGACCCCGGTCATGCCGAACTAGCGACATTCTGGACAGGCCTAAAAAAACATTTTAAAACAATTTTCACGAAAAATTGCAGATTTCTATTTTGTCCCTAAAAACGATGACTCCGATCATGCCGAAAAAGCGACATTCTGGACAGGCCTAAAAAAATTTTTGAACCATTTTCACAAAAAATTGCAGATATTTTTTTCTCATTTTCGTGACACAAAAACAGTGACCCCGGTCATGCCGAACTATCGACATTCTGGACAGGCCTAAAAAACATTTTAAAACCATTTTCACAAAAAATTGCAGATTTCTATTTTGTCCCTAAAAACGATGACTCCGATCATGCCGAAAAAAAGCGACATTCTGGACAGGCCTAAAAAAATTTACAAACCATTTTCACCAAAAATGGCTGATTTTTTTCTTCATTTTTGACACAAAAACAGTGACCCCGGTCATGCCGAACTAGCGACATTCTGGACAGGCCTAAAAAACATTTTAAAACAATTTTCACGAAAAATTGCAGATTTCTATTTTGTCCCTAAAAACGATGACTCCGATCATGCCGAAAAGCGACATTCTGACAGGCCTAAAAAATATTTTAAAACCATTTTCACCAAAAATGGCAGATTTTTTTTTCTTCATTTTTTGACACAAAAACAGTGACCCCGGTCATGCCGAACTATCGACATTCTGGACAGGCCTAAAAAAAATTTTAAAACCATTTTCACAAAAAATTGCAGATATTTTTTTCTCATTTTCGTGACACAAAAACAGTGACCCCGGTCATGCCGAACTATCGACATTCTGGACAGGCCTAAAAAAACATTTTAAAACCATTTTCACAAAAAATTGCAGATTTCTATTTTGTCCCTAAAAACGATGACCCGATCATGCCGAAAAAGACATTCTGGGACAGGCCTAAAAAAAAATTTAAAACCATTTTCACCAAAAATGCCTGATTTTTTTTTCTTCATTTTATGACACAAAAACAGTGACCCCGGTCATGCCGAACTAGCGACATTCTGGACAGGCCTAAAAAAACATTTTAAAACAATTTTCACGAAAAATTGCAGATTTCTATTTTGTCCCTAAAAACGATGACTCCGATCATGCCGAAAAAGCGACATTCTGGACAGGCCTAAAAAAACATTTTAAAACCATTTTCACCAAAAATGGCAGAATTTTTTTTCTTCATTTTTTGACACAAAACAGTGACCCCGGTCATGCCGAACTATCGACATTCTGGACAGGCTAAAAAAACATTTTAAAACCTTTTTCACAAAAATTGCAGATTTCTATTTTGTCCCTAAAAACGATGACTCCGATCATGCCGAAAAAGCGACATTCTGACAGGCCTAAAAAAATTTTAAAACCATTTTCACCAAAAATGGCTGATTTTTTTTCTTCATTTTCGTGACACAAAAACAGTGACCCCGGTCATGCCGAACTAGCGACATTCTGGACAGGCCTAAAAACATTTTAAAACAATTTTCACGAAAAATTGCAGATTTCTATTTTGTCCCTAAAAACGATGATCCGATCATGCCGAAAAAGCGACATTCTGACAGGCCTAAAAAAAAATTTTTGAACCATTTTCACAAAAATTGCAGATATTTTTTCTCATTTTCGCGGACACAAAAACAGTGACCCCGGTCATGCCGAACTATCGACATTCTGGACAGGCCTAAAAAACATTTTAAAACCATTTTCACAAAAATTGCAGATTTCTATTTTGTCCCTAAAAACGATGACTCCGATCATGCCGAAAAAAGCGACATTCTGGACAGGCCTAAAAAAAATTTACAAACCATTTTCACCAAAAATGCCTGATTTTTTTTCTTCATTTTCGTGACACAAAAACAGTGACCCCGGTCATGCCGAACTAGCGACATTCTGGACAGGCCTAAAAAAAACATTTTAAAACAATTTTCACGAAAAATTGCAGATTTCTATTTTGTCCCTAAAAACGATGACTCCGATCATGCCGAAAAAGCGACATTCTGGACAGGCCTAAAAAAATATTTTAAAACCATTTTCACCAAAAATGGCAGATTTTTTTTTCTTCATTTTTTGACACAAAAACAGTGACCCCGGTCATGCCGAACTATCGACATTCTGGACAGGCCTAAAAAAAATTTTAAAACCATTTTCACAAAAAATTGCAGATATTTTTTTCTCATTTTCGTGACACAAAAACAGTGACCCCGGTCATGCCGAACTATCGACATTCTGGACAGGCCTAAAAAACATTTTAAAACCATTTTCACAAAAAATTGCAGATTTCTATTTTGTCCCTAAAAACGATGACTCCGATCATGCCGAAAAAGCGACATTCTGGACAGGCCTAAAAAAAAATTTACAAACCATTTTCACCAAAAATGCCTGATTTTTTTTTCTTCATTTTTTGACACAAAAACAGTGACCTCGGTCATGCCGAACTAGCAGACATTCTGGACAGGCCTAAAAAAACATTTTAAAACAATTTTCACGAAAAATTGCAGATTTCTATTTTGTCCCTAAAAACGAGACTCCGATCATGCCGAAAAAGCGACATTCTGGACAGGCCTAAAAAATATTTTAAAACCATTTTCACCAAAAATGGCTGATTTTTTTTCTTCATTTTTTGACACAAAAACAGTGACCCCGGTCATGCCGAACTATCGACATTCTGGACAGGCCTAAAAAAACATTTTAAAACCTTTTTCACAAAAAATTGCAGATTTCTATTTTGTCCCTAAAAACGATGACTCCGATCATGCCGAAAAAGCGTTACATTCTGGACAGGCCTAAAAAAATTTTAAAACCATTTTCACCAAAAATTGCAGATTTTTTTTCTTCATTTTCGTGACACAAAAACAGTGACCCCAGTCATGCCGAACTAGCGACATTCTGGACAGGCCTAAAAACATTTTAAAACCATTTTCACCAAAAATTGTAGATTTCTATTTTTGTCACCAAAAACGATGACTCCGATCATGCCGAACTAGCGACATTTTGGACAGGCCTAAAAAAAGCATTTTAGAACCATTTTCAAAAAAAAGCTCAGAATTTTTTTTCATTTTTTGACACAAAAATAGTGACCCGGTCATGCCGAACTATCGACATTCTGGACAGGCCTAAAAACATTTTAAAACCTTTTCACGAAAAATTGCAGATTTCTATTTTGTCCCTAAAAACGATGACTCCGATCATGCCGGAAAAGCGACATTCTGGACAGGCCTAAAAAAAATTTAGAACCATTTTCACAAAAAATTGCAGATATTTTTTCTCATTTTCGTGACACAAAAACAGTGACCCCGGTCATGCCGAACTATCGACATTCTGGACAGGCCTAAAATTTTTTTAAAACCATTTTCACCAAAAATTGCTGATTTTTTTTCTTCATTTTCGGGACACAAAAACAGTAACCCCGGTCATGCCGAACTAGCGACATTCTGCACAGGCCTAAAAAAAACATTTTAAAACCATTTTCACAAAAATTGTAGATTTCTATTTTTGTCACCAAAAACGATGACTCGATCATGCCGAACTAGCGACATTTTGGACAGGCCTAAAAAAAAAGCATTTTAGAACCATTTTCAAAAAAAAAGCTCAGAATTCTTTTTTTCATTTTTTGACACAAAAACAGTGACCCCGGTCATGCCGAACTATCGACATTCTGGACAGGCCTAAAAACATTTTAAAACCATTTTCACAAAAAATTGCAGATTTCTATTTTGTCCCTAAAAACGATGACTCCGATCATGCCGAAAAGCGACATTCTGGACAGGCCTAAAAAAATTTACAAACCATTTTCACCAAAAATGCCTGATTTATTTTTCTTCATTTTTTGACACAAAAACAGTGACCCGGTCATGCCGAACTAGCCGACATTCTGGACAGGCCTAAAAAAACATTTTAAAACAATTTTCACGAAAAATTGCAGATTTCTATTTTGTCCCTAAAAACGATGACTCCGATCATGCCGAAAAAGCGACATTCTGGACAGGCAAAAAAATTTTGAACCATTTTCACAAAAAATTGCAGATATTTTTTTCTCATTTTCGTGACACAAAAACAGTGACCCCGGTCATGCCGAACTATCGACATTCTGGACAGGCCTAAAAAACATTTTAAAACCATTTTCACAAAAATTGCAGATTTCTATTTTGTCCCTAAAAACGATGACTCCGATCATGCCGAAAAAAAGCGACATTCTGACAGGCCTAAAAAAATTTACAAACCATTTTCACCAAAAATGCCTGATTTTTTTTTCTTCATTTTGTGACACAAAAACAGTGACCCCGGTCATGCCGAACTAGCGACATCCTGGACAGGCCTAAAAAACATTTTAAAACAATTTTCACGAAAAATTGCAGATTTCTATTTTGTCCCTAAAAACGATGACTCCGATCATGCCGAAAAAGCGACATTCTGGACAGGCCTAAAAATATTTTAAAACCATTTTCACCAAAAATGGCAGATTTTTTTTCTTCATTTTTGACACAAAAACAGTGACCCCGGTCATGCCGAACTATCGACATTCTGGACAGGCCTAAAAAACATTTTAAAACCTTTTTCACAAAAAATTGCAGATTTCTATTTTGTCCCTAAAAACGATGACTCCGATCATGCCGAAAAAGCGACATTCTGACAGGCCTAAAAAAAATTTAAAACCATTTTCACAAAAAATTGCAGATATTTTTTTCTCATTTTCGTGACACAAAAACAGTGACCCCGGTCATGCCGAACTATCGACATTCTGGACAGGCCTAAAAAAACATTTTAAAACCATTTTCACAAAAATTGCAGATTTCTATTTTGTCCCTAAAAACGATGACTCCGATCATGCCGAAAAAGCGACATTCTGGACAGGCCTAAAAAAAATTTACAAACCATTTTCACCAAAAAATGCCTGATTTTTTTTCTTCATTTTTTGACACAAAAATAGTGACCCCGGTCATGCCGAACTAGCGACATTCTGGACAGGCCTAAAAAAACATTTTAAAACAATTTTCACGAAAAATTGCAGATTTCTATTTTGTCCCTAAAAACGATGACTCGATCATGCCGAAAAGCGACATTCTGGACAGGCCTAAAAATATTTTAAAACCATTTTCACCAAAAATGGCAGATTTTTTTTCTTCATTTTTTGACACAAAAACAGTGACCCCGGTCATGCCGAACTATCGACATTCTGGACAGGCCTAAAAAAACATTTTAAAACCTTTTTCACAAAAATTGCAGATTTCTATTTTGTCCCTAAAAACGATGACTCCGATCATGCCGAAGCGACATTCGGACAGGCTAAAAAAATTTTAAAACCATTTTCACCAAAAATTGCAGATTTTTTTTCTTCATTTTCGTGACACAAAAACAGTGACCCCGGTCATGCCGAACTAGGACATTCTGGACAGGCCTAAAAAAACATTTTAAAACCATTTTCAGAAAAATTGCAGATTTTATTTTGTCCCCAAAAACGATGACTCCGATCATGCCGAAAAAGCGACATTCTGGACAGGCCTAAAAAACATTTTAAAACCATTTTCACCAAAAATGGCAGATTTTTTTTCTTCATTTTGTGACACAAAAACAGTGACCCCGGGTCATGCCGAACTATCGACATTCTGGACAGGCCTAAAAAAACATTTTAAAACCTTTTTCACAAAAAATTGCAGATTTCTATTTTGTCCCTAAAAACGATGACTCCGATCATGCCGAAAAAGCGACATTCTGGACAGGCCTAAAAAAATTTAAAACCATTTTCACCAAAAATTGCAGATTTTTTTTCTTCATTTTCGTGACACAAAAACAGTGACCCCGGTCATGCCGAACTAGCGACATTCTGGACAGGCCTAAAAAAAACATTTTAAAACCATTTTCACCAAAAATTGTAGATTTCTATTTTTGTCACCAAAAACGATGACTCCGATCATGCCGAACTAGCGACATTTTGGACAGGCCTAAAAAAAAGCATTTTAGAACCATTTTCAAAAAAAAGCTCAGAATTCTTTTTTTCATTTTTTGACACAAAAATAGTGACCCCGGTCATGCCGAACTATCGACATTCTGGACAGGCCTAAAAAAACATTTTAAAACCTTTTTCACGAAAAATTGCAGATTTCTATTTTGTCCCTAAAAACGATGACTCCGATCATGCCGAAAAAGCGACATTCTGGACAGGCCTAAAAAAATTTAGAACCATTTTCACAAAAAATTGCTGATATTTTTTTGTCATTTTCGGGACACAAAAACAGTGACCCGGGTCATGCCGAACTATCGACATTCTGGACAGGCCTAAAAAAATTTTTAAAACCATTTTCACCAAAAATTGCTGATTTTTTTTCTTCATTTTCGTGACACAAAAACAGTAACTCCCGGTCATGCCGAACTAGCGACATTCTGCACAGGCCTAAAAAAACATTTTAAAACCATTTTCACAAAAAATTGTAGATTTCTATTTTTGTCACCAAAAACGATGACTCCGATCATGCCGAACTAGCGACATTTTGGACAGGCCTAAAAAAAAAGCATTTTAGAACCATTTTCAAAAAAAAAGCTCAGAATTCTTTTTTCATTTTTTGACACAAAAATAGTGACTCCCGGTCATGCCGAACTATCGACATTCTGGACAGGCCTAAAAAAAACATTTTAAAACCTTTTTCACGAAAAATTGCAGATTTCTATTTTGTCCCTAAAAACGATGACTCCGATCATGCCGAAAAAGCGACATTCTGGACAGGCCTAAAAAAAATTTTAGAACCATTTTCACAAAAAATTGCAGATATTTTTTTCTCATTTTCGTGACACAAAAACAGTGACCCGGTCATGCCGAACTATCGACATTCTACAGGCCAAATTTTTTAAAAAACCATTTTCACCAAAAATTGCAGATTTTTTTTCCATTTTCGTGACACAAAAACAGTAACCCCGGTCATGCCGAACTAGCGACATTCTGCACAGGCCTAAAAAAACATTTTAAAACCATTTTCACCAAAAATTGTAGATTTCATTTTTGTCACCAAAAACGGTGACTCCGATCATGCCGAACTAGCGACATTTTGGACAGGCCTAAAAAAAAAGCATTTTAGAACCATTTTCAAAAAAAAGCTAGAATTCTTTTTTCATTTTTGTGACACAAAAACAGTGACCCCGGTCATGCCGAACTATCGACATTCTGGACAGGCCTAAAAAACATTTTAAAACCATTTTCACAAAAATTGCAGATTTCTATTTTGTCCCTAAAAACGATGACTCCGATCATGCCGAAAAAGCGACATTCTGGACAGGCCTAAAAAATTTTTTAAAACCATTTTCACCAAAAATTGCAGATTTTTTTTCTTCATTTTCGTGACACAAAAATAGTGACCCCAGTCATGCCGAACTAGCGACATTCTGACAGGCCTAAAAAAACATTTTAAAACCATTTTCACAAAAAATTGTAGATTTCTATTTTTGTCACCAAAAACGATGACTCCGATCATGCTGAACTAGCGACATTTTGGACAGGCCTAAAAAAATGCATTTCAGAACCATTTTCAAAAAAAAGCTCAGAATTCTTTTTTCATTTTTTGACACAAAAATAGTGACCCGGTCATGCCGAACTATCGACATTCTGGACAGGCCTAAAAAAACATTTTAAAACCTTTTTCACGAAAAATTGCAGATTTCTATTTTGTCCCTAAAAACGATGACTCCGATCATGCCGAAAAAGCGACATTCTGACAGGCCTAAAAAAAAAGCATTTTAGAACCATTTTCACAAAAAAGCTCAGAATTCTTTTTTCATTTTTTGACACAAAAACAGTGACCCCGGTCATGCCGAACTAGCGACATTCTGCACAGGCCTAAAAAAACATTTTAAAACCATTTTCACAAAAAATTGTAGATTTCTATTTTTGTCACCAAAAACGATGACTCCGATCATGCCGAACTAGCGACATTTTGGACAGGCCTAAAAAAAAAGCATTTTAGAACCATTTTCAAAAAAAAGCTCAGAATTCTTTTTTCATTTTTTGACACAAAAATAGTGACCCCGGTCATGCCGAACTATCGACATTCTGGACAGGCCTAAAAAAAACATTTTAAAACCTTTTTCACGAAAAATTGCAGATTTCTATTTTGTCCCTAAAAACGATGACTCCGATCATGCCGAAAAAGCGACATTCTGGACAGGCCTAAAAAAAAAATTTAGAACCATTTTCACAAAAAATTGCAGATATTTTTTTCTCATTTTCGTGACACAAAAACAGTGACCCCGGTCATGCCGAACTATCGACATTCTGGACAGGCCTAAATTTTTTTTTAAAAACCATTTTCACCAAAAATTGCTGATTTTTTTTTCTTCATTTTCGTGACACAAAAACAGTAACCCGGTCATGCCGAACTAGCGACATTCTGCACAGGCCTAAAAAAACATTTTAAAACCATTTTCACAAAAATTGTAGATTTCTATTTTTGTCACCAAAAACGATGACTCCGATCATGCCGAACTAGCGACATTTTGGACAGGCCTAAAAAAAAGCATTTTAGAACCATTTTCAAAAAAAAAGCTCAGAATTCTTTTTTCATTTTTTGACACAAAAACAGTGACCCCGGTCATGCCGAACTATCGACATTCTGGACAGGCCTAAAAAACATTTTAAAACCATTTTCACAAAAAATTGCAGATTTCTATTTTGTCCCTAAAAACGATGACTCCGATCATGCCGAAAAAGCGACATTCTGGACAGGCCTAAAAAAAAATTTACAAACCATTTTCACCAAAAATGCCTGATTTATTTTTCTTCATTTTTTGACACAAAAACAGTGACCCCGGTCATGCCGAACTATCGACATTCTGGACAGGCCTAAAAAACATTTTAAAACCATTTTCACAAAAAATTGCAGATTTCTATTTTGTCCCTAAAAACGATGACTCCGATCATGCCGAAAAAGCGACATTCTGGACAGGCCTAAAAAAAAAATTTTGAACCATTTTCACAAAAATTGCAGATATTTTTTTCTCATTTTCGTGACACAAAAACAGTGACCCCGGTCATGCCGAACTATCGACATTCTGGACAGGCCTAAAAAACATTTTAAAACCATTTTCACAAAAATTGCAGATTTCTATTTTGTCCCTAAAAACGATGACTCCGATCATGCCGAAAAAGCGACATTCTGGACAGGCCTAAAAAAAATTTACAAACCATTTTCACCAAAAATGCCTGATTTTTTTTTCTTCATTTTTTGACACAAAAACAGTGACCCCGGTCATGCCGAACTAGCGACATTCTGGACAGGCCTAAAAAAAACATTTTAAAACAATTTTCACGAAAAATTGCAGATTTCTATTTTGTCCCTAAAAACGATGACTCCGATCATGCCGAAAAAGCGACATTCTGGACAGGCCTAAAAAATATTTTAAAACCATTTTCACCAAAAATGGCAGATTTTTTTTTCTTCATTTTTTGACACAAAAACAGTGACCCCGGTCATGCCGAACTATCGACATTCTGGACAGGCCTAAAAAAAACATTTTAAAACCTTTTTCACAAAAAATTGCAGATTTCTATTTTGTCCCTAAAAACGATGACTCCGATCATGCCGAAAAAGCGACATTCTGGACAGGCCTAAAAAAAATTTAAAACCATTTTCACAAAAATTGCAGATATTTTTTCTCATTTTCGTGACACAAAAACAGTGACCCCGGTCATGCCGAACTATCGACATTCTGGACAGGCCTAAAAAAACATTTTAAAACCATTTTCACAAAAATTGCAGATTTCTATTTTGTCCCTAAAAACGATGACTCCGATCATGCCGAAAAAGCGACATTCTGGACAGGCCTAAAAAAATTTACAAACCATTTTCACCAAAAATGCCTGATTTTTTTTCTTCATTTTTTGACACAAAAACAGTGACCCCGGTCATGCCGAACTAGCGACATTCTGGACAGGCCTAAAAAAACATTTTAAAACAATTTTCACGAAAAATTGCAGATTTCTATTTTGTCCCTAAAAACGATGACTCCGATCATGCCGAAAAAGCGACATTCTGGACAGGCCTAAAAAATATTTTAAAACCATTTTCACCAAAAATGGCAGATTTTTTTTCTTCATTTTTTGACACAAAAACAGTGACCCCGGTCATGCCGAACTATCGACATTCTGGACAGGCCTAAAAAAACATTTTAAAACCTTTTTCACAAAAAATTGCAGATTTCTATTTTGTCCCTAAAAACGATGACTCCGATCATGCCGAAAAAGCGACATTCTGGACAGGCCTAAAAAAATTTTTAAAACCATTTTCACCAAAAAATTGCAGATTTTTTTTCTTCATTTTCGTGACACAAAAACAGTGACCCCAGTCATGCCGAACTAGCGACATTCTGGACAGGCCTAAAAAAAACATTTTAAAACCATTTTCACAAAAATTGTAGATTTCTATTTTTGTCACCAAAAACGATGACTCCGATCATGCCGAACTAGCGACATTTTGGACAGGCCTAAAAAAAAGCATTTTAGAACCATTTTCAAAAAAAAGCTCAGAATTCTTTTTTTCATTTTTTGACACAAAAATAGTGACCCCGGTCATGCCGAACTATCGACATTCTGGACAGGCCTAAAAAAACATTTTAAAACCTTTTTCACGAAAAATTGCAGATTTCTATTTTGTCCCTAAAAACGATGACTCCGATCATGCCGAAAAAGCGACATTCTGGACAGGCCTAAAAAAAAATTTAGAACCATTTTCACAAAAATTGCTGATATTTTTTTGTCATTTTCGTGACACAAAAACAGTGACCCCGGTCATGCCGAACTATCGACATTCTGGACAGGCCTAAAAAAATTTTTAAAACCATTTTCACCAAAAATTGCTGATTTTTTTTCTTCATTTTCGTGACACAAAAACAGTAACCCCGGTCATGCCGAACTAGCGACATTCTGCACAGGCCTAAAAAAACATTTTAAAACCATTTTCACAAAAATTGTAGATTTCTATTTTTGTCACCAAAAACGATGACTCCGATCATGCCGAACTAGCGACATTTTGGACAGGCCTAAAAAAAAGCATTTTAGAACCATTTTCAAAAAAAAGCTCAGAATTCTTTTTTCATTTTTTGACACAAAAATAGTGACGCCGACTATCGACATTCTGGACAGGCCTAAAAAAAACATTTTAAAACCTTTTTCACGAAAAATTGCAGATTTCTATTTTGTCCCTAAAAACGATGACTCCGATCATGCCGAAAAAGCGACATTCTGGACAGGCCTAAAAAAAAAATTTAGAACCATTTTCACAAAAAATTGCAGATATTTTTTTCTCATTTTCGTGACACAAAAACAGTGACCCCGGTCATGCCGAACTATCGACATTCTGGACAGGCCTAAATTTTTTTTAAAAAACCATTTTCACCAAAAATTGCTGATTTTTTTTTCTTCATTTTCGTGACACAAAAACAGTAACCCCGGTCATGCCGAACTAGCGACATTCTGCACAGGCCTAAAAAAACATTTTAAAACCATTTTCACAAAAATTGTAGATTTCTATTTTTGTCACCAAAAACGATGACTCCGATCATGCCGAACTAGCGACATTTTGGACAGGCCTAAAAAAAAGCATTTTAGAACCATTTTCAAAAAAAAAGCTCAGAATTCTTTTTTCATTTTTTGACACAAAAACAGTGACCCCGGTCATGCCGAACTATCGACATTCTGGACAGGCCTAAAAAACATTTTAAAACCATTTTCACAAAAATTGCAGATTTCTATTTTGTCCCTAAAAACGATGACTCCGATCATGCCGAAAAAGCGACATTCTGGACAGGCCTAAAAAAAATTTTTAAAACCATTTTCACCAAAAATTGCAGATTTTTTTTTCTTCATTTTCGTGACACAAAAACAGTGACCCCAGTCATGCCGAACTAGCGACATTCTGGACAGGCCTAAAAAAAACATTTTAAAACCATTTTCACAAAAATTGTAGATTTCTATTTTTGTCACCAAAAACGATGACTCCGATCATGCTGAACTAGCGACATTTTGGACAGGCCTAAAAAAAATGCATTTCAGAACCATTTTCAAAAAAAAGCTCAGAATTTTTTTTTCATTTTTTGACACAAAAATAGTGACCCCGGTCATGCCGAACTATCGACATTCTGGACAGGCCTAAAAAAAACATTTTAAAACCTTTTTCACGAAAAATTGCAGATTTCTATTTTGTCCCTAAAAACGATGACTCCGATCATGCCGAAAAAAGCGACATTCTGGACAGGCCTAAAAAAAAATTTAGAACCATTTTCACAAAAAATTGCTGATATTTTTTTCTCATTTTCGTGACACAAAAACAGTGACCCCGGTCATGCCGAACTATCGACATTCTGGACAGGCCTAACATTTTTAAAAAAAAACATTTTCACCAAAAATTGCTGATTTTTTTTTCTTCATTTTCGTGACACAAAAACAGTAACCCCGGTCATGCCGAACTAGCGACATTCTGCACAGGCCTAAAAAAAACATTTTAAAACCATTTTCACAAAAAATTGTAGATTTCTATTTTTGTCACCAAAAACGATGACTCCGATCATGCCGAACTAGCGACATTTTGGACAGGCCTAAAAAAAAAGCATTTTAGAACCATTTTCAAAAAAAAAGCTCAGAATTCTTTTTTCATTTTTTGACACAAAAATAGTGACGCCCGGTCATGCCGAACTATCGACATTCTGGACAGGCCTAAAAAAAACATTTTAAAACCTTTTTCACGAAAAATTGCAGATTTCTATTTTGTCCCTAAAAACGATGACTCCGATCATGCCGAAAAAGCGACATTCTGGACAGGCCTAAAAAAAAAATTTAGAACCATTTTCACAAAAATTGCAGATATTTTTTCTCATTTTCGTGACACAAAAACAGTGACCCCGGTCATGCCGAACTATCGACATTCTGGACAGGCCTAAAAATTTTTTAAAACCATTTTCACCAAAAATTGCTGATTTTTTTTTCTTCATTTTCGTGACACAAAAACAGTAACCCCGGTCATGCCGAACTAGCGACATTCTGCACAGGCCTAAAAAAAACATTTTAAAACCATTTTCACAAAAAATTGTAGATTTCTATTTTTGTCACCAAAAACGATGACTCCGATCATGCCGAACTAGCGACATTTTGGACAGGCCTAAAAAAAAGCATTTTAGAACCATTTTCAAAAAAAAGCTCAGAATTCTTTTTTCATTTTTTGACACAAAAACAGTGACCCCGGTCATGCCGAACTAGCGACATTCTGGACAGGCCTAAAAAAAACATTTTAAAACAATTTTCACGAAAAATTGCAGATTTCTATTTTGTCCCTAAAAACGATGACTCCGATCATGCCGAAAAAGCGACATTCTGGACAGGCCTAAAAAAAAAATTTGAACCATTTTCACAAAAATTGCTGATATTTTTTTCTTCATTTTCGTGACACAAAAACAGTGACCCCGGTCATGCCGAACTATCGACATTCTGGACAGGCCTAAAAAAACATTTTAAAACCATTTTCACAAAAAATTGCAGATTTCTATTTTGTCCCTAAAAACGATGACTCCGATCATGCCGAAAAGCGACATTCTGGACAGGCCTAAAAAAATTTACAAACCATTTTCACCAAAAATGCCTGATTTTTTTTTCTTCATTTTTTGACACAAAAACAGTGACCCCGGTCATGCCGAACTAGCGACATTCTGGACAGGCCTAAAAAAAACATTTTAAAACAATTTTCACGAAAAATTGCAGATTTCTATTTTGTCCCTAAAAACGATGACTCCGATCATGCCGAAAAAGCGACATTCTGGACAGGCCTAAAAAAATATTTTAAAACCATTTTCACCAAAAATGGCAGATTTTTTTTTCTTCATTTTTTGACACAAAAACAGTGACCCCGGTCATGCCGAACTATCGACATTCTGGACAGGCCTAAAAAAAACATTTTAAAACCTTTTTCACAAAAAATTGCAGATTTCTATTTTGTCCCTAAAAACGATGACTCCGATCATGCCGAAAAAGCGACATTCTGGACAGGCCTAAAAAAAATTTTAAAACCATTTTCACCAAAAATTGCAGATTTTTTTTTCTTCATTTTCGTGACACAAAAACAGTGACCCCAGTCATGCCGAACTAGCGACATTCTGGACAGGCCTAAAAAAACATTTTAAAACAATTTTCACGAAAAATTGCAGATTTCTATTTTGTCCCTAAAAACGATGACTCCGATCATGCCGAAAAAAGCGACATTCTGGACAGGCCTAAAAAATATTTTAAAACCATTTTCACCAAAAATGGCAGATTTTTTTCTTCATTTTTGACACAAAAACAGTGACCCCGGTCATGCCGAACTATCGACATTCTGGACAGGCCTAAAAAAACATTTTAAAACCTTTTTCACAAAAAATTGCAGATTTCTATTTTGTCCCTAAAAACGATGACTCCGATCATGCCGAAAAAGCGACATTCTGGACAGGCCTAAAAAAAATTTTAAAACCATTTTCACCAAAAATTGCAGATTTTTTTTTCTTCATTTTCGTGACACAAAAACAGTGACCCCAGTCATGCCGAACTAGCGACATTCTGGACAGGCCTAAAAAAAAACATTTTAAAACCATTTTCACAAAAAATTGTAGATTTCTATTTTTGTCACCAAAAACGATGACTCCGATCATGCCGAACTAGCGACATTTTGGACAGGCCTAAAAAAAAAGCATTTTAGAACCATTTTCAAAAAAAAAGCTCAGAATTCTTTTTTTCATTTTTTGACACAAAAATAGTGACCCCGGTCATGCCGAACTATCGACATTCTGGACAGGCCTAAAAAAAACATTTTAAAACCTTTTTCACGAAAAATTGCAGATTTCTATTTTGTCCCTAAAAACGATGACTCCGATCATGCCGAAAAAGCGACATTCTGGACAGGCCTAAAAAAAAATTTAGAACCATTTTCACAAAAATTGCAGATATTTTTTTGTCATTTTCGTGACACAAAAAACAGTGACCCCGGTCATGCCGAACTATCGACATTCTGGACAGGCCTAAAAAAATTTTTAAAACCATTTTCACCAAAAATTGCTGATTTTTTTTCTTCATTTTCGTGACACAAAAACAGTGACCCCAGTCATGCCGAACTAGCGACATTCTGGACAGGCCTAAAAAAAACATTTTAAAACCATTTTCACAAAAATTGTAGATTTCTATTTTTGTCACCAAAAACGATGACTCCGATCATGCCGAACTAGCGACATTTTGGACAGGCCTAAAAAAAAGCATTTTAGAACCATTTTCAAAAAAAAAGCTCAGAATTCTTTTTTCATTTTTTGACACAAAAATAGTGACCCCGGTCATGCCGAACTATCGACATTCTGGACAGGCCTAAAAAAACATTTTAAAACCTTTTTCACGAAAAAATTGCAGATTTCTATTTTGTCCCTAAAAACGATGACTCCGATCATGCCGAAAAAGCGACATTCTGGACAGGCCTAAAAAAAAAATTTAGAACCATTTTCACAAAAAATTGCAGATATTTTTTTGTCATTTTCGTGACACAAAAACAGTGACCCCGGTCATGCCGAACTATCGACATTCTGGACAGGCCTAAAAAAATTTTTTCAAACCATTTTCACCAAAAATTGCTGATTTTTTTTTCTTCATTTTCGTGACACAAAAACAGTAACCCCGGTCATGCCGAACTAGCGACATTCTGCACAGGCCTAAAAAAAACATTTTAAAACCATTTTCACAAAAAATTGTAGATTTCTATTTTTGTCACCAAAAACGATGACTCCGATCATGCCGAACTAGCGACATTTTGGACAGGCCTAAAAAAAAAGCATTTTAGAACCATTTTCAAAAAAAAGCTCAGAATTCTTTTTCATTTTTTGACACAAAAATAGTGACCCCGGTCATGCCGAACTATCGACATTCTGGACAGGCCTAAAAAAACATTTTAAAACCTTTTTCACGAAAAATTGCAGATTTCTATTTTGTCCCTAAAAACGATGACTCCGATCATGCCGAAAAGCGACATTCTGGACAGGCCTAAAAAAAAATTTAGAACCATTTTCACAAAAATTGCAGATATTTTTTCTCATTTTCGTGACACAAAAACAGTGACCCCGGTCATGCCGAACTATCGACATTCTGGACAGGCCTAAAAAAATTTTTAAAAACCATTTTCACCAAAAATTGCTGATTTTTTTTTCTTCATTTTCGTGACACAAAAACAGTAACCCCGGTCATGCCGAACTAGCGACATTCTGCACAGGCCTAAAAAAAACATTTTAAAACCATTTTCACAAAAAATTGCAGATTTCTATTTTTGTCACCAAAAACGATGACTCCGATCATGCCGAACTAGCGACATTTTGGACAGGCCTAAAAAAAAGCATTTTAGAACCATTTTCAAAAAAAAAGCTCAGAATTCTTTTTTTCATTTTTTGACACAAAAACAGTGACCCCGGTCATGCCGAACTATCGACATTCTGGACAGGCCTAAAAAACATTTTAAAACCATTTTTACCAAAAATGCCTGATTTATTTTTCTTCATTTTTTGACACAAAAACAGTGACCCCGGTCATGCCGAACTAGCGACATTCTGGACAGGCCTAAAAAAACATTTTAAAACAATTTTCACAAAAAATTGCAGATTTCTATTTTGTCCCTAAAAACGATGACTCCGATCATGCCGAAAAAGCGACATTCTGGACAGGCCTAAAAAAAAAATTTTGAACCATTTTCACAAAAAATTGCAGATATTTTTTTCTCATTTTCGTGACACAAAAACAGTGACCCCGGTCATGCCGAACTATCGACATTCTGGACAGGCCTAAAAAAACATTTTAAAACCATTTTCACAAAAATTGCAGATTTCTATTTTGTCCCTAAAAACGATGACTCCGATCATGCCGAAAAGCGACATTCTGGACAGGCCTAAAAAATATTTTAAAACCATTTTCACCAAAAATGGCAGATTTTTTTTCTTCATTTTTTGACACAAAAACAGTGACCCCGGTCATGCCGAACTATCGACATTCTGGACAGGCCTAAAAAAACATTTTAAAACCTTTTTCACAAAAAATTGCAGATTTCTATTTTGTCCCTAAAAACGATGACTCCGATCATGCCGAAAAAGCGACATTCTGGACAGGCCTAAAAATTTTTTTTTTAACCATTTTCACAAAAAATTGCAGATATTTTTTTCTCATTTTCGTGACACAAAAACAGTGACCCCGGTCATGCCGAACTATCGACATTCTGGACAGGCCTAAAAAAACATTTTAAAACCATTTTCACAAAAAATTGCAGATTTCTATTTTGTCCCTAAAAACGATGACTCCGATCATGCCGAAAAAGAGACATTCTGGACAGGCCTAAAAAAATATTTTAAAACCATTTTCACCAAAAATGGCAGATTTTTTTTTCTTCATTTTTTGACACAAAAACAGTGACCCCGGTCATGCCGAACTATCGACATTCTGGACAGGCCTAAAAAAAACATTTTAAAACCTTTTTCACAAAAAATTGCAGATTTCTATTTTGTCCCTAAAAACGATGACTCCGATCATGCCGAAAAAGCGACATTCTGGACAGGCCTAAAAAATTTTTTAAAACCATTTTCACCAAAAATTGCAGATTTTTTTTTCTTCATTTTCGTGACACAAAAACAGTGACCCCAGTCATGCCGAACTAGCGACATTCTGGACAGGCCTAAAAAAAACATTTTAAAACCATTTTCACAAAAAATTGTAGATTTCTATTTTGTCACCAAAAACGATGACTCGATCATGCTGAACTAGCGACATTTTGGACAGGCCTAAAAAAAATGCATTTCAGAACCATTTTCAAAAAAAGCTCAGAATTCTTTTTTCATTTTTTGACACAAAAATAGTGACCCCGGTCATGCCGAACTATCGACATTCTGGACAGGCCTAAAAAAAACATTTTAAAACCTTTTTCACGAAAAATTGCAGATTTCTATTTTGTCCCTAAAAACGATGACTCCGATCATGCCGAAAAAGCGACATTCTGGACAGGCCTAAAAAAAAAATTTAGAACCATTTTCACAAAAAATTGCTGATATTTTTTCTCATTTTCGTGACACAAAAACAGTGACCCCGGTCATGCCGAACTATCGACATTCTGGACAGGCCTACATTTTTTTTAAAAAACCATTTTCACCAAAAATTGCAGATTTTTTTTTCTTCATTTTCGTGACACAAAAACAGTAACCCCGGTCATGCCGAACTAGCGACATTCTGCACAGGCCTAAAAAAAACATTTTAAAACCATTTTCACAAAAAATTGTAGATTTCTATTTTTGTCACCAAAAACGATGACTCCGATCATGCCGAACTAGCGACATTTTGGACAGGCCTAAAAAAAAAGCATTTTAGAACCATTTTCAAAAAAAAAGCTCAGAATTCTTTTTTTCATTTTTTGACACAAAAATAGTGACCCCGGTCATGCCGAACTATCGACATTCTGGACAGGCCTAAAAAAAACATTTTAAAACCTTTTTCACAAAAAATTGCAGATTTCTATTTTGTCCCTAAAAACGATGACTCCGATCATGCCGAAAAAGCGACATTCTGGACAGGCCTAAAAAAAAGATTTTAGAACCATTTTCACCAAAAATTGCAGATATTTTTTCTCATTTTCGTGACACAAAAACAGTGACCCCGGTCATGCCGAACTATCGACATTCTGGACAGGCCTAAAAATTTTTTAAAACCATTTTCACCAAAAATTGCTGATTTTTTTCTTCATTTTCGTGACACAAAAACAGTAACCCCGGTCATGCCGAACTAGCGACATTCTGCACAGGCCTAAAAAAACATTTTAAAACCATTTTCACAAAAAATTGTAGATTTCTATTTTTGTCACCAAAAACGATGACTCCGATCATGCCGAACTAGCGACATTTTGGACAGGCCTAAAAAAAAGCATTTTAGAACCATTTTCAAAAAAAAAGCTCAGAATTCTTTTTTTCATTTTTGACACAAAAACAGTGACCCCGGTCATGCCGAACTATCGACATTCTGGACAGGCCTAAAAAAACATTTTAAAACCATTTTCACAAAAATTGCAGATTTCTATTTTGTCCCTAAAAACGATGACTCCGATCATGCCGAAAAAGCGACATTCTGGACAGGCCTAAAAAAAATTTTACGAACCATTTTCACAAAAAATGGCTGAATTTTTTTTCATTTTTGACACAAAACAGTGACCCCGGTCATGCCGAACTATCGACATTCTGGACAGGCCTAAAAAAACATTTTAAAACCATTTTCACAAAAAATTGCAGATTTCTATTTTGTCCCTAAAAACGATGACTCCGATCATGCCGAAAAAGCGACATTCTGGACAGGCCTAAAAAAATATTTTAAAACCTTTTTCACCAAAAATTGCAGATTTTTTTTTCTTCATTTTCGTGACACAAAAACAGTGACCCCGGTCATGCCGAACTAGCGACATTCTGGACAGGCCTAAAAAAACATTTTAAAACCATTTTCACAAAAAATTGTAGATTTCTATTTTTGTCACCAAAAACGATGACTCCGATCATGCCGAACTAGCGACATTTTGGACAGGCCTAAAAAAAAAGCATTTTAGAACCATTTTCAAAAAAAGCTCAGAATTCTTTTTTTCATTTTTTGACACAAAAACAGTGACCCCGGTCATGCCGAACTATCGACATTCTGGACAGGCCTAAAAAACATTTTAAAACCATTTTCACAAAAAATTGCAGATTTCTATTTTGTCCCTAAAAACGATGACTCCGATCATGCCGAAAAAGCGACATTCTGGACAGGCCTAAAAAAAAATTTTAGAACCATTTTCACCAAAAATTGCAGATATTTTTTTTCATTTTCGTGACACAAAAACAGTGACCCCGGTCATGCCGAACTATCGACATCACAGCCTAAAAAAATTTAAAAACCTTTTCACAAAAAATTGCAGATTTCTTTTTCACAAAAACGGAACTCGATCATGCCGAAATAGCGACATTCTGGACAGGCCTAAAAAAATTTTTAAAACCATTTTCTACAAAAAATTGCTGATTTTTTTCTTCATTTTCGTGACACAAAAACAGTAACCCCGGTCATGCCGAACTAGCGACATTCTGGACAGGCCTAAAAAAACATTTTAAAACCATTTTCACAAAAAAATTGTAGATTTCTATTTTTGTCACCAAAAACGATGACTCCGGTCATGCCGAACAAGCGACATTCTGGACAGGCCTAAAAAACATTTTAGAACCATTTTCACAAAAAAGCTCAGAATTTTTTTTCATTTTTTGACACAAAAACAGTGACTCCCGGTCATGCCGAACTATCGACATTCTGGACAGGCCTAAAAAAACATTTTAAAACCATTTTCACGAAAAATTGCAGATTTCTATTTTGTCCCTAAAAACGATGACTCCGATCATGCCGAAAAGCGACATTCTGGACAGGCCTAAAAAAAAATTTTAAAACCATTTTCACCAAAAATGGCTGATATTTTTCTCATTTTCGTGACACAAAAACAGTGACCCCGGTCATGCCGAACTATCGACATTCTGGACAGGCCTAAAAAACATTTTAAAACCATTTTCACAAAAATTGCAGATTTCTATTTTGTCCCTAAAAACGATGACTCGATCATGCCGGCGACATTCTGGACAGGCCTAAAAATTTTTTAAAACCATTTTCACAAAAATTGCAGATTTTTTTTCTTCATTTTCGTGACACAAAAACAGTGACCCCGGTCATGCCGAACTAGCGACATTCTGGACAGGCCTAAAAAAAACATTTTAAAACCATTTTCACAAAAAATTGCAGATTTCTATTTTTGTCACCAAAAACGATGACTCCGATCATGCCGGAACTAGCGACATTCTGGACAGGCCTAAAAAAAAGCATTTTAGAACCATTTTCAACAAAAAAAGCTCAGAATTCTTTTTTCATTTTTTGACACAAAAACAGTGACCCCGGTCATGCCGAACTATCGACATTCTGGACAGGCCTAAAAAACATTTTAAAACCATTTTCACAAAAATTGCAGATTTCTATTTTGTCCCTAAAAACGATGACTCCGATCATGCCGAAAAAGCGACATTCTGGACAGGCCTAAAAAAAATTTACGAACCATTTTCACAAAAATGGCAGATATTTTTCTTCATTTTCGTGACACAAAAACAGTGACCCGGTCATGCCGAACTAGCGACATTCTGGACAGGCCTAAAAAATTTTTTCAAACCATTTTCACCAAAAATTGCTGATTTTTTCTTCATTTTCGTGACACAAAAACAGTAACCCCGGTCATGCCGAACTAGCGACATTCTGGACAGGCCTAAAAAAAACATTTTAAAACCATTTTCACAAAAATTGTAGATTTCTATTTTGTCACCAAAAACGATGACTCCGATCATGCCGAACTAGCGACATTTTGGACAGGCCTAAAAAAAAAGCATTTTAGAACCATTTTCCAAAAAAAGCTCAGAATTCTTTTTTTCATTTTTTGACACAAAAACAGTGACCCCGGTCATGCCGAACTATCGACATTCTGGACAGGCCTAAAAAAACATTTTAAAACCTTTTTCACGAAAAATTGCAGATTTCTATTTTGTCCCTAAAAACGATGACTCCGATCATGCCGAAAAAGCGACATTCTGGACAGGCCTAAAAAAAATTTTAGAACCATTTTCACAAAAAATTGCAGATATTTTTTCTCATTTTTGACACAAAAACAGTGACCCCGGTCATGCCGAACTATCGACATTCTGGACAGGCCTAAAAAAATTTTAAAACCATTTTCACCAAAAATTGCAGATTTTTCTTATTTTCGTGACACAAAAACAGTGACTCCGATCATGCCGAACTAGCGACATTCTGCACAGGCCTAAAAAAAACATTTTAAAACCATTTTCACAAAAAATTGCAGATTTCTTCATTTTTGACACCAAAAACAATGACCCCGATCATGCCGAACTAGCGACATTCTGGACAGGCCTAAAAAAAAGCATTTTAGAACCATTTTCAAAAAAAGTCAGAATTCTTTTCATTTTTTGACACAAAAACAGTGACCCGGTCATGCCGAACTATCGACATTCTGGACAGGCCTAAAAAACATTTTAAAACCATTTTTACCAAAAATGCCTGATTTATTTTTCTTCATTTTTGACACAAAAACAGTGACCCCGGTCATGCCGAACTAGCGACATTCTGGACAGGCCTAAAAAAACATTTTAAAACCATTTTCACAAAAATTGCAGATTTCTATTTTGTCCCTAAAAACGATGACTCCGATCATGCCGAAAAAGCGACATTCTGGACAGGCCTAAAAAAAATTTTACGAACCATTTTCACAAAAATTGCAGAATTTTTTTCTTCATTTTCGTGACACAAAAACAGTGACCCCGGTCATGCCGAACTATCGACATTCTGGACAGGCCTAAAAAAACATTTTAAAACCATTTTCACAAAAATTGCAGATTTCTATTTTGTCCCTAAAAACGATGACTCCGATCATGCCGAACTAAGCGACATTCTGGACAGGCCTAAAAAAATATTTTAGAACCATTTTCACCAAAAATGGCAGATTTTTTTTTCTTCATTTTTTGACACAAAAACAGTGACCCCGGTCATGCCGAACTAGCGACATTCTGGACAGGCCTAAAAAAAAATTTTTCAAACCATTTTCACCAAAAATTGCTGAATTTTTTTCTTCATTTTCGTGACACAAAAACAGTAACCCGGTCATGCCGAACTAGCGACATTCTGGACAGGCCTAAAAAAACATTTTAAAACCATTTTCACAAAAAATTGTAGATTTCTATTTTTGTCACCAAAAACGATGACTCCGATCATGCCGAACTAGCGACATTTTGGACAGGCCTAAAAAAAAAGCATTTTAGAACCATTTTCCAAAAAAAAGCTCAGAATTCTTTTTTTCATTTTTTGACACAAAAATAGTGACCCCGGTCATGCCGAACTATCGACATTCTGGACAGGCCTAAAAAAACATTTTAAAACCTTTTTCACGAAAAATTGCAGATTTCTATTTTGTCCCTAAAAACGATGACTCCGATCATGCCGAAAAAAGCGACATTCTGGACAGGCCTAAAAAAAATTTTAGAACCATTTTCACAAAAAATTGCAGATTTTTTTCTTCATTTTCGTGACACAAAAACAGTGACCCCGGTCATGCCGAACTATCGACATTCTGGACAGGCCTAAAAAATTTTTAAAACCATTTTCACCAAAAATTGCTGATTTTTTTTCTTCATTTTCGTGACACAAAAACAGTAACCCCGGTCATGCCGAACTAGCGACATTCTGCACAGGCCTAAAAAAAACATTTTAAAACCATTTTCACAAAAAATTGTAGATTTCTATTTTGTCACCAAAAACGATGACTCCGATCATGCCGAACTAGCGACATTTTGGACAGGCCTAAAAAAAAAGCATTTTAGAACCATTTTCAAAAAAAAGCTCAGAATTCTTTTTCATTTTTTGACACAAAACAGTGACCCCGGTCATGCCGAACTATCGACATTCTGGACAGGCCTAAAAAAACATTTTAAAACCTTTTTCACAAAAATTGCAGATTTCTATTTTGTCCCTAAAAACGATGACTCCGATCATGCCGAAAAGCGACATTCTGGACAGGCCTAAAAAATTTTTTAACCATTTTCACAAAAATTGCAGATATTTTTTCTCATTTTCGTGACACAAAAACAGTGACCCGGTCATGCCGAACTATCGACATTCTGGACAGGCCTAAAAACATTTTAAAACCATTTTCACAAAAAATTGCAGATTTCTATTTTGTCCCTAAAAACGATGACTCCGATCATGCCGAAAAAGAGACATTCTGGACAGGCCTAAAAAAATATTTTAAAACCATTTTCACCAAAAATGGCAGATTTTTTTTCTTCATTTTTGACACAAAAACAGTGACCCCGGTCATGCCGAACTATCGACATTCTGGACAGGCCTAAAAAAAACATTTTAAAACCTTTTTCACAAAAAATTGCAGATTTCTATTTTGTCCCTAAAAACGATGACTCCGATCATGCCGAAAAAGCGACATTCTGGACAGGCCTAAAAAAATTTTTTAAAACCATTTTCACCAAAAATTGCAGATTTTTTTTTCTTCATTTTCGTGACACAAAAACAGTGACCCCGGTCATGCCGAACTAGCGACATTCTGGACAGGCCTAAAAAAACATTTTAAAACCATTTTCACAAAAATTGTAGATTTCTATTTTGTCACCAAAAACGATGACTCCGATCATGCCGAACTAGCGACATTCTGGACAGGCCTAAAAAAATGATTTCAGAACCATTTTCACCAAAAAAGCTCAGAATTCTTTCTTCATTTTTGACACAAAAACAGTGACCCGGTCATGCCGAACTATCGACATTCTGGACAGGCCTAAAAAAAACATTTTAAAACCTTTTTCACAAAAAATTGCAGATTTCTATTTTGTCCCTAAAAACGATGACTCGATCATGCCGAAAAAGCGACATTCTGGACAGGCCTAAAAAAAATTTAGAACCATTTTCACAAAAAATTGCTGATATTTTTTTCTCATTTTCGTGACACAAAAACAGTGACCCCGGTCATGCCGAACTATCGACATTCTGGACAGGCCTAAAACATTTTTAAAAAACCATTTTCACCAAAAATTGCAGATTTTTTTTCTTCATTTTCGTGACACAAAAACAGTAACCCGGTCATGCCGAACTAGCGACATTCTGCACAGGCCTAAAAAAACATTTTAAAACCATTTTCACAAAAATTGTAGATTTCTATTTTTGTCACCAAAAACGATGACTCCGATCATGCCGAACTAGCGACATTTTGGACAGGCCTAAAAAAAAGCATTTTAGAACCATTTTCAAAAAAAAAGCTCAGAATTCTTTTTTTCATTTTTTGACACAAAAATCGTGACCCCTGTCATGCCGAACTATCGACATTCTGGACAGGCCTAAAAAAAACATTTTAAAACCTTTTTCACGAAAAATTGCAGATTTCTATTTTGTCCCTAAAAACGATGACTCCGATCATGCCGAAAAAGCGACATTCTGGACAGGCCTAAAAAAAAAGCATTTTAGAACCATTTTCACCAAAAATTGCAGATATTTTTTTCTCATTTTCGTGACACAAAAACAGTGACCCCGGTCATGCCGAACTATCGACATTCTGGACAGGCCTAAAAAATTTTTTAAAAACCATTTTCACAAAAATTGCTGATTTTTTTCTTCATTTTCGTGACACAAAAACAGTAACCCCGGTCATGCCGAACTAGCGACATTCTGCACAGGCCTAAAAAAAACATTTTAAAACCATTTTCACAAAAAATTGTAGATTTCTATTTTTGTCACCAAAAACGATGACTCCGATCATGCCGAACTAGCGACATTTTGGACAGGCCTAAAAAAAAAGCATTTTAGAACCATTTTCAAAAAAAAGCTCAGAATTCTTTTTTTTCATTTTTTGACACAAAAACAGTGACCCCGGTCATGCCGAACTATCGACATTCTGGACAGGCCTAAAAAAACATTTTAAAACCATTTTCACAAAAATTGCAGATTTCTATTTTGTCCCTAAAAACGATGACTCCGATCATGCCGAAAAGCGACATTCTGGACAGGCCTAAAAAAAGCATTTTACGAACCATTTTCACCAAAAATGGCAGATTTATTTTTCTTCATTTTTGACACAAAAACAGTGACCCCGGTCATGCCGAACTAGCGACATTCTGGACAGGCCTAAAAAAACATTTTAAAACATTTTCACAAAATTGTAGATTCTATTTTGTCCCTAAAAGATGACAGGAAAAGCGACATTCTGGACAGGCCTAAAAAAAATTTTGAACCATTTTCACAAAAAATTGCAGATTTTTTTTCTTCATTTTCGTGACACAAAAACAGTGACCCCGGTCATGCCGAACTAGCGACATTCTGGACAGGCCTAAAAAAAACATTTTAAAACCATTTTCACAAAAATTGTAGATTTCTATTTTGTCACTAAAAACGATGACTCCGATCATGCCCGAAAAAGCGACATTCTGGACAGGCCTAAAAAAAATTTACAAACCATTTTCACCAAAAAATGCCAGATTTTTTTTCTTCATTTTTGACACAAAAACAGTGACCCCGGTCATGCCGAACTAGCGACATTCTGGACAGGCCTAAAAAACATTTTAAAACCATTTTCACAAAAAATTGCAGATTTCTATTTTGTCCCTAAAAACGATGACTCCGATCGTGCCGAAAAGCGCATTCTGGACAGGCCTAAAAAAATATTTTAAAACCATTTTCACCAAAAATGGCAGATTTTTTTTCTTCATTTTTTGACACAAAAACAGTGACCCCGGTCATGCCGAACTATCGACATTCTGGACAGGCCTAAAAAAACATTTTAAAACCTTTTTCACAAAAATTGCAGATTTCTATTTTGTCCCTAAAAACGATGACTCGATCATGCCGAAAAAGCGACATTCTGGACAGGCCTAAAAAAATTTTAAAACCATTTTCACCAAAAATTGCAGATTTTTTTCTTCATTTTCGTGACACAAAAACAGTGACCCCAGTCATGCCGAACTAGCGACATTCTGGACAGGCCTAAAAAAAAACATTTTAAAACCATTTTCACAAAAATTGTAGATTTCTATTTTGTCACCAAAAACGATGACTCCGATCATGCCGAACTAGCGACATTTTGGACAGGCCTAAAAAAAAGCATTTTAGAACCATTTTCAAAAAAAAGCTCAGAATTATTTTTTTCATTTTTGACACAAAAATAGTGACCCCGGTCATGCCGAACTATCGACATTCTGGACAGGCCTAAAAAAACATTTTAAAACCTTTTTCACGAAAAATTGCAGATTTCTATTTTGTCCCTAAAAACGATGACTCCGATCATGCCGAAAAGCGACATTCTGGACAGGCCTAAAAAAAATTTAGAACCATTTTCACAAAAAATTGCAGATATTTTTTGTCATTTTCGTGACACAAAAACAGTGACCCCGGTCATGCCGAACTATCGACATTCTGGACAGGCCTAAAAAAATTTTTAAAACCATTTTCACCAAAAATTGCTGATTTTTTTTTCTTCATTTTCGTGACACAAAAACAGTAACCCCGGTCATGCCGAACTAGCGACATTCTGCACAGGCCTAAAAAAAACATTTTAAAACCATTTTCACAAAAAATTGTAGATTTCTATTTTTGTCACCAAAAACGATGACTCCGATCATGCCGAACTAGCGACATTTTGGACAGGCCTAAAAAAAAAGCATTTTAGAACCATTTTCAAAAAAAAAGCTCAGAATTCTTTTTTTCATTTTTTGACACAAAAACAGTGACCCCGGTCATGCCGAACTATCGACATTCTGGACAGGCCTAAAAAACATTTTAAAACCATTTTCACAAAAAATTGCAGATTTCTATTTTGTCCCTAAAGACGATGACTCCGATCATGCCGAAAAAGCGACATTCTGGACAGGCCTAAAAAAAAATTTACAAACCATTTTCACCAAAAATGCCTGATTTATTTTTCTTCATTTTTTGACACAAAAACAGTGACCCCGGTCATGCCGAACTAGCGACATTCTGGACAGGCCTAAAAAAACATTTTAAAACAATTTTCACGAAAAATGCAGATTTCTATTTTGTCCCTAAAAACGATGACTCCGATCATGCGAAAAAGCGACATTCTGGACAGGCCTAAAAAAAATTTTCGAACCATTTTCACAAAAAATTGCAGATATTTTTTCTCATTTTCGTGACACAAAAACAGTGACCCCGGTCATGCCGAACTATCGACATTCTGGACAGGCCTAAAAAACATTTTAAAACCATTTTCACAAAAATTGCAGATTTCTATTTTGTCCCTAAAAACGATGACTCCGATCATGCCGAAAGCGACATTCTGGACAGGCCTAAAAAAATATTTTAAACCATTTTCACCAAAAATGGCAGATTTTTTCTTCATTTTTTGACACAAAAACAGTGACCCCGGTCATGCCGAACTATCGACATTCTGGACAGGCCTAAAAAAAACATTTTAAAACCTTTTTCACGAAAAATTGCAGATTTCTATTTTGTCCCTAAAAACGATGACTCCGATCATGCCGAAAAAGCGACATTCTGGACAGGCCTACATTTTTTAAAAACCATTTTCACCAAAAATTGCAGATTTTTTCTTCATTTTCGTGACACAAAAACAGTGACCCCGGTCATGCCGAACTAGCGACATTCTGGACAGGCCTAAAAAAAACATTTTAAAACCATTTTCACAAAAAATTGTAGATTTCTATTTTTGTCACCAAAAACGATGACTAAGATCATGCCGAACTAGCGACATTTTGGACAGGCCTAAAAAAAAGCATTTTAGAACCATTTTCAAAAAAAAGCTCAGAATTCTTTTTTTCATTTTTTGACACAAAAACAGTGACCCCTGTCATGCCGAACTATCGACATTCTGGACAGGCCTAAAAAAACATTTTAAAACCATTTTCACAAAAATTGCAGATTTATATTTTGTCCCTAAAAACGTTGACTCCGATCATGCCGAAAAAGCGACATTCTGGACAGGCCTAAAAAATTTTTTTAACCATTTTCACAAAAATTGCAGATATTTTTTTTCATTTTCGTGACACAAAAACAGTGACCCCGGTCATACCGAACTATCGACATTCTGGACAGGCCTAAAAAAACATTTTAAAACCATTTTCACAAAAAATTGCAGATTTCTATTTTGTCCCTAAAAACGATGACTCCGATCATGCAAAAAAGCGACATTCTGGACAGGCCTAAAAAAATTTTCAAACCATTTTCACCAAAAATGGCTGATTTTTTTTCTTCATTTTCGTGACACTAAAACAGTGACCCCGGTCATGCCGAACTAGCGACATTCTGGACAGGCCTAAAAAAACATTTTAAAACCATTTTCACAAAAAAATTGTAGATTTCTATTTTTGTCACCAAAACGATGACTCCGATCATGCTGAACTAGCGACATTTTGGACAGGCCTAAAAAAAATGCATTTTAGAACCATTTTCAAAAAAAAAGCTCAGAATTCTTTTTTCATTTTTTGACACAAAAATAGTGACCCGGTCATGCCGAACTATCGACATTCTGGACAGGCCTAAAAAACATTTTAAAACCTTTTTCACGAAAAATTGCAGATTTCTATTTTGTCCCTAAAAACGATGACTCGATCATGCCGAAAAAGCGACATTCTGGACAGGCCTACATTTTTTTAAAAAACCATTTTCACCAAAAAATTGCAGATTTTTTTTCTTCATTTTCGTGACACAAAAACAGTGACCCCGGTCATGCCGAACTAGCGACATTCTGGACAGGCCTAAAAAAAAACATTTTAAAACCATTTTCACAAAAAATTTTAGATTTCTATTTTTGTCACCAAAAACGATGACTAAGATCATGCCGAACTAGCGACATTTTGGACAGGCCTAAAAAAAAAGCATTTTAGAACCATTTTCAAAAAAAGCTCAGAATTCTTTTTTCATTTTTTGACACAAAAACAGTGACCCCGGTCATGCCGAACTATCGACATTCTGGACAGGCCTAAAAAACATTTTAAAACCATTTTCACAAAAATTGCAGATTTCTATTTTGTCCCTAAAAACGATGACTCCGATCATGCCGAAAAAGCGACATTCTGGACAGGCCTAAAAAAAATTTACAAACCATTTTCACCAAAAATGCCTGATTTATTTTTCTTCATTTTTTGACACAAAAACAGTGACCCGGTCATGCCGAACTAGCGACATTCTGGACAGGCCTAAAAAAACATTTTAAAACAATTTTCACGAAAAATTGCAGATTTCTATTTTGTCCCTAAAACGATGACTCCGATCATGCCGAAAGCGACATTCTGGACAGGCCTAAAAAAAATTTTTGAACCATTTTCACAAAAAATTGCAGATATTTTTTCTCATTTTCGTGACACAAAAACAGTGACCCCGGTCATGCCGAACTATCGACATTCTGGACAGGCCTAAAAAACATTTTAAAACCATTGTCACAAAAAATTGCAGATTTCTATTTTGTCCCTAAAAACGATGACTCCGATCATGCCGAAAAAGCGATCTGGACAGGCCTAAAAAAAAATTTACAAACCATTTTCACCAAAAATGCCTGATTTTTTTTTCTTCATTTTTTGACACAAAAACAGTGACCCCGGTCATGCCGAACTAGCGACATTCTGGACAGGCCTAAAAAAACATTTAAAAACAATTTTCACGAAAAATTGCAGATTTCTATTTTGTCCCTAAAAACGATGACTCCGATCATGCCGAAAAAGCGACATTCTGGACAGGCCTAAAAAAATATTTTAAAACCATTTTCACCAAAAATGGCAGATTTTTTTCTTCATTTTTGACACAAAACAGTGACCCCAGACATGCCGAACTATCGACATTCTGGACAGGCCTAAAAAAACATTTTAAAACCTTTTTCACAAAAATTGCAGATTTCTATTTTGTCCCTAAAAACGATGACTCGATCATGCCGAAAAAGCGACATTCTGGACAGGCCTAAAAAAATTTTTAAAACCATTTTCACCAAAAATTGCAGATTTTTTTTTCTTCATTTTCGTGACACAAAAACAGTGACCCCAGTCATGCCGAACTAGCGACATTCTGGACAGGCCTAAAAAAAAACATTTTAAAACCATTTTCACAAAAATTGTAGATTTCTATTTTGTCACCAAAAACGATGACTCCGATCATGCCGAACTAGCGACATTTTGGACAGGCCTAAAAAAAAAGCATTTTAGAACCATTTTCAAAAAAAAAGCTCAGAATTCTTTTTTTCATTTTTTGACACAAAAATAGTGACCCCGGTCATGCCGAACTATCGACATTCTGGACAGGCCTAAAAAAAACATTTTAAAACCTTTTTCACGAAAAATTGCAGATTTCTATTTTGTCCCTAAAAGCGATGACTCCGATCATGCCGAAAAGCGACATTCTGGACAGGCCTAAAAAAAAATTTAGAACCATTTTCACAAAAATTGCAGATATTTTTTGTCATTTTCGTGACACAAAAACAGTAACCCCGGTCATGCCGAACTAAGCGACATTCTGCACAGGCCTAAAAAAACATTTTAAAACCATTTTCACAAAAATTGTAGATTTCTATTTTTGTCACCAAAAACGATGACTCCGATCATGCCGAACTAGCGACATTTTGGACAGGCCTAAAAAAAAAGCATTTTAGAACCATTTTCAAAAAAAAAGCTCAGAATTCTTTTTTTCATTTTTTGACACAAAAACAGTGACCCCGGTCATGCCGAACTATCGACATTCTGGACAGGCCTAAAAAACATTTTAAAACCATTTTCACAAAAAATTGCAGATTTCTATTTTGTCCCTAAAGACGATGACTCCGATCATGCCGAAAAAGCGACATTCTGGACAGGCCTAAAAAAAAATTTACAAACCATTTTCACCAAAAATGCCTGATTTATTTTTCTTCATTTTTTGACACAAAAACAGTGACCCCGGTCATGCCGAACTAGCGACATTCTGGACAGGCCTAAAAAAAACATTTTAAAACAATTTTCACGAAAAATGCAGATTTCTATTTTGTCCCTAAAAACGATGACTCCGATCATGCCGAAAAAGCGACATTCTGGACAGGCCTAAAAAAAATTTTTTGAACCATTTTCACAAAAAATTGCAGATATTTTTTTCTCATTTTCGTGACACAAAAACAGTGACCCCGGTCATGCCGAACTATCGACATTCTGGACAGGCCTAAAAAAACATTTTAAAACCATTTTCACAAAAAATTGCAGATTTCTATTTTGTCCCTAAAAACGATGACTCCGATCATGCCGAAAAAGCGACATTCTGGACAGGCCTAAAAAAATATTTTAAAACCATTTTCACCAAAAATGGCAGATTTTTTTTTCTTCATTTTTTGACACAAAAACAGTGACCCCGGTCATGCCGAAAAAGCGACATTCTGGACAGGCCTACATTTTTTTTTAAAAACCATTTTCACCAAAAATTGCAGATTTTTTTTTCTTCATTTTCGTGACACAAAAACAGTGACCCCGGTCATGCCGAACTAGCGACATTCTGGACAGGCCTAAAAAAAACATTTTAAAACCATTTTCACAAAAAATTGTAGATTTCTATTTTTGTCACCAAAAACGATGACTAAGATCATGCCGAACTAGCGACATTTTGGACAGGCCTAAAAAAAAAAGCATTTTAGAACCATTTTCAAAAAAAAAGCTCAGAATTCTTTTTTTCATTTTTGACACAAAAACAGTGACCCCCTGTCATGCCGAACTATCGACATTCTGGACAGGCCTAAAAAAACATTTTAAAACCATTTTCACAAAAAATTGCAGATTTATATTTTGTCCCTAAAAACGTTGACTCCGATCATGCCGAAAAAGCGACATTCTGGACAGGCCTAAAAATTTTTTTTTTAACCATTTTCACAAAAAATTGCAGATATTTTTTTTCATTTTCGTGACACAAAAACAGTGACCCCGGTCATACCGAACTATCGACATTCTGGACAGGCCTAAAAAACATTTTAAAACCATTTTCACAAAAAATTGCAGATTTCTATTTTGTCCCTAAAAACGATGACTCCGATCATGCAAAAAAAGCGACATTCTGGACAGGCCTAAAAAAATTTTTCAAACCATTTTCACCAAAAATGGCTGATTTTTTTTTCTTCATTTTCGTGACACTAAAACAGTGACCCCGGTCATGCCGAACTAGCGACATTCTGGACAGGCCTAAAAAAAACATTTTAAAACCATTTTCACAAAAAAATTGTAGATTTCTATTTTTGTCACCAAAAACGATGACTCCGATCATGCTGAACTAGCGACATTTTGGACAGGCCTAAAAAAAATGCATTTTAGAACCATTTTCAAAAAAAAGCTCAGAATTCTTTTTTTCATTTTTTGACACAAAAATAGTGACCCCGGTCATGCCGAACTATCGACATTCTGGACAGGCCTAAAAAAAACATTTTAAAACCTTTTTTCACGAAAAATTGCAGATTTCTATTTTGTCCCTAAAAACGATGACTCCGATCATGCCGAAAAAGCGACATTCTGGACAGGCCTACATTTTTTTAAAAAACCATTTTCACCAAAAATTGCAGATTTTTTTCTTCATTTTCGTGACACAAAAACAGTGACCCCGGTCATGCCGAACTAAGCGACATTCTGGACAGGCCTAAAAAAACATTTTAAAACCATTTTCACAAAAATTTTAGATTTCTATTTTTGTCACCAAAAACGATGACTAAGATCATGCCGAACTAAGCGACATTTTGGACAGGCCTAAAAAAAAAGCATTTTAGAACCATTTTCAAAAAAAAGCTCAGAATTCTTTTTTCATTTTTGACACAAAAACAGTGACCCCTGTCATGCCGAACTATCGACATTCTGGACAGGCCTAAAAAAAACATTTTAAAACCATTTTCACAAAAAATTGCAGATTTATATTTTGTCCCTAAAAACGTTGACTCGATCATGCCGAAAAAGCGACATTCTGGACAGGCCTAAAAATTTTTTTTAACCATTTTCACAAAAATTGCAGATATTTTTTTTCATTTTCGTGACACAAAAACAGTGACCCCGGTCATACCGAACTATCGACATTCTGGACAGGCCTAAAAAACATTTTAAAACCATTTTCACAAAAAATTGCAGATTTCTATTTTGTCCCTAAAAACGATGACTCCGATCATGCCGAACTAGCGACATTTTGGACAGCCTTAAAAAAAATGCATTTTAGAACCATTTTCAAAAAAAAGCACAGAATACTTTTTTTCATTTTTTGACACAAAAACAGTGACCCCGGTCATGCCGAACTATCGACATTCTGGACAGGCCTAAAAAAAACATTTTAAAACCTTTTTCACGAAAAATTGCAGATTTCTATTTTGTCCCTAAAAACGATGACTCCGATCATACCGAAAAAGCGACATTCTGGACAGGCCTACATTTTTTTAAAAAAACCATTTTCACCAAAAATTGCAGATTTTTTTTTCTTCATTTTTTGACACAAAAACAGTGACCCCGGTCATGCCGAACTAGCGACATTCTGGACAGGCCTAAAAAAAACATTTTAAAACAATTTTCACGAAAAATTGCAGATTTCTATTTTGTCCCTAAAAACGATGACTCCGATCATGCCGAAAAAGCGACATTCTGGACAGGCCTAAAAAAAAATTTTGAACCATTTTCACAAAAAATTGCAGATATTTTTTTCTCATTTTCGTGACACAAAAACAGTGACCCCGGTCATGCCGAACTATCGACATTCTGGACAGGCCTAAAAACATTTTAAAACCATTTTCACAAAAAATTGCAGATTTCTATTTTGTCCCTAAAAACGATGACTCGATCATGCCGAAAAAGCGATCTGGACAGGCCTAAAAAAAAATTTACAAACCATTTTCACCAAAAATGCCTGATTTTTTTTCTTCATTTTTGACACAAAAACAGTGACCCCGGTCATGCCGAACTAGCGACATTCTGGACAGGCCTAAAAAAACATTTTAAAACAATTTTCACGAAAAATTGCAGATTTCTATTTTGTCCCTAAAAACGATGACTCCGATCATGCCGAAAAAGCGACATTCTGGACAGGCCTAAAAAATATTTTAAAACCATTTTCACCAAAAATGGCAGATTTTTTTTCTTCATTTTTGACACAAAAACAGTGACCCCGGTCATGCCGAACTATCGACATTCTGGACAGGCCTAAAAAAACATTTTAAAACTTTTTTCACAAAAAATTGCAGATTTCTATTTTGTCCCTAAAAACGATGACTCCGATCATGCCGAAAAAGCGACATTCTGGACAGGCCTAAAAAAAATTTAGAACCATTTTCACAAAAAATTGCAGATATTTTTTGTCATTTTCGTGACACAAAAACAGTGACCCCGGTCATGCCCGAACTATCGACATTCTGGACAGGCCTACATTTTTTTTTAAAAACCATTTTCACCAAAAATTGCAGATTTTTTTCCTTCATTTTCGTGACACAAAAACAGTGACCCCGGTCATGCCGAACTAGCGACATTCTGGACAGGCCTAAAAAAACATTTTAAAACCATTTTCACAAAAATTGTAGATTTCTATTTTTGTCACCAAAAACGATGACTAAGATCATGCCGAACTAGCGACATTTTGGACAGGCCTAAAAAAAAGCATTTTAGAACCATTTTCAAAAAAAAGCTCAGAATTCTTTTTTTTCATTTTTTGACACAAAAACAGTGACCCCTGTCATGCCGAACTATCGACATTCTGGACAGGCCTAAAAAAACATTTTAAAACCATTTTCACAAAAATTGCAGATTTATATTTTGTCCCTAAAAACGTTGACTCCGATCATGCCGAAAAAGCGACATTCTGGACAGGCCTAATTTTTTTTTTTAACCATTTTCACAAAAAATTGCAGATATTTTTTTCATTTTCGTGACACAAAAACAGTGACCCCGGTCATACCGAACTATCGACATTCTGGACAGGCCTAAAAAACATTTTAAAACCATTTTCACAAAAAATTGCAGATTTCTATTTTGTCCCTAAAAACGATGACTCCGATCATGCAAAAAAGCGACATTCTGGACAGGCCTAAAAAAATTTTTCAAACCATTTTCACCAAAAATGGCTGATTTTTTTCTTCATTTTCGTGACACTAAAACAGTGACCCCGGTCATGCCGAACTAGCGACATTCTGGACAGGCCTAAAAAAACATTTTAAAACCATTTTCACAAAAAATTGTAGATTTCTATTTTTGTCACCAAAAACGATGACTCGATCATGCTGAACTAGCGACATTTTGGACAGGCCTAAAAAAAATGCATTTTAGAACCATTTTCAAAAAAAGCTCAGAATTCTTTTTTCATTTTTTGACACAAAAATAGTGACCCGGTCATGCCGAACTATCGACATTCTGGACAGGCCTAAAAAAACATTTTAAAACCTTTTTCACGAAAAATTGCAGATTTCTATTTTGTCCCTAAAAACGATGACTCCGATCATGCCGAAAAAGGCGACATTCTGGACAGGCCTACATTTTTTTAAAAACCATTTTCACCAAAAATTGCTGATTTTTTTTTCTTCATTTTCGTGACACAAAAACAGTGACCCCGGTCATGCCGAACTAAGCGACATTCTGGACAGGCCTAAAAAAAACATTTTAAAACCATTTTCACAAAAAATTTTAGATTTCTATTTTTGTCACCAAAAACGATGACTAAGATCATGCCGAACTAGCGACATTTTGGACAGGCCTAAAAAAAAGCATTTTAGAACCATTTTCAAAAAAAAGCTCAGAATTCTTTTTTCATTTTTTGACACAAAAACAGTGACCCCTGTCATGCCGAACTATCGACATTCTGGACAGGCCTAAAAAAACATTTTAAAACCATTTTCACAAAAATTGCAGATTTATATTTTGTCCCTAAAAACGTTGACTCGATCATGCCGAAAAAGCGACATTCTGGACAGGCCTAAAATTTTTTTTTTAACCATTTTCACAAAAATTGCAGATATTTTTTTCATTTTCGTGACACAAAAACAGTGACCCCGGTCATACCGAACTATCGACATTCTGGACAGGCCTAAAAAAACATTTTAAAACCATTTTCACAAAAAATTGCAGATTTCTATTTTGTCCCTAAAAACGATGACTCGATCATGCCGAACTAGCGACATTTTGGACAGCCTTAAAAAAATGCATTTTAGAACCATTTTCAAAAAAAAGCACAGAATACTTTTTTTCATTTTTTGACACAAAAACAGTGACCCCGGTCATGCCGAACTATCGACATTCTGGACAGGCCTAAAAAAACATTTTAAAACCTTTTTCACGAAAAATTGCAGATTTCTATTTTGTCCCTAAAAACGATGACTCCGATCATGCCGAAAAAGCGACATTCTGGACAGGCCTACATTTTTTTAAAAACCATTTTCACCAAAAATTGCAGATTTTTTTCTTCATTTTTGACACAAAAACAGTGACCCCGGTCATGCCGAACTAGCGACATTCTGGACAGGCCTAAAAAAACATTTTAAAACAATTTTCACGAAAAATTGCAGATTTCTATTTTGTCCCTAAAAACGATGACTCGATCATGCCGAAAAAGCGACATTCTGGACAGGCCTAAAAAAAAATTTTGAACCATTTTCACAAAAAATTGCAGATATTTTTTTCTCATTTTCGTGACACAAAAACAGTGACCCCGGTCATGCCGAACTATCGACATTCTGGACAGGCCTAAAAAACATTTTAAAACCATTTTCACAAAAATTGCAGATTTCTATTTTGTCCCTAAAAACGATGACTCCGATCATGCCGAAAAAGCGATCTGGACAGGCCTAAAAAAAATTTACAAACCATTTTCACCAAAAATGCCTGATTTTTTTTCTTCATTTTTGACACAAAAACAGTGACCCCGGTCATGCCGAACTAGCGACATTCTGGACAGGCCTAAAAAAAACATTTTAAAACAATTTTCACGAAAAATTGCAGATTTCTATTTTGTCCCTAAAAACGATGACTCCGATCATGCCGAAAAGCGACATTCTGGACAGGCCTAAAAAAATATTTTAAAACCATTTTCACCAAAAATGGCAGATTTTTTTCTTCATTTTTTGACACAAAAACAGTGACCCCGGTCATGCCGAACTATCGACATTCTGGACAGGCCTAAAAAAACATTTTAAAACCTTTTTCACAAAAAATTGCAGATTTCTATTTTGTCCCTAAAAACGATGACTCCGATCATGCCGAAAAAGCGACATTCTGGACAGGTCTAAAAAAATTTTAAAACCATTTTCACCAAAAATTGCAGATTTTTTTTCTTCATTTTCGTGACACAAAAACAGTGACCCCAGTCATGCCGAACTAAGCGACATTCTGGACAGGCCTAAAAAAAACATTTTAAAACCATTTTCACAAAAATTGTAGATTTCTATTTTTGTCACCAAAAACGATGACTCCGATCATGCCGAACTAGCGACATTTTGGACAGGCCTAAAAAAAAGCATTTTAGAACCATTTTCAAAAAAAAAGCTCAGAATTCTTTTTTTCATTTTTTGACACAAAAATAGTGACCCCGGTCATGCCGAACTATCGACATTCTGGACAGGCCTAAAAAAAACATTTTAAAACCTTTTTCACGAAAAATTGCAGATTTCTATTTTGTCCCTAAAAACGATGACTCCGATCATGCCGAAAAAGCGACATTCTGGACAGGCCTAAAAAAAAAATTTAGAACCATTTTCACAAAAAATTGCAGATATTTTTTGTCATTTTCGTGACACAAAAACAGTGACCCCGGTCATGCCGAACTATCGACATTCTGGACAGGCCTAAAAAAATTTTTAAAACCATTTTCACCAAAAATTGCTGATTTTTTTTTCTTCATTTTCGTGACACAAAAACAGTAACCCCGGTCATGCCGAACTAGCGACATTCTGCACAGGCCTAAAAAAAACATTTTAAAACCATTTTCACAAAAAATTGTAGATTTCTATTTTTGTCACCAAAACGATGACTCCGATCATGCCGAACTAAGCGACATTTTGGACAGGCCTAAAAAAAAGCATTTTAGAACCATTTTCAAAAAAAAGCTCAGAATTCTTTTTTCATTTTTTGACACAAAAATAGTGACCCCGGTCATGCCGAACTATCGACATTCTGGACAGGCCTAAAAAAAACATTTTAAAACCTTTTTCACGAAAAATTGCAGATTTCTATTTTGTCCCTAAAAACGATGACTCCGATCATGCCGAAAAAGCGACATTCTGGACAGGCCTAAAAAAAATTTAGAACCATTTTCACAAAAAATTGCAGATATTTTTTTGTCATTTTCGTGACACAAAAACAGTAACCCCGGTCATGCCGAACTAGCGACATTCTGCACAGGCCTAAAAAAAACATTTTAAAACCATTTTCACAAAAAATTGCAGATTTCTATTTTTGTCACCAAAAACGATGACTCCGATCATGCCGAACTAGCGACATTTTGGACAGGCCTAAAAAAAAGCATTTTAGAACCATTTTCAAAAAAAAAGCTCAGAATTCTTTTTTCATTTTTTGACACAAAAACAGTGACCCCGGTCATGCCGAACTATCGACATTCTGGACAGGCCTAAAAAAACATTTTAAAACCATTTTCACAAAAAATTGCAGATTTCTATTTTGTCCCTAAAGACGATGACTCCGATCATGCCGAAAAAGCGACATTCTGGACAGGCCTAAAAAAAATTTACAAACCATTTTCACCAAAAATGGCTGATTTATTTTTCTTCATTTTTTGACACAAAAACAGTGACCCCGGTCATGCCGAACTAGCGACATTCTGGACAGGCCTAAAAAAACATTTTAAAACAATTTTCACGAAAAATTGCAGATTTCTATTTTGTCCCTAAAACGATGACTCCGATCATGCCGAAAAGCGACATTCTGGACAGGCCTAAAAAAATTTTTTGAACCATTTTCACAAAAATTGCAGATATTTTTTTCTCATTTTCGTGACACAAAAACAGTGACCCCGGTCATGCCGAACTATCGACATTCTGGACAGGCCTAAAAAAACATTTTAAAACCATTTTCACAAAAAATTGCAGATTTCTATTTTGTCCCTAAAAACGATGACTCCGATCATGCCGAAAAAGCGACATTCTGGACAGGCCTAAAAAAATATTTTAAAACCATTTTCACCAAAAATGGCAGATTTTTTTTTCTTCATTTTTTGACACAAAAACAGTGACCCCGGTCATGCCGAAAAAGCGACATTCTGGACAGGCCTAAAACATTTTTTTTTAAAAACCATTTTCACCAAAAATTGCAGATTTCTATTTTGTCCCTAAAAACGATGACTCGATCATGCCGAAAAAGCGACATTCTGGACAGGCCTAAAAATTTTTTTAAAAACCATTTTCACCAAAAATTGCAGATTTTTTTTTCTTCATTTTCGTGACACAAAAACAGTGACCCCGGTCATGCCGAACTAGCGACATTCTGGACAGGCCTAAAAAAAACATTTTAAAACCATTTTCACAAAAAATTGTAGATTTCTATTTTTGTCACCAAAAACGATGACTACGATCATGCCGAACTAGCGACATTTTGGACAGGCCTAAAAAAAAGCATTTTAGAACCATTTTCAAAAAAAAGCTCAGAATTCTTTTTTTCATTTTTGACACAAAAACAGTGACCCCGGTCATGCCGAACTATCGACATTCTGGACAGGCCTAAAAAAACATTTTAAAACCATTTTCACGAAAAATTGCAGATTTATATTTTGTCCCTAAAAACGATGACTCCGATCATGCCGAAAAAGCGACATTCTGGACAGGCCTAAAAAAATTTTTAGAACCATTTTCACAAAAAATTGCAGATATTTTTTTCATTTTCGTGACACAAAAACAGTGACCCCGGTCATGCCGAACTAGCGACATTCTGGACAGGCCTAAAAAAACATTTTAAAACCATTTTCACAAAAAATTGCAGATTTCTATTTTGTCCCAAAAACGATGACTCCGATCATGCCGAACTAGCGACATTTTGGACAGGCCTAAAAAAAAAGCATTTTAGAACCATTTTCAAAAAAAAGCTCAGAATTCTTTTTTTCATTTTTTGACACAAAAACAGTGACCCCGGTCATGCCGAACTATCGACATTCTGGACAGGCCTAAAAAACATTTTAAAACCATTTTCACAAAAAATTGCAGATTTCTATTTTGTCCCTAAAAACGATGACTCGATCATGCCGAAAAGCGACATTCTGGACAGGCCTAAAAATTTTTAAAAACCATTTTCACCAAAAATGCCTGATTTATTTTTCTTCATTTTTTGACACAAAAACAGTGACCCCGGTCATGCCGAACTAAGCGACATTCTGGACAGGCCTAAAAAAACATTTTAAAACAATTTTCACGAAAAATTGCAGATTTCTATTTTGTCCCTAAAAACGATGACTCGATCATGCCGAAAAAGCGACATTCTGGACAGGCCTAAAAAAAATTTTTGAACCATTTTCACAAAAAATTGCAGATATTTTTTCTCATTTTCGTGACACAAAAACAGTGACCCCGGTCATGCCGAACTATCGACATTCTGGACAGGCCTAAAAAAACATTTTAAAACCATTTTCACAAAAAATTGCAGATTTCTATTTTGTCCCTAAAAACGATGACTCCGATCATGCCGAAAAAGCGACATTCTGGACAGGCCTAAAAAAATATTTTACAAACCATTTTCACCAAAAATGGCAGATTTTTTTTCTTCATTTTTGACACAAAAACAGTGACCCCGGTCATGCCGAAAAAGCGACATTCTGGACAGGCCTAAAAACATTTTTTAAAACCATTTTCACCAAAAATTGCAGATTTCTATTTTGTCCCTAAAAACGATGACTCCGATCATGCCGAAAAAGCGACATTCTGGACAGGCCTAAAATTTTTTTAAAAACCATTTTCACCAAAAATTGCAGATTTTTTTTCTTCATTTTCGTGACACAAAAACAGTGACCCCGGTCATGCCGAACTAGCGACATTCTGGACAGGCCTAAAAAAACATTTTAAAACCATTTTCACAAAAATTTCAGATTTCTATTTTTGTCACCAAAAACGATGACTACGATCATGCCGAACTAAGCGACATTCTGGACAGGCCTAAAAAAAAGCATTTTAGAACCATTTTCAAAAAAAAGCTCAGAATTCTTTTTTCATTTTTTGACACAAAAACAGTGACCCCGGTCATGCCGAACTATCGACATTCTGGACAGGCCTAAAAAACATTTTAAAACCATTTTCACAAAAAATTGCAGATTTATATTTTGTCCCTAAAAACGTTGACTCGATCATGCCGAAAAGCGACATTCTGGACAGGCCTAAAAAATTTTTTTTAACCATTTTCACAAAAAATTGCAGATATTTTTTTTCATTTTCGTGACACAAAAACAGTGACCCCGGTCATGCCGAACTATCGACATTCTGGACAGGCCTAAAAAAACATTTTAAAACCATTTTCACAAAAAATTGCAGATTTCTATTTTGTCCCTAAAAACGATGACTCGATCATGCCGAACTAGCGACATTTTGGACAGCCTTAAAAAAAAGCATTTTAGAACCATTTTCAAAAAAAAGCTCAGAATACTTTTTTCATTTTTGACACAAAAACAGTGACCCCGGTCATGCCGAACTATCGACATTCTGGACAGGCCTAAAAAAAACATTTTAAAACCTTTTTCACAAAAAATTGCAGATTTCTATTTTGTCCCTAAAAACGATGACTCCGATCATGCCGAAAAAAGCGACATTCTGGACAGGCCTACATTTAAAAAACCATTTTCACCAAAAATTGCAGATTTTTTTCTTCATTTTTTGACACAAAAACAGTGACCCCGGTCATGCCGAACTAGCGACATTCTGGACAGGCCTAAAAAAAACATTTTAAAACAATTTTCACGAAAAATTGCAGATTTCTATTTTGTCCCTAAAAACGATGACTCCGATCATGCCGAAAAAGCGACATTCTGGACAGGCCTAAAAAAAATTTTGAACCATTTTCACAAAAAATTGCAGATATTTTTTTCTCATTTTCGTGACACAAAAACAGTGACCCCGGTCATGCCGAACTATCGACATTCTGGACAGGCCTAAAAAAACATTTTAAAACCATTTTCACAAAAAATTGCAGATTTCTATTTTGTCCCTAAAAACGATGACTCCGATCATGCCGAAAAAGCGAATCTGGACAGGCCTAAAAAAATTTACAAACCATTTTCACCAAAAATGCCTGATTTTTTTTTCTTCATTTTTGACACAAAAACAGTGACCCCGGTCATGCCGAACTAGCGACATTCTGGACAGGCCTAAAAAAAACATTTTAAAACAATTTTCACGAAAAATTGCAGATTTCTATTTTGTCCCTAAAAACGATGACTCCGATCATGCCGAAAAAGCGACATTCTGGACAGGCCTAAAAAAATATTTTAGAACCATTTTCACAAAAAATGGCAGATTTTTTTCTTCATTTTTGACACAAAAACAGTGACCCCGGTCATGCCGAACTATCGACATTCTGGACAGGCCTAAAAAAAACATTTTAAAACCTTTTTCACAAAAAATTGCAGATTTCTATTTTGTCCCTAAAAACGATGACTCCGATCATGCCGAAAAAGCGACATTCTGGACAGGCCTAAAAAAAAAATTTAGAACCATTTTCACAAAAAATTGCAGATATTTTTTTGTCATTTTCGTGACACAAAAACAGTGACCCCGGTCATGCCGAACTATCGACATTCTGGACAGGCCTACATTTTTTTTTAAAAACCATTTTCACCAAAAATTGCAGATTTTTTTTCCTTCATTTTCGTGACACAAAAACAGTGACCCCGGTCATGCCGAACTAGCGACATTCTGGACAGGCCTAAAAAAAACATTTTAAAACCATTTTCACAAAAAATTGTAGATTTCTATTTTTGTCACCAAAAACGATGACTAAGATCATGCCGAACTAGCGACATTTTGGACAGGCCTAAAAAAAAAGCATTTTAGAACCATTTTCAAAAAAAAAGCTCAGAATTCTTTTTTTCATTTTTTGACACAAAAACAGTGACCCCTGTCATGCCGAACTATCGACATTCTGGACAGGCCTAAAAAAAACATTTTAAAACCATTTTCACAAAAAATTGCAGATTTATATTTTGTCCCTAAAAACGTTGACTCCGATCATGCCGAAAAAGCGACATTCTGGACAGGCCTAAATTTTTTTTTTTTAACCATTTTCACAAAAAATTGCAGATATTTTTTTTTCATTTTCGTGACACAAAAACAGTGACCCCGGTCATACCGAACTATCGACATTCTGGACAGGCCTAAAAAACATTTTAAAACCATTTTCACAAAAATTGCAGATTTCTATTTTGTCCCTAAAAACGATGACTCCGATCATGCAAAAAGCGACATTCTGGACAGGCCTAAAAAATTTTTTCAAACCATTTTCACCAAAAATGGCTGATTTTTTTTCTTCATTTTCGTGACACTAAAACAGTGACCCCGGTCATGCCGAACTAGCGACATTCTGGACAGGCCTAAAAAACATTTTAAAACCATTTTCACAAAAAATTGTAGATTTCTATTTTTGTCACCAAAAACGATGACTCCGATCATGCTGAACTAGCGACATTTTGGACAGGCCTAAAAAAAATGCATTTTAGAACCATTTTCAAAAAAAAGCTCAGAATTCTTTTTTTCATTTTTTGACACAAAAATAGTGACCCCGGTCATGCCGAACTATCGACATTCTGGACAGGCCTAAAAAAAACATTTTAAAACCTTTTTCACGAAAAATTGCAGATTTCTATTTTGTCCCTAAAAACGATGACTCCGATCATGCCGAAAAAGCGACATTCTGGACAGGCCTACATTTTTTTAAAACCATTTTCACCAAAAATTGCTGATTTTTTTTTCTTCATTTTCGTGACACAAAAACAGTGACCCCGGTCATGCCGAACTAGCGACATTCTGGACAGGCCTAAAAAAAACATTTTAAAACCATTTTCACAAAAAATTTTAGATTTCTATTTTTGTCACCAAAAACGATGACTAAGATCATGCCGAACTAGCGACATTTTGGACAGGCCTAAAAAAAAAGCATTTTAGAACCATTTTCAAAAAAAAAGCTCAGAATTCTTTTTTTCATTTTTTGACACAAAAACAGTGACCCCTGTCATGCCGAACTATCGACATTCTGGACAGGCCTAAAAAAAACATTTTAAAACCATTTTCACAAAAAATTGCAGATTTATATTTTGTCCCTAAAAACGTTGACTCCGATCATGCCGAAAAAGCGACATTCTGGACAGGCCTAAAAAAATTTTTTTTAACCATTTTCACAAAAATTGCAGATATTTTTTTCATTTTCGTGACACAAAAACAGTGACCCCGGTCATACCGAACTATCGACATTCTGGACAGGCCTAAAAACATTTTAAAACCATTTTCACAAAAATTGCAGATTTCTATTTTGTCCCTAAAAACGATGACTCCGATCATGCCGAACTAGCGACATTTTGGACAGCCTTAAAAAAAATGCATTTTAGAACCATTTTCAAAAAAAAGCACAGAATACTTTTTTTCATTTTTTGACACAAAAACAGTGACCCCGGTCATGCCGAACTATCGACATTCTGGACAGGCCTAAAAAAAACATTTTAAAACCTTTTTCACGAAAAATTGCAGATTTCTATTTTGTCCCTAAAAACGATGACTCCGATCATGCCGAAAAAGCGACATTCTGGACAGGCCTACATTTTTTTAAAAACCATTTTCACCAAAAATTGCAGATTTTTTTTTCTTCATTTTTTGACACAAAAACAGTGACCCCGGTCATGCCGAACTAGCGACATTCTGGACAGGCCTAAAAAAAACATTTTAAAACAATTTTCACGAAAAATTGCAGATTTCTATTTTGTCCCTAAAAACGATGACTCCGATCATGCCGAAAAAGCGACATTCTGGACAGGCCTAAAAAAAAAATTTTGAACCATTTTCACAAAAAATTGCAGATATTTTTTTCTCATTTTCGTGACACAAAAACAGTGACCCCGGTCATGCCGAACTATCGACATTCTGGACAGGCCTAAAAAAACATTTTAAAACCATTTTCACAAAAAATTGCAGATTTCTATTTTGTCCCTAAAAACGATGACTCCGATCATGCCGAAAAAGCGATCTGGACAGGCCTAAAAAAAAATTTACAAACCATTTTCACCAAAAATGCCTGATTTTTTTTTCTTCATTTTTTGACACAAAAACAGTGACCCCGGTCATGCCGAACTAGCGACATTCTGGACAGGCCTAAAAAAAACATTTTAAAACAATTTTCACGAAAAATTGCAGATTTCTATTTTGTCCCTAAAAACGATGACTCCGATCATGCCGAAAAAGCGACATTCTGGACAGGCCTAAAAAAATATTTTAAAACCATTTTCACCAAAAATGGCAGATTTTTTTTTCTTCATTTTTTGACACAAAAACAGTGACCCCGGTCATGCCGAACTATCGACATTCTGGACAGGCCTAAAAAAAACATTTTAAAACTTTTTCACAAAAATTGCAGATTTCTATTTTGTCCCTAAAAACAATGACTCGATCATGCCGAAAAAGCGACATTCTGGACAGGCCTAAAAAAATTTTAAAACCATTTTCACCAAAAATTGCAGATTTTTTTTCTTCATTTTCGTGACACAAAAACAGTGACCCCGGTCATGCCGAACTAGCGACATTCTGGACAGGCCTAAAAAAAACATTTTAAAACCATTTTCACAAAAAATTGTAGATTTCTATTTTTGTCACCAAAACGATGACTCCGATCATGCCGAACTAGCGACATTTTGGACAGGCCTAAAAAAAAAGCATTTTAGAACCATTTTCAAAAAAAAAGCTCAGAATTCTTTTTTTCATTTTTTGACACAAAAATAGTGACCCCGGTCATGCCGAACTATCGACATTCTGGACAGGCCTAAAAAAAACATTTTAAAACCTTTTTCACGAAAAATTGCAGATTTCTATTTTGTCCCTAAAAACGATGACTCCGATCATGCCGAAAAAGCGACATTCTGGACAGGCCTAAAAAAAATTTAGAACCATTTTCACAAAAAATTGCAGATATTTTTTGTCATTTTCGTGACACAAAAACAGTGACCCCGGTCATGCCGAACTATCGACATTCTGGACAGGCCTAAAAAATTTTTTAAAACCATTTTCACCAAAAATTGCTGATTTTTTTTCTTCATTTTCGTGACACAAAAACAGTAACCCCGGTCATGCCGAACTAGCGACATTCTGCACAGGCCTAAAAAAACATTTTAAAACCATTTTCACAAAAATTGTAGATTTCTATTTTTGTCACCAAAAACGATGACTCCGATCATGCCGAACTAGCGACATTTTGGACAGGCCTAAAAAAAAGCATTTTAGAACCATTTTCAAAAAAAAGCTCAGAATTCTTTTTTCATTTTTTGACACAAAAACAGTGACCCCGGTCATGCCGAACTATCGACATTCTGGACAGGCCTAAAAAACATTTTAAAACCATTTTCACAAAAAATTGCAGATTTCTATTTTGTCCCTAAAGACGATGACTCCGATCATGCCGAAAAAGCGACATTCTGGACAGGCCTAAAAAAAAATTTACAAACCATTTTCACCAAAAATGCCTGATTTATTTTTCTTCATTTTTTGACACAAAAACAGTGACCCCGGTCATGCCGAACTAGCGACATTCTGGACAGGCCTAAAAAAAACATTTTAAAACAATTTTCACGAAAAATTGCAGATTTCTATTTTGTCCCTAAAAACGATGACTCCGATCATGCCGAAAAAGCGACATTCTGGACAGGCCTAAAAAAAATTTTTTGAACCATTTTCACAAAAAATTGCAGATATTTTTTTCTCATTTTCGTGACACAAAAACAGTGACCCCGGTCATGCCGAACTATCGACATTCTGGACAGGCCTAAAAAAACATTTTAAAACCATTTTCACAAAAAATTGCAGATTTCTATTTTGTCCCTAAAAACGATGACTCCGATCATGCCGAAAAAGCGACATTCTGGACAGGCCTAAAAAAATATTTTAAAACCATTTTCACCAAAAATGGCAGATTTTTTTTTCTTCATTTTTTGACACAAAAACAGTGACCCCGGTCATGCCGAACTATCGACATTCTGGACAGGCCTAAAAAAAACATTTTAAAACCTTTTTCACAAAAAATTGCAGATTTCTATTTTGTCCCTAAAAACGATGACTCCGATCATGCTGAACTAGCGACATTTTGGACAGGCCTAAAAAAAATGCATTTCAGAACCATTTTCAAAAAAAAGCTCAGAATTCTTTTTTTCATTTTTTGACACAAAAATAGTGACCCCGGTCATGCCGAACTATCGACATTCTGGACAGGCCTAAAAAAACATTTTAAAACCATTTTCACAAAAAATTGCAGATTTCTATTTTGTCCCTAAAAACGATGACTCCGATCATGCCGAAAAAGCGACATTCTGGACAGGCCTAAAAAATTTTTTAAAACCATTTTCACCAAAAATTGCTGATTTTTTTTTCTTCATTTTCGTGACACAAAAACAGTGACCCCAGTCATGCCGAACTAGCGACATTCTGGACAGGCCTAAAAAAAACATTTTAAAACCATTTTCACAAAAATTGTAGATTTCTATTTTTGTCACCAAAAACGATGACTCCGATCATGCCGAACTAGCGACATTTTGGACAGGCCTAAAAAAATGCATTTTAGAACCATTTTCAAAAAAAAGCTCAGAATTCTTTTTTTCATTTTTTGACACAAAAATAGTGACCCCGGTCATGCCGAACTATCGACATTCTGGACAGGCCTAAAAAAAACATTTTAAAACCTTTTTCACGAAAAATTGCAGATTTCTATTTTGTCCCTAAAAACGATGACTCCGATCATGCCGAAAAAGCGACATTCTGGACAGGCCTACATTTTTTTAAAACCATTTTCACCAAAAATTGCAGATTTTTTTTTCTTCATTTTCGTGACACAAAAACAGTGACCCCGGTCATGCCGAACTAGCGACATTCTGGACAGGCCTAAAAAAAACATTTTAAAACCATTTTCACAAAAAATTGTAGATTTCTATTTTTGTCACCAAAAACGATGACTAAGATCATGCCGAACTAGCGACATTTTGGACAGGCCTAAAAAAAAAGCATTTTAGAACCATTTTCAAAAAAAAAGCTCAGAATTCTTTTTTCATTTTTTGACACAAAAACAGTGACCCCGGTCATGCCGAACTATCGACATTCTGGACAGGCCTAAAAAAACATTTTAAAACCATTTTCACAAAAATTGCAGATTTATATTTTGTCCCTAAAAACGTTGACTCCGATCATGCCGAAAAAGCGACATTCTGGACAGGCCTAAACATTTTTTTTAACCATTTTCACAAAAAATTGCAGATATTTTTTTTCATTTTCGTGACACAAAAACAGTGACCCCGGTCATACCGAACTATCGACATTCTGGACAGGCCTAAAAAACATTTTAAAACCATTTTCACAAAAATTGCAGATTTCTATTTTGTCCCTAAAAACGATGACTCCGATCATGCAAAAAAAGCGACATTCTGGACAGGCCTAAAAAAAAATGTTCAAACCATTTTCACCAAAAATGGCTGATTTTTTTTTCTTCATTTTCGTGACACAAAAATAGTGACCCCGGTCATGCCGAACTAGCGACATTCTGCACAGGCCTAAAAAAAACATTTTAAAACCATTTTCACAAAAAATTGTAGATTTCTATTTTTGTCACCAAAAACGATGACTCCGATCATGCCGAACTAGCGACATTTTGGACAGGCCTAAAAAAAAAGCATTTTAGAACCATTTTCAAAAAAAAGCTCAGAATTCTTTTTTTCATTTTTTGACACAAAAACAGTGACCCTGGTCATGCCGAACTATCGACATTCTGGACAGGCCTAAAAAAACATTTTAAAACCATTTTCACAAAAATTGCAGATTTCTATTTTGTCCCTAAAGACGATGACTCCGATCATGCCGAAAAAGCGACATTCTGGACAGGCCTAAAAAAATTTACAAACCATTTTCACCAAAAATGCCTGATTTATTTTTCTTCATTTTTTGACACAAAAACAGTGACCCCGGTCATGCCGAACTAGCGACATTCTGGACAGGCCTAAAAAAAACATTTTAAAACAATTTTCACGAAAAATTGCAGATTTCTATTTTGTCCCTAAAAACGATGACTCCGATCATGCCGAACAAGCGACATTCTGGACAGGCCTAAAAAAATTTTTGAACCATTTTCACAAAAAATTGCAGATATTTTTTTCTCATTTTCGTGACACAAAAACAGTGACCCCGGTCATGCCGAACTATCGACATTCTGGACAGGCCTAAAAAAACATTTTAAAACCATTTTCACAAAAAATTGCAGATTTCTATTTTGTCCCTAAAAACGATGACTCCGATCATGCCGAAAAAGCGACATTCTGGACAGGCCTAAAAAAATATTTTAAAACCATTTTCACCAAAAATGGCAGATTTTTTTTTCTTCATTTTTTGACACAAAAACAGTGACCCCGGTCATGCCGAACTATCGACATTCTGGACAGGCCTAAAAAAAACATTTTAAAACCTTTTTCACAAAAAATTGCAGATTTCTATTTTGTCCCTAAAAACGATGACTCCGATCATGCCGAAAAAGCGACATTCTGGACAGGCCTAAAAAAAAATTTTTTAACCATTTTCACAAAAAATTGGAGATATTTTTTTCTCATTTTCGTGACACAAAAACAGTGACCCCGGTCATGCCGAACTATCGACATTCTGGACAGGCCTAAAAAACATTTTAAAACCATTTTCACAAAAAATTGCAGATTTCTATTTTGTCCCTAAAGACGATGACTCCGATCATGCCGAAAAAGCGACATTCTGGACAGGCCTAAAAAAAAATTTACAAACCATTTTCACCAAAAATGCCTGATTTATTTTTCTTCATTTTTTGACACAAAAACAGTGACCCCGGTCATGCCGAACTAGCGACATTCTGGACAGGCCTAAAAAAAACATTTTAAAACAATTTTCACGAAAAATTGCAGATTTCTATTTTGTCCCTAAAAACGATGACTCCGATCATGCCGAAAAAGCGACATTCTGGACAGGCCTAAAAAAAATTTTTTGAACCATTTTCACAAAAAATTGCAGATATTTTTTCTCATTTTCGTGACACAAAAACAGTGACCCCGGTCATGCCGAACTATCGACATTCTGGACAGGCCTAAAAAAACATTTTAAAACCATTTTCACAAAAAATTGCAGATTTCTATTTTGTCCCTAAAAACGATGACTCCGATCATGCCGAAAAAGCGACATTCTGGACAGGCCTAAAAAAATATTTTAAAACCATTTTCACCAAAAATGGCAGATTTTTTTTCTTCATTTTTGACACAAAAACAGTGACCCCGGTCATGCCGAACTATCGACATTCTGGACAGGCCTAAAAAAACATTTTAAAACCTTTTTCACAAAAAATTGCAGATTTCTATTTTGTCCCTAAAAACGATGACTCCGATCATGCTGAACTAGCGACATTTTGGACAGGCCTAAAAAAAATGCATTTCAGAACCATTTTCAAAAAAAAGCTCAGAATTCTTTTTTTCATTTTTTGACACAAAAATAGTGACCCCGGTCATGCCGAACTATCGACATTCTGGACAGGCCTAAAAAAACATTTTAAAACCATTTTCACAAAAAATTGCAGATTTCTATTTTGTCCCTAAAAACGATGACTCCGATCATGCCGAAAAAGCGACATTCTGGACAGGCCTAAAAAAATGTTTTAAAACCATTTTCACCAAAAATTGCTGATTTTTTTTTCTTCATTTTCGTGACACAAAAACAGTGACCCCAGTCATGCCGAACTAGCGACATTCTGGACAGGCCTAAAAAAAACATTTTAAAACCATTTTCACAAAAAATTGTAGATTTCTATTTTTGTCACCAAAAACGATGACTCCGATCATGCTGAACTAGCGACATTTTGGACAGGCCTAAAAAAAATGCATTTTAGAACCATTTTCAAAAAAAAGCTCAGAATTCTTTTTTTCATTTTTTGACACAAAAATAGTGACCCCGGTCATGCCGAACTATCGACATTCTGGACAGGCCTAAAAAAAACATTTTAAAACCTTTTTCACGAAAAATTGCAGATTTCTATTTTGTCCCTAAAAACGATGACTCCGATCATGCCGAAAAAGCGACATTCTGGACAGGCCTACATTTTTAAAAAAAAAACATTTTCACCAAAAATTGCAGATTTTTTTTTCTTCATTTTCGTGACACAAAAACAGTGACCCCGGTCATGCCGAACTAGCGACATTCTGGACAGGCCTAAAAAAAACATTTTAAAACCATTTTCACAAAAATTGTAGATTTCTATTTTTGTCACCAAAAACGATGACTAAGATCATGCCGAACTAGCGACATTTTGGACAGGCCTAAAAAAAAGCATTTTAGAACCATTTTCAAAAAAAAGCTCAGAATTCTTTTTTCATTTTTTGACACAAAAACAGTGACCCCTGTCATGCCGAACTATCGACATTCTGGACAGGCCTAAAAAAACATTTTAAAACCATTTTCACAAAAAATTGCAGATTTATATTTTGTCCCTAAAAACGTTGACTCCGATCATGCCGAAAAAGCGACATTCTGGACAGGCCTAAAATATTTTTTTTAACCATTTTCACAAAAAATTGCAGATATTTTTTTCATTTTCGTGACACAAAAACAGTGACCCCGGTCATACCGAACTATCGACATTCTGGACAGGCCTAAAAAACATTTTAAAACCATTTTCACAAAAATTGCAGATTTCTATTTTGTCCCTAAAAACGATGACTCCGATCATGCAAAAAAAGCGACATTCTGGACAGGCCTAAAAAAATGTTCAAACCATTTTCACCAAAAATGGCTGATTTTTTTTCTTCATTTTTGACACAAATACAGTGACCCCGGTCATGCCGAACTAGCGACATTCTGGACAGGCCTAAAAAAACATTTTAAAACCATTTTCACAAAAATTGTAGATTTCTATTTTTGTCACCAAAAACGATGACTCCGATCATGCCGAACTAGCGACATTTTGGACAGGCCTAAAAAAAAGCATTTTAGAACCATTTTCAAAAAAAGCTCAGAATTCTTTTTTTCATTTTTGACACAAAAATAGTGACCCCGGTCATGCCGAACTATCGACATTCTGGACAGGCCTAAAAAAACATTTTAAAACCTTTTTCACTAAAAATTGCAGATTTCTATTTTGTCCCTAAAAACGATGACTCCGATCATGCCGAAAAAGCGACATTCTGGACAGGCCTAAAAAAATTTAGAACCATTTTCACAAAAATTGAGATATTTTTTGTCATTTTCGTGACACAAAACAGTGACCCCGGTCATGCCGAACTATCGACATTCTGGACAGGCCTAAAAAATTTTTTAAAACCATTTTCACCAAAAATTGCTGATTTTTTTCTTCATTTTCGTGACACAAAAACAGTAACCCCGGTCATGCCGAACTAGCGACATTCTGGACAGGCCTAAAAAAACATTTTAAAACCATTTTCACAAAAATTGTAGATTTCTATTTTTGTCACCAAAAACGATGACTAAGATCATGCCGAACTAGCGACATTTTGGACAGGCCTAAAAAAAAGCATTTTAGAACCATTTTCAAAAAAAAGCTCAGAATTCTTTTTTCATTTTTTGACACAAAAACAGTGACCCCTGTCATGCCGAACTATCGACATTCTGGACAGGCCTAAAAAAACATTTTAAAACAATTTTCACGAAAAATTGCAGATTTCTATTTTGTCCCTAAAAACGATGACTCCGATCATGCCGAAAAAGCGACATTCTGGACAGGCCTAAAAAAATTTTTTTGAACCATTTTCACAAAAAATTGCAGATATTTTTTTTCATTTTCGTGACACAAAAACAGTGACCCCGGTCATGCCGAACTATCGACATTCTGGACAGGCCTAAAAAACATTTTAAAACCATTTTCACAAAAAATTGCAGATTTCTATTTTGTCCCTAAAAACGATGACTCCGATCATGCCGAAAAAGCGACATTCTGGACAGGCCTAAAAAAATTTTAAAATTCATTTTCACCAAAAATTGCTGATTTTTTTTTCTTCATTTTCGTGACACAAAAACAGTGACCCCAGTCATGCCGAACTAGCGACATTCTGGACAGGCCTAAAAAAAACATTTTAAAACCATTTTCACAAAAAATTGTAGATTTCTATTTTTGTCACCAAAAACGATGACTCCGATCATGCCGAACTAGCGACATTTTGGACAGGCCTAAAAAAAATGCATTTTAGAACCATTTTCAAAAAAAGCTCAGAATTCTTTTTTTCATTTTTTGACACAAAAACAGTGACCCCGGTCATGCCGAACTATCGACATTCTGGACAGGCCTAAAAAAAACATTTTAAAACCTTTTTCACAAAAAATTGCAGATTTCTATTTTGTCCCTAAAAACGATGACTCCGATCATGCCGAAAAAGCGACATTCTGGACAGGCCTAACATTTTTTTTAAAACCATTTTCACCAAAAATTGCAGATTTTTTTTCTTCATTTTCGTGACACAAAAACAGTGACCCCGGTCATGCCGAACTAGCGACATTCTGGACAGGCCTAAAAAAACATTTTAAAACCATTTTCACAAAAAATTTTAGATTTCTATTTTTGTCACCAAAAACGATGACTAAGATCATGCCGAACTAGCGACATTTTGGACAGGCCTAAAAAAAAAGCATTTTAGAACCATTTTCAAAAAAAAAGCTCAGAATTCTTTTTTTCATTTTTTGACACAAAAACAGTGACCCCGGTCATGCCGAACTATCGACATTCTGGACAGGCCTAAAAAAACATTTTAAAACCATTTTCACAAAAAATTGCAGATTTATATTTTGTCCCTAAAAACGTTGACTCCGATCATGCCGAAAAAGCGACATTCTGGACAGGCCTAAAAAATTTTTTTTTAACCATTTTCACAAAAAATTGCAGATATTTTTTTTCATTTTCGTGACACAAAAACAGTGACCCCGGTCATACCGAACTATCGACATTCTGGACAGGCCTAAAAAACATTTTAAAACCATTTTCACAAAAATTGCAGATTTCTATTTTGTCCCTAAAAACGATGACTCCGATCATGCAAAAAAGCGACATTCTGGACAGGCCTAAAAAAAAATGTTCAAACCATTTTCACCAAAAATGGCTGATTTTTTTTTCTTCATTTTTTGACACAAATACAGTGACCCCGGTCATGCCGAACTAGCGACATTCTGGACAGGCCTAAAAAAAACATTTTAAAACCATTTTCACAAAAAATTGTAGATTTCTATTTTTGTCACCAAAAACGATGACTCCGATCATGCCGAACTAGCGACATTTTGGACAGCCTTAAAAAAAATGCATTTTAGAACCATTTTCAAAAAAAAGCACAGAATTCTTTTTTTCATTTTTTGACACAAAAACAGTGACCCCTGTCATGCCGAACTATCGACATTCTGGACAGGCCTAAAAAAACATTTTAAAACCATTTTCACAAAAAATTGCAGATTTCTATTTTGTCCCTAAAAACGTTGACTCCGATCATGCCGAAAAAGCGACATTCTGGACAGGCCTAAAAAAATTTTTTTAACCATTTTCACAAAAAATTGCAGATATTTTTTTTTCATTTTCGTGACACAAAAACAGTGACCCCGGTCATACCGAACTATCGACATTCTGGACAGGCCTAAAAAAACATTTTAAAACCATTTTCACAAAAATTGCAGATTTCTATTTTGTCCCTAAAAACGATGACTCCGATCATGCAAAAAAGCGACATTCTGGACAGGCCTAAAAAAAATGTTCAAACCATTTTCACCAAAAATGGCTGATTTTTTTTTCTTCATTTTTTGACACAAATACAGTGACCCCGGTCATGCCGAACTAGCGACATTCTGGACAGGCCTAAAAAAAACATTTTAAAACCATTTTCACAAAAAATTGTAGATTTCTATTTTTGTCACCAAAAACGATGACTCCGATCATGCCGAACTAGCGACATTTTGGACAGGCCTAAAAAAAAAGCATTTTAGAACCATTTTCAAAAAAAAGCTCAGAATTCTTTTTTTCATTTTTTGACACAAAAATAGTGACCCCGGTCATGCCGAACTATCGACATTCTGGACAGGCCTAAAAAAAACATTTTAAAACCTTTTTCACGAAAAATTGCAGATTTCTATTTTGTCCCTAAAAACGATGACTCCGATCATGCCGAAAAAGCGACATTCTGGACAGGCCTAAAAAAAAAATTTAGAACCATTTTCACCAAAAATTGCAGATATTTTTTGTCATTTTCGTGACACAAAAACAGTGACCCCGGTCATGCCGAACTATCGACATTCTGGACAGGCCTAAAAAATTTTTTAAAACCATTTTCACCAAAAATTGCTGATTTTTTTTTCTTCATTTTCGTGACACAAAAACAGTAACCCCGGTCATGCCGAACTAGCGACATTCTGCACAGGCCTAAAAAAACATTTTAAAACCATTTTCACAAAAATTGTAGATTTCTATTTTTGTCACCAAAAACGATGACTCCGATCATGCCGAACTAGCGACATTTTGGACAGGCCTAAAAAAAAAGCATTTTAGAACCATTTTCAAAAAAAAGCTCAGAATTCTTTTTTTCATTTTTTGACACAAAAACAGTGACCCCGGTCATGCCGAACTATCGACATTCTGGACAGGCCTAAAAAACATTTTAAAACCATTTTCACAAAAATTGCAGATTTCTATTTTGTCCCTAAAGACGATGACTCCGATCATGCCGAAAAAGCGACATTCTGGACAGGCCTAAAAAAATTTACAAACCATTTTCACCAAAAATGCCTGATTTATTTTTCTTCATTTTTTGACACAAAAACAGTGACCCCGGTCATGCCGAACTAGCGACATTCTGGACAGGCCTAAAAAAAACATTTTAAAACAATTTTCACGAAAAATTGCAGATTTCTATTTTGTCCCTAAAAACGATGACTCCGATCATGCCGAAAAAGCGACATTCTGGACAGGCCTAAAAAAATTTTTTGAACCATTTTCACAAAAAATTGCAGATATTTTTTTCTCATTTTCGTGACACAAAAACAGTGACCCCGGTCATGCCGAACTATCGACATTCTGGACAGGCCTAAAAAAACATTTTAAAACCATTTTCACAAAAAATTGCAGATTTCTATTTTGTCCCTAAAAACGATGACTCCGATCATGCCGAAAAAGCGACATTCTGGACAGGCCTAAAAAAATATTTTAAAACCATTTTCACCAAAAATGGCAGATTTTTTTTTCTTCATTTTTTGACACAAAAACAGTGACCCCGGTCATGCCGAACTATCGACATTCTGGACAGGCCTAAAAAAAACATTTTAAAACCTTTTTCACAAAAAATTGCAGATTTCTATTTTGTCCCTAAAAACGATGACTCCGATCATGCTGAACTAGCGACATTTTGGACAGGCCTAAAAAAAATGCATTTCAGAACCATTTTCAAAAAAAAGCTCAGAATTCTTTTTTCATTTTTTGACACAAAAATAGTGACCCCGGTCATGCCGAACTATCGACATTCTGGACAGGCCTAAAAAACATTTTAAAACCATTTTCACAAAAAATTGCAGATTTCTATTTTGTCCCTAAAAACGATGACTCCGATCATGCCGAAAAAGCGACATTCTGGACAGGCCTAAAAATTTTTTTTAAAATTCATTTTCACCAAAAATTGCTGATTTTTTTTTCTTCATTTTCGTGACACAAAAACAGTGACCCCAGTCATGCCGAACTAGCGACATTCTGGACAGGCCTAAAAAAACATTTTAAAACCATTTTCACAAAAAATTGTAGATTTCTATTTTTGTCACCAAAAACGATGACTCCGATCATGCTGAACTAGCGACATTTTGGACAGGCCTAAAAAAAATGCATTTTAGAACCATTTTCAAAAAAAAGCTCAGAATTCTTTTTTTCATTTTTTGACACAAAAATAGTGACCCCGGTCATGCCGAACTATCGACATTCTGGACAGGCCTAAAAAAACATTTTAAAACCTTTTTCACGAAAAATTGCAGATTTCTATTTTGTCCCTAAAAACGATGACTCCGATCATGCCGAAAAAGCGACATTCTGGACAGGCCTACATTTTTTTAAAAACCATTTTCACCAAAAATTGCAGATTTTTTTTTCTTCATTTTCGTGACACAAAAACAGTGACCCCGGTCATGCCGAACTAGCGACATTCTGGACAGGCCTAAAAAAAACATTTTAAAACCATTTTCACAAAAAATTGTAGATTTCTATTTTTGTCACCAAAAACGATGACTAAGATCATGCCGAACTAGCGACATTTTGGACAGGCCTAAAAAAAAAGCATTTTAGAACCATTTTCAAAAAAAAAGCTCAGAATTCTTTTTTTCATTTTTTGACACAAAAACAGTGACCCCTGTCATGCCGAACTATCGACATTCTGGACAGGCCTAAAAAAAACATTTTAAAACCATTTTCACAAAAAATTGCAGATTTATATTTTGTCCCTAAAAACGTTGACTCCGATCATGCCGAAAAAGCGACATTCTGGACAGGCCTAAAAAATTTTTTTTTAACCATTTTCACAAAAAATTGCAGATATTTTTTTTTCATTTTCGTGACACAAAAACAGTGACCCCGGTCATACCGAACTATCGACATTCTGGACAGGCCTAAAAAACATTTTAAAACCATTTTCACAAAAAATTGCAGATTTCTATTTTGTCCCTAAAAACGATGACTCCGATCATGCAAAAAAAGCGACATTCTGGACAGGCCTAAAAAAATGTTCAAACCATTTTCACCAAAAATGGCTGATTTTTTTTTCTTCATTTTTTGACACAAATACAGTGACCCCGGTCATGCCGAACTAGCGACATTCTGGACAGGCCTAAAAAAAACATTTTAAAACCATTTTCACAAAAAATTGTAGATTTCTATTTTTGTCACCAAAAAAGATGACTCCGATCATGCCGAACTAGCGACATTTTTGACAGCCTTAAAAAAAATTCATTTTAGAACCATTTTCAAAAAAAAGCACAGAATACTTTTTTTCATTTTTTGACACAAAAACAGTGACCCCGGTCATGCCGAACTATCGACATTCTGGACAGGCCTAAAAAAAACATTTTAAAACCTTTTTCACGAAAAATTGCAGATTTCTATTTTGTCCCTAAAAACGATGACTCCGATCATGCCGAAAAAGCGACATTCTGGACAGGCCTACATTTTAAAAAAAACCATTTTCACCAAAAATTGCAGATTTTTTTTTCTTCATTTTCGTGACACAAAAACAGTGACCCCGGTCATGCCGAACTATCGACATTCTGGACAGGCCTAAAAAACATTTTAAAACCATTTTCACAAAAAATTGCAGATTTCTATTTTGTCCCTAAAAACGATGACTCCGATCATGCAAAAAAAGCGACATTCTGGACAGGCCTAAAAAAAATGTTCAAACCATTTTCACCAAAAATGGCTGATTTTTTTTTCTTCATTTTTTGACACAAATACAGTGACCCCGGTCATGCCGAACTAGCGACATTCTGGACAGGCCTAAAAAAAACATTTTAAAACCATTTTCACAAAAAATTGTAGATTTCTATTTTTGTCACCAAAAACGATGACTCCGATCATGCCGAACTAGCGACATTTTGGACAGCCTTAAAAAAAATGCATTTTAGAACCATTTTCAAAAAAAAAGCTCAGAATTTTTTTTCATTTTTTGACACAAAAACAGTGACCCCGGTCATGCCGAACTATCGACATTCTGGACAGGCCTAAAAAAAACATTTTAAAACCTTTTTCACGAAAAATTGCAGATTTCTATTTTGTCCCTAAAAACGATGACTCCGATCATGCCGAAAAAGCGACATTCTGGACAGGCCTAAATATTTTTTTAAAAACCATTTTCACCAAAAATTGCAGATTTTTTTTTCTTCATTTTCGTGACACAAAAACAGTGACCCCGGTCATGCCGAACTAGCGACATTCTGGACAGGCCTAAAAAAAACATTTTAAAACCATTTTCACAAAAAATTGTAGATTTCTATTTTTGTCACCAAAAACGATGACTAAGATCATGCCGAACTAGCGACATTTTGGACAGGCCTAAAAAAAAAGCATTTTAGAACCATTTTCAAAAAAAAAGCTCAGAATTCTTTTTTCATTTTTTGACACAAAAACAGTGACCCCTGTCATGCCGAACTATCGACATTCTGGACAGGCCTAAAAAAACATTTTAAAACCATTTTCACAAAAAATTGCAGATTTCTATTTTGTCCCTAAAAACGTTGACTCCGATCATGCCGAAAAAGCGACATTCTGGACAGGCCTAAAATTTTTTTTTAACCATTTTCACAAAAAATTGCAGATATTTTTTTTCATTTTCGTGACACAAAAACAGTGACCCCGGTCATACCGAACTATCGACATTCTGGACAGGCCTAAAAACATTTTAAAACCATTTTCACAAAAAATTGCAGATTTCTATTTTGTCCCTAAAAACGATGACTCCGATCATGCAAAAAAGCGACATTCTGGACAGGCCTAAAAAAAATGTTCAAACCATTTTCACCAAAAATGGCTGATTTTTTTCTTCATTTTTGACACAAAAACAGTGACCCCGGTCATGCCGAACTAGCGACATTCTGGACAGGCCTAAAAAAACATTTTAAAACCATTTTCACAAAAATTGTAGATTTCTATTTTTGTCACCAAAAACGATGACTCCGATCATGCCGAACTAGCGACATTTTGGACAGGCCTAAAAAAAAGCATTTTAGAACCATTTTCAAAAAAAAGCTCAGAATTCTTTTTTCATTTTTTGACACAAAAATAGTGACCCCGGTCATGCCGAACTATCGACATTCTGGACAGGCCTAAAAAAACATTTTAAAACCTTTTTCACGAAAAATTGCAGATTTCTATTTTGTCCCTAAAAACGATGACTCCGATCATGCCGAAAAAGCGACATTCTGGACAGGCCTAAAAAAAAAATTTAGAACCATTTTCACAAAAAATTGCAGATATTTTTTTGTCATTTTCGTGACACAAAAACAGTGACCCCGGTCATGCCGAACTATCGACATTCTGGACAGGCCTAAAAAAATTTTTTAAAACCATTTTCACCAAAAATTGCTGATTTTTTTTTCTTCATTTTCGTGACACAAAAACAGTAACCCCGGTCATGCCGAACTAGCGACATTCTGGACAGGCCTAAAAAAACATTTTAAAACCATTTTCACAAAAAATTGTAGATTTCTATTTTTGTCACCAAAAACGATGACTCCGATCATGCCGAACTAGCGACATTTTGGACAGGCCTAAAAAAAAGCATTTTAGAACCATTTTCAAAAAAAAGCTCAGAATTCTTTTTCTCATTTTTTGACACAAAAACAGTGACCCCGGTCATGCCGAACTATCGACATTCTGGACAGGCCTAAAAAACATTTTAAAACCATTTTCACAAAAAATTGCAGATTTCTATTTTGTCCCTAAAGACGATGACTCCGATCATGCCGAAAAAGCGACATTCTGGACAGGCCTAAAAAAAAATTTACAAACCATTTTCACCAAAAATGCCTGATTTATTTTTCTTCATTTTTTGACACAAAAACAGTGACCCCGGTCATGCCGAACTAGCGACATTCTGGACAGGCCTAAAAAAAACATTTTAAAACAATTTTCACGAAAAATTGCAGATTTCTATTTTGTCCCTAAAAACGATGACTCCGATCATGCCGAAAAAGCGACATTCTGGACAGGCCTAAAAAAATTTTTTGAACCATTTTCACAAAAATTGCAGATATTTTTTCTCATTTTCGTGACACAAAAACAGTGACCCCGGTCATGCCGAACTATCGACATTCTGGACAGGCCTAAAAAACATTTTAAAACCATTTTCACAAAAATTGCAGATTTCTATTTTGTCCCTAAAAACGATGACTCCGATCATGCCGAAAAAGCGACATTCTGGACAGGCCTAAAAAAATATTTTAAAACCATTTTCACCAAAAATGGCAGATTTTTTTTTCTTCATTTTTTGACACAAAAACAGTGACCCCGGTCATGCCGAACTATCGACATTCTGGACAGGCCTAAAAAAAACATTTTAAAACCTTTTTCACAAAAAATTGCAGATTTCTATTTTGTCCCTAAAAACGATGACTCCGATCATGCTGAACTAGCGACATTTTGGACAGGCCTAAAAAAAATGCATTTCAGAACCATTTTCAAAAAAAAGCTCAGAATTCTTTTTTTCATTTTTTGACACAAAAATAGTGACCCCGGTCATGCCGAACTATCGACATTCTGGACAGGCCTAAAAAAACATTTTAAAACCATTTTCACAAAAAATTGCAGATTTCTATTTTGTCCCTAAAAACGATGACTCCGATCATGCCGAAAAAGCGACATTCTGGACAGGCCTAAAAAAATTTTTTAAAACCATTTTCACCAAAAATTGCTGATTTTTTTTTCTTCATTTTCGTGACACAAAAACAGTGACCCCGGTCATGCCGAACTAGCGACATTCTGGACAGGCCTAAAAAAACATTTTAAAACCATTTTCACAAAAAATTGTAGATTTCTATTTTTGTCACCAAAAACGATGACTCCGATCATGCTGAACTAGCGACATTTTGGACAGGCCTAAAAAAAATGCATTTTAGAACCATTTTCAAAAAAAAGCTCAGAATTCTTTTTTTCATTTTTTGACACAAAAATAGTGACCCCGGTCATGCCGAACTATCGACATTCTGGACAGGCCTAAAAAAAACATTTTAAAACCTTTTTCACGAAAAATTGCAGATTTCTATTTTGTCCCTAAAAACGATGACTCCGATCATGCCGAAAAAGCGACATTCTGGACAGGCCTACATTTTTTTAAAAACCATTTTCACCAAAAATTGCAGATTTTTTTTTCTTCATTTTCGTGACACAAAAACAGTGACCCCGGTCATGCCGAACTAGCGACATTCTGGACAGGCCTAAAAAAAACATTTTAAAACCATTTTCACAAAAATTGTAGATTTCTATTTTTGTCACCAAAAACGATGACTAAGATCATGCCGAACTAGCGACATTTTGGACAGGCCTAAAAAAAAGCATTTTAGAACCATTTTCAAAAAAAAGCTCAGAATTCTTTTTTCATTTTTTGACACAAAAACAGTGACCCCTGTCATGCCGAACTATCGACATTCTGGACAGGCCTAAAAAAACATTTTAAAACCATTTTCACAAAAATTGCAGATTTATATTTTGTCCCTAAAAACGTTGACTCCGATCATGCCGAAAAAGCGACATTCTGGACAGGCCTAAAAAAATTTTTTTAACCATTTTCACAAAAAATTGCAGATATTTTTTTTCATTTTCGTGACACAAAAACAGTGACCCCGGTCATACCGAACTATCGACATTCTGGACAGGCCTAAAAAACATTTTAAAACCATTTTCACAAAAAATTGCAGATTTCTATTTTGTCCCTAAAAACGATGACTCCGATCATGCAAAAAAAGCGACATTCTGGACAGGCCTAAAAAAAAATGTTCAAACCATTTTCACCAAAAATGGCTGATTTTTTTTTCTTCATTTTTTGACACAAATACAGTGACCCCGGTCATGCCGAACTAGCGACATTCTGGACAGGCCTAAAAAAAACATTTTAAAACCATTTTCACAAAAAATTGTAGATTTCTATTTTTGTCACCAAAAACGATGACTCCGATCATGCCGAACTAGCGACATTTTGGACAGCCTTAAAAAAAATGCATTTTAGAACCATTTTCAAAAAAAAGCACAGAATACTTTTTTTCATTTTTTGACACAAAAACAGTGACCCCGGTCATGCCGAACTATCGACATTCTGGACAGGCCTAAAAAAAACATTTTAAAACCTTTTTCACGAAAAATTGCAGATTTCTATTTTGTCCCTAAAAACGATGACTCCGATCATGCCGAAAAAGCGACATTCTGGACAGGCCTACATTTTTAAAAAAAACCATTTTCACCAAAAATTGCAGATTTTTTTTTCTTCATTTTCGTGACACAAAAACAGTGACCCCGGTCATGCCGAACTATCGACATTCTGGACAGGCCTAAAAAACATTTTAAAACCATTTTCACAAAAAATTGCAGATTTCTATTTTGTCCCTAAAAACGATGACTCCGATCATGCAAAAAAAGCGACATTCTGGACAGGCCTAAAAAAAAATGTTCAAACCATTTTCACCAAAAATGGCTGATTTTTTTTTCTTCATTTTTTGACACAAATACAGTGACCCCGGTCATGCCGAACTAGCGACATTCTGGACAGGCCTAAAAAAAACATTTTAAAACCTTTTTCACGAAAAATTGCAGATTTCTATTTTGTCCCTAAAAACGATGACTCCGATCATGCCGAAAAAGCGACATTCTGGACAGGCCTAAAAAAAAAATTTAGAACCATTTTCACAAAAAATTGCAGATATTTTTTGTCATTTTCGTGACACAAAAACAGTGACCCCGGTCATGCCGAACTATCGACATTCTGGACAGGCCTAAAAATTTTTTAAAACCATTTTCACCAAAAATTGCTGATTTTTTTCTTCATTTTCGTGACACAAAAACAGTAACCCCGGTCATGCCGAACTAGCGACATTCTGCACAGGCCTAAAAAAAACATTTTAAAACCATTTTCACAAAAAATTGTAGATTTCTATTTTTGTCACCAAAAACGATGACTCCGATCATGCCGAACTAGCGACATTTTGGACAGGCCTAAAAAAAAAGCATTTTAGAACCATTTTCAAAAAAAAAGCTCAGAATTCTTTTTCTCATTTTTTGACACAAAAACAGTGACCCCGGTCATGCCGAACTATCGACATTCTGGACAGGCCTAAAAAAACATTTTAAAACCATTTTCACAAAAATTGCAGATTTCTATTTTGTCCCTAAAGACGATGACTCCGATCATGCCGAAAAAGCGACATTCTGGACAGGCCTAAAAAAAAATTTACAAACCATTTTCACCAAAAATGCCTGATTTATTTTTCTTCATTTTTTGACACAAAAACAGTGACCCCGGTCATGCCGAACTAGCGACATTCTGGACAGGCCTAAAAAAAACATTTTAAAACAATTTTCACGAAAAATTGCAGATTTCTATTTTGTCCCTAAAAACGATGACTCCGATCATGCCGAAAAAGCGACATTCTGGACAGGCCTAAAAAAATTTTTTGAACCATTTTCACAAAAAATTGCAGATATTTTTTCTCATTTTCGTGACACAAAAACAGTGACCCCGGTCATGCCGAACTATCGACATTCTGGACAGGCCTAAAAAAACATTTTAAAACCATTTTCACAAAAATTGCAGATTTCTATTTTGTCCCTAAAAACGATGACTCCGATCATGCCGAAAAGCGACATTCTGGACAGGCCTAAAAAATATTTTAAAACCATTTTCACCAAAAATGGCAGATTTTTTTCTTCATTTTTTGACACAAAAACAGTGACCCCGGTCATGCCGAACTATCGACATTCTGGACAGGCCTAAAAAAACATTTTAAAACCTTTTTCACAAAAAATTGCAGATTTCTATTTTGTCCCTAAAAACGATGACTCCGATCATGCCGAACTAGCGACATTCTGGACAGGCCTAAAAAAATGCATTTTAGAACCATTTTCAAAAAAAAGCTCAGAATTCTTTTTTCATTTTTTGACACAAAAACAGTGACCCCGGTCATGCCGAACTATCGACATTCTGGACAGGCCTAAAAAAACATTTTAAAACCATTTTCACAAAAAATTGCAGATTTCTATTTTGTCCCTAAAAACGATGACTCCGATCATGCCGAAAAAGCGACATTCTGGACAGGCCTAAAAAAAATTTTTAAAACCATTTTCACCAAAAAATTGCTGATTTTTTTTCTTCATTTTCGTGACACAAAAACAGTGACCCCGGTCATGCCGAACTATCGACATTCTGGACAGGCCTAAAAAAAACATTTTAAAACCATTTTCACAAAAAATTGTAGATTTCTATTTTGTCACCAAAAACGATGACTCCGATCATGCCGAACTAGCGACATTTTGGACAGGCCTAAAAAAAATGCATTTTAGAACCATTTTCAAAAAAAAGCTCAGAATTCTTTTTTTCATTTTTTGACACAAAAACAGTGACCCCGGTCATGCCGAACTATCGACATTCTGGACAGGCCTAAAAAAAACATTTTAAAACCTTTTTCACGAAAAATTGCAGATTTCTATTTTGTCCCTAAAAACGATGACTCCGATCATGCCGAAAAAGCGACATTCTGGACAGGCCTAAATTTTTTTTTAAAAACCATTTTCACCAAAAATTGCAGATTTTTTTTTCTTCATTTTCGTGACACAAAAACAGTGACCCCGGTCATGCCGAACTAGCGACATTCTGGACAGGCCTAAAAAAAACATTTTAAAACCATTTTCACAAAAAATTGTAGATTTCTATTTTTGTCACCAAAAACGATGACTAAGATCATGCCGAACTAGCGACATTTTGGACAGGCCTAAAAAAAAAGCATTTTAGAACCATTTTCAAAAAAAAAGCTCAGAATTCTTTTTTTCATTTTTTGACACAAAAACAGTGACCCCGGTCATGCCGAACTATCGACATTCTGGACAGGCCTAAAAAAAACATTTTAAAACCATTTTCACAAAAAATTGCAGATTTATATTTTGTCCCTAAAAACGTTGACTCCGATCATGCCGAAAAAGCGACATTCTGGACAGGCCTAAAAAATTTTTTTTAACCATTTTCACAAAAATTGCAGATATTTTTTTTCATTTTCGTGACACAAAAACAGTGACCCCGGTCATACCGAACTATCGACATTCTGGACAGGCCTAAAAAACATTTTAAAACCATTTTCACAAAAATTGCAGATTTCTATTTTGTCCCTAAAAACGATGACTCCGATCATGCGAAAAAGCGACATTCTGGACAGGCCTAAAAAAATTTTCAAACCATTTTCACCAAAAAATGGCTGATTTTTTTTCTTCATTTTGTGACACAAATACAGTGACCCCGGTCATGCCGAACTAGCGACATTCTGGACAGGCCTAAAAAAAACATTTTAAAACCATTTTCACAAAAATTGTAGATTTCTATTTTGTCACCAAAAACGATGACTCCGATCATGCCGAACTAGCGACATTTTGGACAGGCCTTAAAAAAAATGCATTTTAGAACCATTTTCAAAAAAAAGCACAGAATACTTTTTTTCATTTTTTGACACAAAAACAGTGACCCCGGTCATGCCGAACTATCGACATTCTGGACAGGCCTAAAAAAACATTTTAAAACCATTTTCACGAAAAATTGCAGATTTCTATTTTGTCCCTAAAAACGATGACTCCGATCATGCCGAAAAGCGACATTCTGGACAGGCCTACATTTTTAAAAGAACCATTTTCACCAAAAATTGCAGATTTTTTTTCTTCATTTTCGTGACACAAAAACAGTGACCCCGGTCATGCCGAACTATCGACATTCTGGACAGGCCTAAAAAACATTTTAAAACCATTTTCACAAAAATTGCAGATTTCTATTTTGTCCCTAAAAACGATGACTCCGATCATGCCAAAAAAGCGACATTCTGGACAGGCCTAAAAAAAATGTTTAAACCATTTTCACCAAAAATGGCTGATTTTTTTTCTTCATTTTTGACACAAATACAGTGACCCCGGTCATGCCGAACTAGCGACATTCTGGACAGGCCTAAAAAAACATTTTAAAACCATTTTCACAAAAAATTGTAGATTTCTATTTTTGTCACCAAAAACGATGACTCCGATCATGCCGAACTAGCGACATTTTGGACAGCCTTAAAAAAATGCATTTTAGAACCATTTTCAAAAAAAAGCACAGAATACTTTTTTCATTTTTTGACACAAAAACAGTGACCCCGGTCATGCCGAACTATCGACATTCTGGACAGGCCTAAAAAAACATTTTAAAACCTTTTTCACGAAAAATTGCAGATTTCTATTTTGTCCCTAAAAACGATGACTCCGATCATGCCGAAAAAGCGACATTCTGGACAGGCCTAAACATTTTTTTAAAAACCATTTTCACCAAAAATTGCAGATTTTTTTTCTTCATTTTCGTGACACAAAAACAGTGACCCCGGTCATGCCGAACTAGCGACATTCTGGACAGGCCTAAAAAAACATTTTAAAACCATTTTCACAAAAATTGTAGATTTCTATTTTTGTCACCAAAAACGATGACTAAGATCATGCCGAACTAGCGACATTTTGGACAGGCCTAAAAAAAAGCATTTTAGAACCATTTTCAAAAAAAGCTCAGAATTCTTTTTTTCATTTTTTGACACAAAAACAGTGACCCCTGTCATGCCGAACTATCGACATTCTGGACAGGCCTAAAAAAACATTTTAAAACCATTTTCACAAAAAATTGCAGATTTATATTTTGTCCCTAAAAACGTTGACTCCGATCATGCCGAAAAAGCGACATTCTGGACAGGCCTAAAAAATTTTTTTTAACCATTTTCACAAAAATTGCAGATATTTTTTTTCATTTTCGTGACACAAAAACAGTGACCCCGGTCATACCGAACTATCGACATTCTGGACAGGCCTAAAAAACATTTTAAAACCATTTTCACAAAAATTGCAGATTTCTATTTTGTCCCTAAAAACGATGACTCCGATCATGCAAAAAAGCGACATTCTGGACAGGCCTAAAAAATTTTTCAAACCATTTTCACCAAAAATGGCTGATTTTTTTTTCTTCATTTTTTGACACAAATACAGTGACCCCGGTCATGCCGAACTAGCGACATTCTGGACAGGCCTAAAAAAAACATTTTAAAACCATTTTCACAAAAAATTGTAGATTTCTATTTTTGTCACCAAAAACGATGACTCCGATCATGCCGAACTAGCGACATTTTGGACAGCCTTAAAAAAAATGCATTTTAGAACCATTTTCAAAAAAAAGCACAGAATACTTTTTTTCATTTTTTGACACAAAAACAGTGACCCCGGTCATGCCGAACTATCGACATTCTGGACAGGCCTAAAAAAAACATTTTAAAACCTTTTTCACGAAAAATTGCAGATTTCTATTTTGTCCCTAAAAACGATGACTCCGATCATGCCGAAAAAGCGACATTCTGGACAGGCCTACATTTTTTTTAAAACCATTTTCACCAAAAATTGCAGATTTTTTTTCTTCATTTTCGTGACACAAAAACAGTGACCCCGGTCATGCCGAACTAGCGACATTCTGGACAGGCCTAAAAAAAACATTTTAAAACCATTTTCACAAAAAATTGTAGATTTCTATTTTTGTCACCAAAAACGATGACTAAGATCATGCCGAACTAGCGACATTTTGGACAGGCCTAAAAAAAAGCATTTTAGAACCATTTTCAAAAAAAAGCTCAGAATTCTTTTTTTCATTTTTTGACACAAAAACAGTGACCCCGGTCATGCCGAACTATCGACATTCTGGACAGGCCTAAAAAAACATTTTAAAACCATTTTCACAAAAAATTGCAGATTTATATTTTGTCCCTAAAAACGTTGACTCCGATCATGCCGAAAAAGCGACATTCTGGACAGGCCTAAAATTTTTTTTTAACCATTTTCACAAAAAATTGCAGATATTTTTTTTTCATTTTCGTGACACAAAAACAGTGACCCCGGTCATACCGAACTATCGACATTCTGGACAGGCCTAAAAAACATTTTAAAACAATTTTCACAAAAAATTGCAGATTTCTATTTTGTCCCTAAAAACGATGACTCCGATCATGCAAAAAAAGCGACATTCTGGACAGGCCTAAAAAATGTTTTTCAAACCATTTTCACCAAAAATGGCTGATTTTTTTTTCTTCATTTTCGTGACACTAAAACAGTGACCCCGGTCATGCCGAACTAGCGACATTCTGGACAGGCCTAAAAAAAACATTTTAAAACCATTTTCACAAAAAAATTGTAGATTTCTATTTTTGTCACCAAAAACGATGACTCCGATCATGCTGAACTAGCGACATTTTGGACAGGCCTAAAAAAAATGCATTTTAGAACCATTTTCAAAAAAAAGCTCAGAATTCTTTTTTTCATTTTTTGACACAAAAATAGTGACCCCGGTCATGCCGAACTATCGACATTCTGGACAGGCCTAAAAAAAACATTTTAAAACCTTTTTCACGAAAAATTGCAGATTTCTATTTTGTCCCTAAAAACGATGACTCCGATCATGCCGAAAAAGCGACATTCTGGACAGGCCTACATTTTTTAAAAAACCATTTTCACCAAAAATTGCAGATTTTTTTTTCTTCATTTTCGTGACACAAAAACAGTGACCCCGGTCATGCCGAACTAGCGACATTCTGGACAGGCCTAAAAAAAACATTTTAAAACCATTTTCACAAAAAATTGTAGATTTCTATTTTTGTCACCAAAAACGATGACTAAGATCATGCCGAACTAGCGACATTTTGGACAGGCCTAAAAAAAAAGCATTTTAGAACCATTTTCAAAAAAAAAGCTCAGAATTCTTTTTTTCATTTTTTGACACAAAAACAGTGACCCCGGTCATGCCGAACTATCGACATTCTGGACAGGCCTAAAAAAAACATTTTAAAACCATTTTCACAAAAAATTGCAGATTTCTATTTTGTCCCTAAAAACGTTGACTCCGATCATGCCGAAAAAGCGACATTCTGGACAGGCCTAAAAATTTTTTTTAACCATTTTCACAAAAATTGCAGATATTTTTTTTTTCATTTTCGTGACACAAAAACAGTGACCCCGGTCATGCCGAACTATCGACATTCTGGACAGGCCTAAAAAAAACATTTTAAAACCATTTTCACAAAAAATTGCAGATTTCTATTTTGTCCCTAAAAACGATGACTCCGATCATGCCGAAATAGCGACATTCTGGACAGGCCTAAAAAAAAAGCATTTTAGAACCATTTTCAAAAAAAAGCAGAATACTTTTTTTCATTTTTTGACACAAAAACAGTGACCCCGGTCATGCCGAACTATCGACATTCTGGACAGGCCTAAAAAAACATTTTAAAACCATTTTCACAAAAAATTGCAGATTTCTATTTTGTCCCTAAAAACGATGACTCCGATCATGCCGAAAAAGCGACATTCTGGACAGGCCTAAAAAATTTTTTAGAACCATTTTCACCAAAAATTGCAGATTTTTTTTTTTCATTTTCGTGACACAAAAACAGTGACCCCGGTCATGCCGAACTATCGACATTCTGGACAGGCCTAAAAAAAACATTTTAAAACCATTTTCACAAAAAATTGCAGATTTCTATTTTGTCACCAAAAACGATGACTCCGATCATGCCGAAAAAGCGACATTCTGGACAGGCCTAAAAAAAAGCATTTTAGAACCATTTTCAAAAAAAAGCTCAGAATTCTTTTTTTCATTTTTTGACACAAAAACAGTGACCCCGGTCATGCCGAACTATCGACATTCTGGACAGGCCTAAAAAAACATTTTAAAACCATTTTCACAAAAATTGCAGATTTCTATTTTGTCCCTAAAAACGTTGACTCCGATCATGCCGAAAAAGCGACATTCTGGACAGGCCTAAAAAATTTTTTTGAACCATTTTCACAAAAAATTGCAGATATTTTTTTTCAATTTCGTGACACAAAAACAGTGACCCCGGTCATGCCGAACTATCGACATTCTGGACAGGCCTAAAAAAACATTTTAAAACCATTTTCACAAAAAATTGCAGATTTCTATTTTGTCCCTAAAAACGATGACTCCGATCATGCAAAAAAGCGACATTCTGGACAGGCCTAAAAAAATTTTAAAACCATTTTCACCAAAAATGGCTGATTTTTTTTCTTCATTTTCGTGACACTAAAACAGTGACCCCGGTCATGCCGAACTAGCGACATTCTGGACAGGCCTAAAAAAAACATTTTAAAACCATTTTCACAAAAAATTGTAGATTTCTATTTTTGTCACCAAAAACGATGACTCCGATCATGCCGAACTAGCGACATTTTGGACAGGCCAAAATTTTCATTTTAGAACCATTTTAACCAAAAAAAGCTCAGAATTTTTTTTTTCATTTTTTACACAAAAACAGTGACCCCGGTCATGCCGAACTATCGACATTCTGGACAGGCCTAAAAAAACATTTTAAAACCATTTTCACCAAAAATTGCAGATTTCTATTTTGTCCCTAAAAACGTTGACTCCGATCATGCCGAAAAAGCGACATTCTGGACAGGCCTAAAAAATTTTTTTTAACCATTTTCACAAAAAATTGCAGATATTTTTTTTTCATTTTCGTGACACAAAAACAGTGACCCCGGTCATGCCGAACTAGCGACATTCTGGACAGGCCTAAAAAAAACATTTTAAAACCATTTTCACAAAAATTGTAGATTTCTATCTTTGTCACCAAAAACGATGACTCCGATCATGCCGAACTAGCGACATTTTGGACAGGCCTAAAAAAAAGCATTTTAGAACCATTTTCAAAAAAAAAGCTCAGAATTCTTTTTTTCATTTTTTGACACAAAAACAGTGACCCCGGTCATGCCGAACTATCGACATTCTGGACAGGCCTAAAAAAACATTTTAAAACCATTTTCACAAAAAATTGCAGATTTCTATTTTGTCCCTAAAAACGATGACTCCGATCATGCCGAAAAAGCGACATTCTGGACAGGCCTAAAAAAATTTTTTGAACCATTTTCACAAAAAATTGCAGATATTTTTTTTTCATTTTCGTGACACAAAAACAGTGACCCCGGTCATGCCGAACTAGCGACATTCTGGACAGGCCTAAAAAAAACATTTTAAAACCATTTTCACAAAAAATTGTAGATTTCTATTTTTGTCACCAAAAACGATGACTCCGATCATGCCGAACTAGCGACATTTTGGACAGGCCTAAAAAAAAGCATTTTAGAACCATTTTCAAAAAAAAAGCTCAGAATTCTTTTTTTCATTTTATTGACACAAAAACAGTGACCCCGGTCATGCCGAACTATCGACATTCTGGACAGGCCTAAAAAAACATTTTAAAACCATTTTCACCAAAAATTGCAGATTTCTATTTTGTCCCTAAAAACGTTGACTCCGATCATGCCGAAAAAGCGACATTCTGGACAGGCCTAAAAAAAATTTTTTGAACCATTTTCACAAAAAATTGCAGATATTTTTTTTTCATTTTCGTGACACAAAAACAGTGACCCCGGTCATGCCGAACTAGCGACATTCTGGACAGGCCTAAAAAACATTTTAAAACCATTTTCACAAAAAATTGCAGATTTCTATTTTGTCCCTAAAAAAGATGACTCCGATCATGCCGAAAAAGCGACATTCTGGACAGGCCTAAAAAATTTTAAAACCATTTTCACCAAAAATGGCTGAGATTTTTTTTCTTCATTTTTTGACACAAAAACAGTGACCCCGGTCATGCCGAACTAGCGACATTCTGGACAGGCCTAAAAAAAATTTTGGAACCATTTTCACAAAAAATTGCAGATTTCTATTTTGTCCCTAAAAACGATGACTCCGATCATGCCGAAAAAGCGACATTCTGGACAAGCCTAAAAAAAAATTTTAAAACCATTTTCACAAAAAATTGCAGATTTCTATTTTGTCCCTAAAAACGATGACTCCGATCATGCCGAAAAAGCGACATTCTGGACAAGCCTAAAAAAATTTTTTAAAACCATTTTCACAAAAAATTGCTGATTTTTTTTTCTTCATTTTCGTGACACAAAAACAGTGACCCCGGTCATGCCGAACTAGCGACATTCTGGACAGGCCTAAAAAAAACATTTTAAAACCATTTTCACAAAAAATTGTAGATTTCTACCTTTGTCCCTAAAAACGTTGACTCCGATCATGCCGAAAAAGCGACATTCTGGACAGGCCTAAAAAAAAATTTTGAACCATTTTCACCAAAAAATTGCAGATATTTTTTTTCATTTTCGTGACACAAAAACAGTGACCCCGGTCATGCCGAACTATCGACATTCTGGACAGGCCTAAAAAACATTTTAAAACCATTTTCACAAAAAATTGCAGATTTCTATTTTGTCCCTAAAAACGATGACTCCGATCATGCCGAAAAAGCGACATTCTGGACAAGCCTAAAAAATTTTTAAAACCATTTTCACCAAAAATTGCTGATTTTTTTTTCTTCATTTTCGTGACACAAAAACAGTGACCCCGGTCATGCCGAACTAGCGACATTCTGGACAGGCCTAAAAAAACATTTTAAAACCATTTTCACAAAAATTGTAGATTTCTATTTTTGTCACCAAAAACGATGACTCCGATCATGCCGAACTAGCGACATTTTGGACAGGCCTAAAAAAAAGCATTTTAGAACCATTTTCAAAAAAAAAGCTCAGAATTCTTTTTTTCATTTTTTTACACAAAAACAGTGACCCCGGTCATGCCGAACTATCGACATTCTGGACAGGCCTAAAAAAACATTTTAAAACCATTTTCACCAAAAATTGCAGATTTCTATTTTGTCCCTAAAAACGTTGACTCCGATCATGCCGAAAAAGCGACATTCTGGACAGGCCTAAAAAATTTTTTTTAACCATTTTCACAAAAAATTGCAGATATTTTTTTTTCATTTTCGTGACACAAAAACTGTGACCCCGGTCATGCCGAACTAGCGACATTCTGGACAGGCCTAAAAAAAACATTTTAAAACCATTTTCACAAAAAATTGTAGATTTCTATCTTTGTCACCAAAAACGATGACTCCGATCATGCCGAACTAGCGACATTTTGGACAGGCCTAAAAAAAAGCATTTTAGAACCATTTTCAAATAAAAAGCTCAGAATTCTTTTTTTCATTTTTTGACACAAAAACAGTGACCCCGGTCATGCCGAACTATCGACATTCTGGACAGGCCTAAAAAAACATTTTAAAACCATTTTCACCAAAAATTGCAGATTTCTATTTTGTCCCTAAAAACGATGACTCCGATCATGCCGAAAAGCGACATTCTGGACAGGCCTAAAAAAATTTTTGAACCATTTTCACAAAAAATTGCAGATATTTTTTTTTCATTTTCGTGACACAAAAACAGTGACCCCGGTCATGCCGAACTAGCGACATTCTGGACAGGCCTAAAAAAACATTTTAAAACCATTTTCACAAAAATTGCAGATTTCTATTTTGTCCCTAAAAAGATGACTCCGATCATGCCGAAAAAGCGACATTCTGGACAGGCCTAAAAAATTTTTAGAACCATTTTCACCAAAAATGGCTGATTTTTTTTCTTCATTTTTTGACACAAAAACAGTGACCCCGGTCATGCCGAACTAGCGACATTCTGGACAGGCCTAAAAAAACATTTTAAAACCATTTTCACAAAAAATTGCAGATTTCTATTTTGTCCCTAAAAACGATGACTCCGATCATGCCGAAAAAGCGACATTCTGGACAGGCCTAAAAAAATTTTTAAAACCATTTTCACCAAAAATGGCTGATTTTTTTTTCTTCATTTTTTGACACAAAAAGAGTGACCCCGGTCATGCCGAACTAGCGACATTCTGGACAGGCCTAAAAAAAACATTTTAAAACCATTTTCACAAAAAATTGTAGATTTCTATTTTTGTCACCAAAAACGATGACTCCGATCATGCCGAACTAGCGACATTTTGGACAGCCCTAAAAAAATGCATTTTAGAACCATTTTCACAAAAAAGCACAGAATACTTTTTTTCATTTTCTTGACACAAAAACAGTGACCCCGGTCATGCCGAACTATCGACATTCTGGACAGGCCTAAAAAAACATTTTAAAACCATTTTCACAAAAAATTGCAGATTTCTATTTTGTCCCTAAAAACGATGACTCCGATCATGCCGAAAAAGCGACATTCTGGACAGGCCTAAAAATTTTTTAAAAACCATTTTCACCAAAAATTGCAGATTTTTTTTCTTCATTTTCGTGACACAAAAACAGTGACCCCGGTCATGCCGAACTAGCGACATTCTGGACAGGCCTAAAAAAACATTTTAAAACCATTTTCACCAAAAATTGCAGATTTCTATTTTGTCCCTAAAAACGTTGACTCCGATCATGCCGAACAAGCGACATTCTGGACAGGCCTAAAAAAAATTTTAGAACCATTTTCACAAAAAATTGCAGATATTTTTTTCATTTTCGTGACACAAAAACAGTGACCCCGGTCATGCCGAACTAGCGACATTCTGGACAGGCCTAAAAAAACATTTTAAAACCATTTTCACAAAAATTGCAGATTTCTATTTTGTCCCTAAAAACGATGACTCCGATCATGCCGAAAAAGCGACATTCTGGACAGGCCTAAAAATTTTTTTGAACCATTTACACAAAAAATTGCAGATATTTTTTTTCATTTTCGTGACACAAAAACAGTGACCCCGGTCATGCCGAACTATCGACATTCTGGACAGGCCTAAAAAAACATTTTAAAACCATTTTCACAAAAAATTGCAGATTTCTATTTTGTCCCTAAAAACGATGACTCCGATCATGCCGAAAAAGCGACATTCTGGACAGGCCTAAAAAAATTTTTCAAACCATTTTCACCAAAAATGGCTGATTTTTTTTCTTCATTTTCGTGACACAAAAACAGTGACCCCGGTCATGCCGAACTAGCGACATTCTGGACAGGCCTAAAAAAACATTTTAAAACCATTTTCACAAAAAATTGTAGATTTCTATTTTTGTCACCAAAAACGATGACTCCGATCATGCCGAACTAGCGACATTCTGGACAGGCCTTAAAAAAATGCATTTTAGAACCATTTTCAAAAAAAAGCACAGAATACTTTTTTCATTTTTTGACACAAAAACAGTGACCCCGGTCATGCCGAACAAGCGACATTCTGGACAGGCCTAAAAAAATTTTTGAACCATTTTCACAAAAATTGCAGATATTTTTTTCATTTTCGTGACACAAAAACAGTGACCCCGGTCATGCCGAACTATCGACATTCTGGACAGGCCTAAAAAACATTTTAAAACCATTTTCACAAAAATTGCAGATTTCTATTTTGTCCCTAAAAATGATGACTCCGATCATGCCGAAAAAGCGACATTCTGGACAGGCCTAAAAAATTTTTTTAAAACCATTTTCACCAAAAATTGCTGATTTTTTTTCTTCATTTTCGTGACACAAAAACAGTGACCCCGGTCATGCCGAACTAGCGACATTCTGGACAGGCCTAAAAAAACATTTTAAAACCATTTTCACAAAAATTGTAGATTTCTATTTTTGTCACCAAAAACGATGACTCCGATCATGCCGAACTAGCGACATTCTGGACAGGCCTAAAAAAAAGCATTTTAGAACCATTTTCCAAAAAAAAGCTCAGAATTCTTTTTTTCATTTTTGACACAAAAACAGTGACCCCGGTCATGCCGAACTATCGACATTCTGGACAGGCCTAAAAAAACATTTTAAAACCATTTTCACCAAAAATTGCAGATTTCTATTTTGTCCCTAAAAACGATGACTCCGATCATGCCGAAAAAGCGACATTCTGGACAGGCCTAAAAAAAATTTTTTGAACCATTTTCACAAAAAATTGCAGATATTTTTTTTTCATTTTCGTGACACAAAAACAGTGACCCCGGTCATGCCGAACTAGCGACATTCTGGACAGGCCTAAAAAAACATTTTAAAACCATTTTCACAAAAAATTGTAGATTTCTATTTTGTCACCAAAAACGATGACTCCGATCATGCCGAACAAGCGACATTCTGGACAGGCCTAAAAAAAGCATTTTAGAACCATTTTCAAAAAAAAGCTCAGAATTTTTTTTTCATTTTTTGACACAAAAACAGTGACCCCGGTCATGCCGAACTATCGACATTCTGGACAGGCCTAAAAAAACATTTTAAAACCATTTTCACAAAAATTGCAGATTTCTATTTTGTCCCTAAAAACGTTGACTCCGATCATGCCGAAAAAGCGACATTCTGGACAGGCCTAAAAAAAATTTTGAACCATTTTCACAAAAAATTGCAGATATTTTTTTCATTTTCGTGACACAAAAACAGTGACCCCGGTCATGCCGAACTAGCGACATTCTGGACAGGCCTAAAAAAACATTTTAAAACCATTTTCACAAAAATTGCAGATTTCTATTTTTGTCACCAAAAACGATGACTCCGATCATGCCGAACTAGCGACATTCTGGACAGGCCTAAAAAAAAGCATTTTAGAACCATTTTCAAAAAAAAGCTCAGAATTCTTTTTTTCATTTTATTGACACAAAAACAGTGACCCCGGTCATGCCGAACTATCGACATTCTGGACAGGCCTAAAAAAACATTTTAAAACCATTTTCACAAAAATTGCAGATTTCTATTTTGTCCCTAAAAACGATGACTCCGATCATGCCGAAAAAGCGACATTCTGGACAGGCCTAAAAAAATTTTTTAGAACCATTTTCACCAAAAATTGCAGATATTTTTTTCATTTTCGTGACACAAAAACAGTGACCCCGGTCATGCCGAACTAGCGACATTCTGGACAGGCCTAAAAAAACATTTTAAAACCATTTTCACAAAAAATTGTAGATTTCTATTTTTGTCACCAAAAACGATGACTCCGATCATGCCGAACTAGCGACATTTTGGACAGGCCTAAAAAAAAGCATTTTAGAACCATTTTCAAAAAAAAAGCTCAGAATTCTTTTTTTCATTTTATTGACACAAAAACAGTGACCCCGGTCATGCCGAACTATCGACATTCTGGACAGGCCTAAAAAAACATTTTAAAACCATTTTCACAAAAAATTGCAGATTTCTATTTTGTCCCTAAAAACGTTGACTCCGATCATGCCGAAAAAGCGACATTCTGGACAGGCCTAAAAAAATTTTAGAACCATTTTCACCAAAAATTGCAGATATTTTTTTTCATTTTCGTGACACAAAAACAGTGACCCCGGTCATGCCGAACTAGCGACATTCTGGACAGGCCTAAAAAAACATTTTAAAACCATTTTCACAAAAAATTGCAGATTTCTATTTTGTCCCTAAAAACGATGACTCCGATCATGCCGAAAAAGCGACATTCTGGACAGGCCTAAAAAAATTTTTTAGAACCATTTTCACCAAAAATTGCTGATTTTTTTTCTTCATTTTCGTGACACAAAAACAGTGACCCCGGTCATGCCGAACTAGCGACATTCTGGACAGGCCTAAAAAAACATTTTAAAACCATTTTCACAAAAATTGTAGATTTCTATTTTTGTCACCAAAAACGATGACTCCGATCATGCCGAACTAGCGACATTCTGGACAGCCCTAAAAAAAAGCATTTTAGAACCATTTTCAAAAAAAAAGCTCAGAATTCTGTTTTTCATTTTCGTGACACAAAAACAGTGACCCCGGTCATGCCGAACTATCGACATTCTGGACAGGCCTAAAAAAACATTTTAAAACCATTTTCACAAAAAATTGCAGATTTCTATTTTGTCCCTAAAAACGATGACTCCGATCATGCCGAAAAAGCGACATTCTGGACAAGCCTAAAAAATTTTTTAAAACCATTTTCACCAAAAATGGCTGATTTTTTTTTCTTCATTTTTTGACACAAAAACAGTGACCCCGGTCATGCCGAACTAGCGACATTCTGGACAGGCCTAAAAAAAATTTTTGAACCATTTTCACAAAAAATTGCAGATATTTTTTGTTTCATTTTCGTGACACAAAAACAGTGACCCCGGTCATGCCGAACTATCGACATTCTGGACAGGCCTAAAAAAACATTTTAAAACCATTTTCACCAAAAATTGCAGATTTCTATTTTGTCCCTAAAAACGATGACTCCGATCATGCCGAAAAAGCGACATTCTGGACAGGCCTAAAAAAAATTTTGAAAACAATTTTCACCAAAAATGGCTGATTTTTTTTTCTTCATTTTTTGACACAAAAACAGTGACCCCGGTCATGCCGAACTAGCGACATTCTGGACAGGCCTAAAAAAATTTTTAAAACCATTTTCACCAAAAATGGCTGATTTTTTTTTCTTCATTTTTTGACACAAAAACAGTGACCCCGGTCATGCCGAACTAGCGACATTCTGGACAGGCCTAAAAAAACATTTTAAAACCATTTTCACAAAAATTGCAGATTTCTATTTTTGTCACCAAAAACGATGACTCCGATCATGCCGAACTAGCGACATTTTGGACAGCCCTAAAAAAAATGCATTTTAGAACCATTTTCAAAAAAAAGCACAAAATTCTTTTTCTCATTTTCGTGACACAAAAACAGTGACCCCGGTCATGCCGAACTAGCGACATTCTGGACAGGCCTAAAAAAAACATTTTAAAACCATTTTCACAAAAAATTGTAGATTTCTATTTTTGTCACCAAAAACGATGACTCCGATCATGCCGAACTAGCGACATTTTGGACAGGCCTAAAAAAAAGCATTTTAGAACCATTTTCACAAAAAAAGCTCAGAATTCTTTTTTTCATTTTTTACACAAAAACAGTGACCCCGGTCATGCCGAACTATCGACATTCTGGACAGGCCTAAAAAAACATTTTAAAACCATTTTCACCAAAAATTGCAGATTTCTATTTTGTCCCTAAAAACGTTGACTCCGATCATGCCGAAAAAGCGACATTCTGGACAGGCCTAAAAAAACTTTTTTTAACCATTTTCACAAAAATTGCAGATTTCTATTTTTGTCACCAAAAACGATGACTCCGGTCATGCCGAACTAGCGACATTCTGGACAGGCCTAAAAAAATTTTTTAAAACCATTTTCACAAAAAATTGCAGATTTTTTTCATTTTCGTGACACAAAAACAGTGACCCCGGTCATGCCGAACTAGCGACATTCTGGACAGGCCTAAAAAAACATTTTAGAACCATTTTCACAAAAAATTGCAGATTTCTATTTTGTCCCTAAAAAGATGACTCCGATCATGCCGAAAAAGCGACATTCTGGACAGGCCTAAAAAATTTTTAAAACCATTTTCACCAAAAATTGCAGATTTTTTTCTTCATTTTTGACACAAAAACGGTGACCCCGGTCATGCCGAACTAGCGACATTCTGGACAGGCCTAAAAAAATTTTTAGAACCATTTTCACCAAAAATTGCAGATATTTTTTTTCATTTTCGTGACACAAAAACAGTGACCCCGGTCATGCCGAACTAGCGACATTCTGGACAGGCCTAAAAAAACATTTTAAAACCATTTTCACCAAAAATTGCAGATTTCTATTTTGTCCCTAAAAACGATGACTCCGATCATGCCGAAAAAGCGACATTCTGGACAGGCCTAAAAAAAATTTTGAGAACCATTTTCACCAAAAATTGCTGAATTTTTTTTTCATTTTGTGACACAAAAACAGTGACCCCGGTCATGCCGAACTAGCGACATTCTGGACAGGCCTAAAAACATTTTAAAACCATTTTCACAAAAAATTGCAGATTTCTATTTTGTCCCTAAAAACGATGACTCCGATCATGCCGAAAAAGCTACATTCTGGACAGGCCTAAAAAATTTTTTAAAACCATTTTCACCAAAAATTACTGATTTTCTTTTTTTCATTTTCGTGACACAAAAACAGTGACCCCGGTCATGCCGACCTAGCGACATTCTGGACAGGCCTAAAAATACATTTTAAAACAATTTTCATAAAAAATTGCAGATTTCTATTTTGTCACCAAAAACGATGACTCCGATCATGCCGAACTAGCGACATTCTGGACAGGCCTAAAAAAAGCATTTTAGAACCATTTTCACAAAAAAGCACAAAATTCTTTTCTTCATTTTCGTGACACAAAAACAGTGACCCCGGTCATGCCGAACTAGCGACATTCTGGACAGGCCTAAAAAAACATTTTAAAACCATTTTCACAAAAATTGTAGATTTCTATTTTTGTCACCAAAAACGATGACTCCGATCATGCCGAAAAAGCGACATTCTGGACAGGCCTAAAAAAAAGTTTTTTAGAACCATTTTCACAAAAAAAGCTCAGAATTTTTTTTTTCATTTTCGTGACACAAAAACAGTGACCCCGGTCATGCCGAACTATCGACATTCTGGACAGGCCTAAAAAAACATTTTAAAACCATTTTCACAAAAAATTGCAGATTTCTATTTTGTCCCTAAAAACGATGACTCCGATCATGCCGAAAAAGCGACATTCTGGACAGGCCTAAAAAATTTTTTGAACCATTTTCACAAAAAATTGCAGATTTCTATTTTCGTCACCAAAAACGATGACTCCGGTCATGCCGAACTAGCGACATTCTGGACAGGCCTAAAAAAATTTTAGAACCATTTTCACAAAAAATTGCAGAATTTTTTTCATTTTCGTGACACAAAAACAGTGACCCCGGTCATGCCGAACTAGCGACATTCTGGACAGGCCTAAAAAACATTTTAAAACCATTTTCACAAAAAATTGCAGATTTCTATTTTGTCCCTAAAAAGAAGACTTCGATCATGCCCGAAAAAGGGACATTCTGGACAGGCCTAAAAAATTTTAAAACCATTTTCACCAAAAATGGCTGATTTTTTTTTCCTCATTTTTTGACACAAAAACAGTGACCCCGGTCATGCCGAACTAGCGACATTCTGGACAGGCCTAAAAAAAATTTTTTGAACCATTTTCACAAAAAATTGCAGATATTTTTTGTTTCATTTTCGTGACACAAAAACAGTGACCCCGGTCATGCCGAACTATCGACATTCTGGACAGGCCTAAAAAACATTTTAAAACCATTTTCACCAAAAATTGCAGATTTCTATTTTGTCCCTAAAAACGATGACTCCGATCATGCCGAAAAAGCGACATTCTGGACAGGCCTAAAAAATTTTTAAAACCATTTTCACAAAAAATGGCTGATTTTTTTTTCTTCATTTTTTGACACAAAAAGAGTGACCCCGGTCATGCCGAACTAGCGACATTCTGGACAGGCCTAAAAAAAAACATTTTAAAACCATTTTCACAAAAAATTGCAGATTTCTATTTTGTCCCTAAAAACGATGACTCCGATCATGCCGAAAAAGCGACATTCTGGACAGGCCTAAAAAATTTTTTAAAACCATTTTCACCAAAAATGGCTGATTTTTTTTTCTTCATTTTTTGACACAAAAACAGTGACCCCGGTCATGCCGAACTAGCGACATTCTGGACAGGCCTAAAAAAAACATTTTAAAACCATTTTCACAAAAAATTGTAGATTTCTATTTTTGTCACCAAAAACGATGACTCCGATCATGCCGAACTAGCGACATTTTGGACAGCCCTAAAAAAAATGCATTTTAGAACCATTTTCAAAAAAAAGCACAAAATTCTTTTTCTCATTTTCGTGACACAAAAACAGTGACCCCGGTCATGCCGAACTATCGACATTCTGGACAGGCCTAAAAAAACATTTTAAAACCATTTTCACAAAAAATTGCAGATTTCTATTTTGTCCCTAAAAATGATGACTCCGATCATGCCGAAAAAGCGACATTCTGGACAAGCCTAAAAAAATTTTTTAAAACCATTTTCACCAAAAATTGCTGATTTTTTTTCTTCATTTTCGTGACACAAAAACAGTGACCCCGGTCATGCCGAACTAGCGACATTCTGGACAGGCCTAAAAAAACATTTTAAAACCATTTTCACAAAAATTGTAGATTTCTATTTTTGTCACCAAAAACGATGACTCCGATCATGCCGAACTAGCGACATTTTGGACAGGCCTAAAAAAAAGCATTTTAGAACCATTTTCAAAAAAAAGCTCAGAATTCTTTTTTCATTTTTTACACAAAAACAGTGACCCCGGTCATGCCGAACTATCGACATTCTGGACAGGCCTAAAAAAACATTTTAAAACCATTTTCACCAAAAATTGCAGATTTCTATTTTGTCCCTAAAAACGTTGACTCCGATCATGCCGAAAAAGCGACATTCTGGACAGGCCTAAAAAAATTTTTTGAACCAATTTCACAAAAAATTGCAGATATTTTTTTTCATTTTCGTGACACAAAAACAGTGACCCCGGTCATGCCGAACTAGCGACATTCTGGACAGGCCTAAAAAACATTTTAAAACCATTTTCACAAAAATTGCAGATTTCTATTTTGTCCCTAAAAACGATGACTCCGATCATGCCGAAAAGCGACATTCTGGACAGGCCTAAAAAAATTTTTAGAACCATTTTCACCAAAAAATTGCAGATATTTTTTTCATTTTCGTGACACAAAAACAGTGACCCCGGTCATGCCGAACTAGCGACATTCTGGACAGGCCTAAAAAACATTTTAAAACCATTTTCACAAAAAATTGCAGATTTCTATTTTGTCCCTAAAAAAGATGACTCCGATCATGCCGAAAAAGCGACATTCTGGACAGGCCTAAAAAATTTTAAAACCATTTTCACCAAAAATGGCTGATTTTTTTTTCTTCATTTTTTGACACAAAAACAGTGACCCCGGTCATGCCGAACTAGCGACATTTTGGACAGCCCTAAAAAAAATGCATTTTAGAACCATTTTCAAAAAAAAGCACAGAATTCTTTTTCTCATTTTCGTGACACAAAAACAGTGACCCCGGTCATGCCGAACTATCGACATTCTGGACAGGCCTAAAAAAACATTTTAAAACCATTTTCACAAAAAATTGCAGATTTCTATTTTGTCCCTAAAAACGATGACTCCGATCATGCTGAAAAAGCGACATTCTGGACAGGCCTAAAAAATTTTTTTAAAACCATTTTCACCAAAAATTGCTGATTTTTTTTTCTTCATTTTCGTGACACAAAAACAGTGACCCCGGTCATGCCGAACTAGCGACATTCTGGACAGGCCTAAAAAAACATTTTAAAACCATTTTCACAAAAATTGCAGATTTCTATTTTGTCACCAAAAACGATGACTCCGATCATGCCGAACAAGCGACATTCTGGACAGGCCTAAAAAAAATTTTAGAACCATTTTCACCAAAAATGGCTGATTTTTTTTCTTCATTTTTTGACACAAAAACAGTGACCCCGGTCATGCCGAACTAGCGACATTCTGGACAGCCCTAAAAAAAAGCATTTTAGAACCATTTTCACAAAAAAGCACAGAATTCTTTTTCTCATTTTCGTGACACAAAAACAGTGACCCCGGTCATGCCGAACTATCGACATTCTGGACAGGCCTAAAAAAACATTTTAAAACCATTTTCACAAAAATTGCAGATTTCTATTTTGTCCCTAAAAACGATGACTCCGATCATGCTGAAAAAGCGACATTCTGGACAAGCCTAAAAAATTTTTTTAAAACCATTTCCACCAAAAATTGCTGATTTTTTTTTCTTCATTTTCGTGACACAAAAACAGTGACCCCGGTCATGCCGAACTAGCGACATTCTGGACAGGCCTAAAAAAACATTTTAAAACCATTTTCACCAAAAATTGTAGATTTCTATTTTTGTCACCAAAAACGATGACTCCGATCATGCCGAACTAGCGACATTTTGGACAGGCCTAAAAAAAAAGCATTTTAGAACCATTTTCAAAAAAAAAGCTCAGAATTCTTTTTTTCATTTTTTGACACAAAAACAGTGACCCCGGTCATGCCGAACTATCGACATTCTGGACAGGCCTAAAAAAACATTTTAAAACCATTTTCACAAAAAATTGCAGATTTCTATTTTGTCCCTAAAAACGATGACTCCGATCATGCTGAAAAAGCGACATTCTGGACAGGCCTAAAAAAAATTTTAAAACCATTTTCACCAAAAATGGCTGATTTTTTTTTCTTCATTTTCGTGACACAAAAAGAGTGACCCCGGTCATGCCGAACTAGCGACATTCTGGACAGGCCTAAAAAAAACATTTTAAAACCATTTTCACAAAAAATTGTAGATTTCTATTTTTGTCACCAAAAACGATGACTCCGATCATGCCGAACTAGCGACATTTTGGACAGGCCTAAAAAAAAGCATTTTAGAACCATTTTCAAAAAAAAAGCTCAGAATTCTTTTTTTCATTTTTTGACACAAAAACAGTGACCCCGGTCATGCCGAACTATCGACATTCTGGACAGGCCTAAAAAACATTTTAAAACCATTTTCACAAAAAATTGCAGATTTCTATTTTGTCCCTAAAAACGATGACTCCGATCATGCCGAAAAAGCGACATTCTGGACAGGCCTAAAAAAATTTTAGAACCATTTTCACCAAAAATTGCTGATTTTTTTTCTTCATTTTCTTGACACAAAAACAGTGACCCCGGTCATGCCGAACTAGCGACATTCTGGACAGGCCTAAAAAAACATTTTAAAACCATTTTCACAAAAATTTGCAGATTTCTATTTTGTCACCAAAAACGATGACTCCGATCATGCCGAACTAGCGACATTCTGGACAGGCCTAAAAAAAAGCATTTTAGAACCATTTTCAAAAAAAAGCTCAGAATTCTTTTTTCATTTTGTGACACAAAAACAGTGACCCCGGTCATGCCGAACTATCGACATTCTGGACAGGCCTAAAAAAACATTTTAAAACCATTTTCACAAAAAATTGCAGATTTCTATTTTGTCCCTAAAAACGATGACTCCGATCATGCCGAAAAAGCGACATTCTGGACAGGCCTAAAAAAAATTTTTAAAACCATTTTCACCAAAAATGGCTGATTTTTTTTCTTCATTTTCGTGACACAAAAACAGTGACCCCGGTCATGCCGAACTAGCGACATTCTGGACAGGCCTAAAAAAACATTTTAAAACCATTTTCACAAAAATTGCAGATTTCTATTTTGTCACCAAAAACGATGACTCCGATCATGCCGAACTAGCGACATTCTGGACAGGCCTAAAAAAAAGCATTTTAGAACCATTTTCAAAAAAAAGCTCAGAATTTTTTTTTCATTTTTTGACACAAAAACAGTGACCCCGGTCATGCCGAACTATCGACATTCTGGACAGGCCTAAAAAAACATTTTAAAACCATTTTCACAAAAAATTGCAGATTTCTATTTTGTCCCTAAAAACGATGACTCCGATCATGCCGAAAAAGCGACATTCTGGACAGGCCTAAAATTTTTTTTTAAAACCATTTTCACCAAAAATTGCTGATTTTTTTTTCTTCATTTTCGTGACACAAAAACAGTGACCCCGGTTATGCCGAACTAGCGACATTTTGGACAGGCCTAAAAAAAAAGCATTTTAGAACCATTTTCAAAAAAAAGCTCAGAATTCTTTTTTTCATTTTTTGACACAAAAACAGTGACCCCGGTCATGCCGAACTATCGACATTCTGGACAGGCCTAAAAAAACATTTTAAAACCATTTTCACAAAAAATTGCAGATTTCTATTTTGTCCCTAAAAACGATGACGCCGATCATGCCGAAAAAGCGACATTCTGGACAGGCCTAAAAAAATTTTTTAAAACCATTTTCACCAAAAATGGCTGATTTTTTTTTCTTCATTTTCGTGACACAAAAACAGTGACCCCGGTCATGCCGAACTAGCGACATTCTGGACAGGCCTAAAAAAAACATTTTAAAACCATTTTCACAAAAAATTGTAGATTTCTATTTTTGTCACCAAAAACGATGACTCCGATCATGCCGAACTAGCGACATTTTGGACAGGCCTAAAAAAAAGCATTTTAGAACCATTTTCAAAAAAAAAGCTCAGAATTCTTTTTTTCATTTTTTGACACAAAAACAGTGACCCCGGTCATGCCGAACTATCGACATTCTGGACAGGCCTAAAAAAACATTTTAAAACCATTTTCACAAAAAATTGCAGATTTCTATTTTGTCCCTAAAAACGATGACTCCGATCATGCCGAAAAAGCGACATTCTGGACAGGCCTAAAAAATATTTTAGAACCATTTTCACAAAAATTGCAGATTTCTATTTTTGTCACCAAAAACGATGACTCCGGTCATGCCGAACTAGCGACATTCTGGACAGGCCTAAAAAAAACATTTTAGAACCATTTTCAACAAAAAAGCTCAGAATTCTTTTTTCATTTTTTGACACAAAAACAGTGACCCCGGTCATGCCGAACTATCGACATTCTGGACAGGCCTAAAAAAACATTTTAAAACCATTTTCACAAAAATTGCAGATTTCTATTTTGTCCCTAAAAACGATGACTCCGATCATGCCGAAAAAGCGACATTCTGGACAGGCCTAAAAAAAAATTTAAGAACCATTTTCACAAAAAATTGCAGATATTTTTTTTCATTTTCGTGACACAAAAACAGTGACCCCGGTCATGCCGAACTATCGACATTCTGGACAGGCCTAAAAAAACATTTTAAAACCATTTTCACAAAAAATTGCAGATTTCTATTTTGTCCCTAAAAACGATGACTCCGATCATGCCGAAAAAGCGACATTCTGGACAGGCCTAAAAAAAAATTTTAGAACCATTTTCACCAAAAATTGCTGATTTTTTTTCTTCATTTTCGTGATACAAAAACAGTGACCCCGGTTATGCCGAACTAGCGACATTCTGGACAGGCCTAAAAAAAACATTTTAAAACCATTTTCACAAAAAAATTGTAGATTTCTATTTTTGTCACCAAAAACGAATACTCCGATCATGCCGAACTAGCGACATTCTGGACAGGCCTAAAAAAAAAGCATTTTAGAACCATTTTCAAAAAAAAAGCTCAGAATTCTTTTTCATTTTTTGACACAAAAACAGTGACCCCGGTCATGCCGAACTATCGACATTCTGGACAGGCCTAAAAAAACATTTTAAAACCATTTTCACAAAAATTGCAGATTTCTATTTTGTCCCTAAAAACGATGACTCCGATCATGCCGAAAAAGCGACATTCTGGACAGGCCTAAAAAAAAATTTAGAACCATTTTCACAAAAAATTGCAGATATTTTTTTCTCATTTTCGTGACACAAAAACAGTGACCCCGGTCATGCCGAACTATCGACATTCTGGACAGGCCTAAAAAAAATTTAAAACCATTTTCACCAAAAATGGCAGATTTTTTTTTCATTTTGTGACACAAAAACAGTGACCCGGTCATGCCGAACTATCGACATTCTGGACAGGCCTAAAAAAAACATTTTAAAACCATTTTCACCAAAAATTGCAGATTTCTATTTTGTCCCTAAAAACGATGACTCCGGTCATGCCGAAAAGCGACATTCTGGACAGGCCTAAATTTTTTTAAACCATTTTCACCAAAAATTGCTGATTTTTTTCTTCATTTTCGTGACACAAAAACAGTGACCCCGGTCATGCCGAACTAGCGACATTTTGGACAGGCCTAAAAAAAAAGCATTTTAGAAACATTTTCAAAAAAAAGCTCAGAATCCTTTTTTTCATTTTTTGACACAAAAACAGTGACCCCGGTCATGCCGAACTATCGACATTCTGGACAGGCCTAAAAAAAACATTTTAAAACCATTTTCACAAAAAATTGCAGATTTCTATTTTGTCCCTAAAAACGATGACTCCGATCATGCCGAAAAAGCGACATTCTGGACAGGCCTAAAAAAATTTTTAAAAACCATTTTCACCAAAAATGGCTGATTTTTTTCTTCATTTTGTGACACAAAAACAGTGACCCCGGTCATGCCGAACTAGCGACATTCTGGACAGGCCTAAAAAAACATTTTAAAACCATTTTCACAAAAAATTGTAGATTTCTATTTTTGTCACCAAAAACGATGACTCCGATCATGCCGAACTAGCGACATTCTGGACAGGCCTAAAAAAAAAGCATTTTAGAACCATTTTCAAAAAAAAGCTCAGAATTCTTTTTTTCATTTTTTGACACAAAAACAGTGACCCCGGTCATGCCGAACTATCGACATTCTGGACAGGCCTAAAAAAACATTTTAAAACCATTTTCACCAAAAATTGCAGATTTCTATTTTGTCCCTAAAAACGATGACTCCGATCATGCCGAAAAAGCGACATTCTGGACAGGCCTAAAAAAATTTTTTAGAACCATTTTCACCAAAAATTGCTGATTTTTTTTTCTTCATTTTCGTGACACAAAAAGAGTGACCCCGGTCATGCCGAACTAGCGACATTCTGGACAGGCCTAAAAAAAACATTTTAAAACCATTTTCACAAAAAATTGTAGATTTCTATTTTGTCACCAAAAAACGATGACTCCGATCATGCCGAACTAGCGACATTCTGGACAGGCCTAAAAAAACATTTTAGAACCATTTTCAAAAAAAAGCTCAGAATTTTTTTTTCATTTTTTGACACAAAAACAGTGACCCGTCCGCATGCCGAACTATCGACATTCTGGACAGGCCTAAAAAAACATTTTAAAACCATTTTCACAAAAAATTGCAGATTTCTATTTTGTCCCTAAAAACGATGACTCCGATCATGCCGAAAAAGCGACATTCTGGACAGGCCTAAAAAATTTTTTTAAAACCATTTTCACCAAAAATTGCTGATTTTTTTCTTCATTTTGTGACACAAAAACAGTGACCCCGGTCATGCCGAACTAGCGACATTCTGGACAGGCCTAAAAAAACATTTTAAAACCATTTTCACAAAAAATTGTAGATTTCTATTTTTGTCACCAAAAACGATGACTCCGATCATGCCGAACTAGCGACATTCTGGACAGGCCTAAAAAAGCTTTTTAGAACCATTTTCACAAAAAATTGCTCAGATTTTTTTTTCATTTTGTGACACAAAAACAGTGACCCCGGTCATGCCGAACTAGCGACATTCTGGACAGGCCTAAAAAAACATTTTAAAACCATTTTCACAAAAATTGCAGATTTCTATTTTGTCACCAAAAACGATGACTCCGATCATGCCGAACTAGCGACATTCTGGACAGGCCTAAAAAAAAAGCATTTTAGAACCATTTTCAAAAAAAAAGCTCAGAATTTTTTTTTCATTTTTTGACACAAAAACAGTGACCCCGGTCATGCCGAACTATCGACATTCTGGACAGGCCTAAAAAAACATTTTAAAACCATTTTCACAAAAAATTGCAGATTTCTATTTTGTCCCTAAAAACGATGACTCCGATCATGCCGAAAAAGCGACATTCTGGACAGGCCTAAAAAAATTTTTTAGAACCATTTTCACAAAAAATTGCCAGATATTTTTTTTCATTTTCGTGACACAAAAACAGTGACCCCGGTCATGCCGAACTAGCGACATTCTGGACAGGCCTAAAAAAAACATTTTAAAACCATTTTCACAAAAATTGCAGATTTCTATTTTGTCCCTAAAAACGATGACTCCGATCATGCCGAAAAAGCGACATTCTGGACAGGCCTAAAAAAAAATTTTAAAACCATTTTCACCAAAAATTGCTGATTTTTTTTCTTCATTTTCGTGACACAAAAACAGTGACCCCGGTCATGCCGAACTAGCGACATTCTGGACAGGCCTAAAAAAACATTTTAAAACCATTTTCACAAAAAATTGTAGATTTCTATTTTTGTCACCAAAAACGAAGACTCCGATCATGCCGAACTAGCGACATTCTGGACAGGCCTAAAAAAAAGCATTTTAGAACCATTTTCAAAAAAAAAGCTCAGAATTTTTTTTTCATTTTTTGACACAAAAACAGTGACCCCGGTCATGCCGAACTAGCGACATTCTGGACAGGCCTAAAAAAACATTTTAAAACCATTTTCACAAAAAATTGCAGATTTCTATTTTTGTCACCAAAAACGATGACTCCGATCATGCCGAACTAGCGACATTCTGGACAGGCCTAAAAAAAAGCATTTTAGAACCATTTTCAAAAAAAAGCTCAGAATTCTTTTTTCATTTTTTGACACAAAAACAGTGACCCCGGTCATGCCGAACTATCGACATTCTGGACAGGCCTAAAAAAACATTTTAAAACCATTTTCACAAAAAATTGCAGATTTCTATTTTGTCCCTAAAAACGATGACTCCGATCATGCCGAAAAAGCGACATTCTGGACAGGCCTAAAAAAATTTTAGAACCATTTTCACAAAAAATTGCTAGATTTTTTTTCTTCATTTTGTGACACAAAAACAGTGACCCCGGTCATGCCGAACTAGCGACATTCTGGACAGGCCTAAAAAAACATTTTAAAACCATTTTCACAAAAAATTGCAGATTTCTATTTTGTCACCAAAAACGATGACTCCGATCATGCCGAAATAGCGACATTCTGGACAGGCCTAAAAAAAAATTTTAGAACCATTTTCACCAAAAAATGCTAGATTTTTTTTTTCATTTTTGTGACACAAAAACAGTGACCCCGGTCATGCCGAACTAGCGACATTCTGGACAGGCCTAAAAAAACATTTTAAAACCATTTTCACAAAAAATTGCAGATTTCTATTTTGTCCCTAAAAACGATGACTCCGATCATGCCGAACTAGCGACATTCTGGACAGGCCTAAAGAAAAATTTAAAACCATTTTCACAAAAAATTGCAGATATTTTTTTTCATTTTGTGACACAAAAACAGTGACCCGGTCATGCCGAACTATCGACATTCTGGACAGGCCTAAAAAAACATTTTAAAACCATTTTCACAAAAAATTGCAGATTTCTATTTTGTCCCTAAAAACGATGACTCCGATCATGCCGAAAAAGCGACATTCTGGACAGGCCTAAAAAAATTTTAGAACCATTTTCACAAAAAATTGCTGATATTTTTTTTCATTTTCGTGACACAAAAACAGTGACCCCGGTCATGCCGAACTATCGACATTCTGGACAGGCCTAAAAAAACATTTTAAAACCATTTTCACAAAAAATTGCAGATTTCTATTTTGTCCCTAAAAACGATGACTCCGATCATGCCGAAAAAGCGACATTCTGGACAGGCCTAAAAAAAAATTTAAAACCATTTTCACCAAAAATTGCTGATTTTTTTTTCTTCATTTTCGTGATACAAAAACAGTGACCCCGGTTATGCCGAACTAGCGACATTCTGGACAGGCCTAAAAAAAACATTTTAAAACCATTTTCACAAAAAATTGTAGATTTCTTTTTTTGTCACCAAAAACGATGACTCCGATCATGCCGAACTAGCGACATTTTGGACAGGCCTAAAAAAAAGCATTTTAGAACCATTTTCAAAAAAAAAGCTCAGAATTCTTTTTTTCATTTTTTGACACAAAAACAGTGACCCCGGTCATGCCGAACTATCGACATTCTGGACAGGCCTAAAAAAATTTTTAAAACCATTTTCACCAAAAATGGCTGATTTTTTTTCTTCATTTTTTGACACAAAAACAGTGACCCCGGTCATGCCGAACTATCGACATTCTGGACATGCCTAAAAAAACATTTTAAAACCATTTTCACAAAAAATTGCAGATTTCTATTTTGTCCCTAAAAACGATGACTCCGATCATGCCGAAAAAGCGACATTCTGGACAGGCCTAAAAAAATTTTTTAGAACCATTTTCACAAAAAATTGCAGATATTTTTTTCTCATTTTCGTGACACAAAAACAGTGACCCCGGTCATGCCGAACTATCGACATTCTGGACAGGCCTAAAAAAAAGCATTTTAAAACCATTTTCAAAAAAAAAGCTCAGAATTCTTTTTTTCATTTTTTGACACAAAAAGAGTGACCCCGGTCATGCCGAACTATCATCATTCTGGACAGGCCTAAAGAAAAATTTAAAAACCATTTTCACCAAAAATGGCTGATTTTTTTTTCTTCATTTTTTGACACAAAAACAGTGACCCCGGTCATGCCGAACTATCGACATTCTGGACATGCCTAAAAAAACATTTTAAAACCATTTTCACAAAAAATTGCAGATTTCTATTTTGTCCCTAAAAACGATGACTCCGATCATGCCGAAAAAGCGACATTCTGGACAGGCCTAAAAAAAAAATGTAGAACCATTTTCACCAAAAATTGCTGATTTTTTTTCTTCATTTTCGTGACACAAAAACAGTGACCCCGGTCATGCCAAACTAGCGACATTCTGGACAGGCCTAAAAAAAACATTTTAAAACCATTTTCACTAAAAATTGTAGATTTCTATTTTTGTCACCAAAAACGAAGACTCCGATCATGCCGAACTAGCGACATTTTGGACAGGCCTAAAAAAAAAGCATTTTAGAACCATTTTCAAAAAAAAAGCTCAGAATTATTTTTTTCATTTTTTGACACAAAAACAGTGACCCCGGTCATGCCGAACTATCGACATTCTGGACAGGCCTAAAAAAACATTTTAAAACCATTTTCACAAAAAATTGCAGATTTCTATTTTGTCCCTAAAAACGATGACTCCGATCATGCCGAAAAAGCGACATTTTGGACAGGCCTAAAAAAAAAGCATTTTAGAACCATTTTCAAAAAAAGCTCAGACTTCTTTTTTTCATTTTTTGACACAAAAACAGTGACCCCGGTCATGCCGAACTATCGACATTCTGGACAGGCCTAAAAAAACATTTTAAAACCATTTTCACAAAAAATTGCAGATTTCTATTTTGTCCCTAAAAACGATGACTCCGATCATGCCGAAAAAGCGACATTCTGGACAGGCCTAAAAAAATTTTTAGAACCATTTTCACAAAAAATTGCAGATATTTTTTTTTCATTTTCGTGACACAAAAACAGTGACCCCGGTCATGCCGAACTATCGACATTCTGGACAGGCCTAAAAAAACATTTTAAAACCATTTTCACAAAAAATTGCAGATTTCTATTTTGTCCCTAAAAACGATGACTCCGATCATGCCGAACTATCGTCATTCTGGACAGGCCTAAAAGAAAATTTAAAAACCATTTTCACAAAAAATTGCAGATATTTTTTTCTCATTTTCGTGACACTAAAACAGTGACCCCGGTCATGCCGAACTATCGACATTCTGGACAGGCCTAAAAAAACATTTTAAAACCATTTTCACAAAAAATTGTAGATTTCTATTTTTGTCACCAAAAACGATGACTCCGATCATGCCGAACTAGCGACATTTTGGACAGGCCTAAAAAAAAAGCATTTTAGAACCATTTTCAAAAAAAAAGCTCAGAATTATTTTTTTCATTTTTTGACACAAAAACAGTGACCCCGGTCATGCCGAACTATCATCATTCTGGACAGGCCTAAAGAAAAATTTAAAAACCATTTTCACCAAAAATGGCAGATTTTTTTTTCTTCATTTTTTGACACAAAAACAGTGACCCCGGTCATACCGAACTATCGACATTCTGGACATGCCTAAAAAAACATTTTAAAACCATTTTCACAAAAAATTGCAGATTTCTATTTTGTCCCTAAAAACGATGACTCCGATCATGCCGAAAAAGCGACATTCTGGACAGGCCTAAAAAAAAAATGTAGAACCATTTTCACCAAAAATTGCTGATTTTTTTTTCTCATTTTCGTGACACAAAAACAGTGACCCCGGTCATGCCGAACTATCGACATTCTGGACAGGCCTAAAAAAACATTTTAAAACCATTTTCACCAAAAATTGCAGATTTCTATTTTGTCCCTAAAAACGATGACTCCGATCATGCTGAAAAAGCGACATTCTGGACAGGCCTAAAAAAAACATTTTAAAACCATTTTCACAAAAAATTGTAGATTTCTATTTTTGTCACACAAAACGATGACTCCGATCATGCCGAACTAGCGACATTTTGGACAGGCCTAAAAAAAAAGCATTTTAGAACCATTTTCAAAAAAAAAGCTCAGAATTATTTTTTTCATTTTTTGACACAAAAACAGTGACCCCGGTCATGCCGAACTATCGACATTCTGGACAGGCCTAAAAAAACATTTTAAAACCATTTTCACAAAAAATTGCAGATTTCTATTTTGTCCCTAAAAACGATGACTCCGATCATGCTGAAAAAGCGACATTCTGGACAGGCCTAAAAAAAAATTTAAAACCATTTTCACAAAAAATTGCAGATTTTTTTTCTTCATTTTCGTGACACAAAAACAGTGACCCCGGTCATGCCGAACTAGCGACATTCTGGACAGGCCTAAAAAAAACATTTTAAAACCATTTTCACTAAAAATTGTAGATTTCTATTTTTGTCACCAAAAACGAACACTCCGATCATGCCGAACTAGCGACATTTTGGACAGGCCTAAAAAAAAAGAATTTTAGAACCATTTTCAAAAAAAAAGCTCAGAATTCTTTTTTTCATTTTTTGACACAAAAACAGTGACCCCGGTCATGCCGAACTATCGACATTCTGGACAGGCCTAAAAAAACATTTAAAAACCATTTTCACAAAAAATTGCAGATATTTTTTTCTCATTTTCGTGACACAAAAACAGTGACTCCGGTCATGCCGAACTATCGACATTCTGGACAGGCCTAAAAAAAACATTTTAAAACCATTTTCACAAAAAATTGTAGATTTCTATTTTTGTCACCAAAAACGATGACTCCGATCATGCCGAACTAGCGACATTTTGGACAGGCCTAAATAAAAAGCATTTTAGAACCATTTTCAAAAAAAAAGCTCAGAATTATTTTTTTCATTTTTTGACACAAAAACAGTGCCGAACTATCGTCATTCTGGACAGGCCTAAAAAAAAAATTAAAAACCATTTTCACCAAAAATGGCAGAATTTTTTTTCTTCATTTTTTGACACAAAAACAGTGACCCCGGTCATACCGAACTATCGACATTCTGGACATGCCTAAAAAAACATTTTAAAACCATTTTCACAAAAAATTGCAGATTTCTATTTTGTCCCTAAAAACGCTGACTCCGATCATGCTGAAAAAGCGACATTCTGGACAGGTCTAAAAAAAAAATTTAAAACCATTTTCACCAAAAATTGCTGATTTTTTTTTCTTCATTTTCGTGACACAAAAACAGTGACCCCGGTCATGCCAAACTAGCGACATTCTGGACAGGCCTAAAAAAAACATTTTAAAACCATTTTCACTAAAAATTGTAGATTTCTATTTTTGTCACCAAAAACGAATACTCCGATCATGCCGAACTAGCGACATTTTGGACAGGCCTAAAAAAAAAGAATTTTAGAACCATTTTCAAATTTTTTGACACAAAAACAGTGACCCCGGTCATGCCGAACTATCGACATTCTGGACAGGCCTAAAAAAAACATTTTAAAACCATTTTCACAAAAAATTGTAGATTTCTATTTTGTCCCTAAAAACGATGACTCCGATCATGCCGAAAAAGCGACATTCTGGACAGGCCTAAAAAAAAAGCATTTTAGAACCATTTTCAAAAAAAAGCTCAGAATTTTTTTTTCATTTTTTGACACAAAAACAGTGACCCCGGTCATGCCGAACTATCGACATTCTGGACAGGCCTAAAAAAACATTTTAAAACCATTTTCACAAAAAATTGCAGATTTCTATTTTGTCCCTAAAAACGATGACTCCGATCATGCCGAAAAAGCGACATTCTGGACAGGCCTAAAAAAACATTTTAGAACCATTTTCACAAAAAATTGCTGATATTTTTTTCTCATTTTCGTGACACAAAAACAGTGACCCCGGTCATGCCGAACTATCGACATTCTGGACAGGCCTAAAAAAACATTTTAAAACCATTTTCACAAAAATTGTAGATTTCTATTTTTGTCACCAAAAACGATGACTCCGATCATGCCGAACTAGCGACATTCTGGACAGGCCTAAAAAAAAGCATTTTAGAACCATTTTCAAAAAAAAAGCTCAGAATTTTTTTTTTCATTTTCTGACACAAAAACAGTGACCCCGGTCATGCCGAACTATCGACATTCTGGACAGGCCTAAAAAAAACATTTTAAAACCATTTTCACAAAAATTGCAGATTTCTATTTTTGTCACCAAAAACGATGACTCCGATCATGCCGAACTAGCGACATTCTGGACAGGCCTAAAAAAAAGCATTTTAGAACCATTTTCAAAAAAAGCTCAGAATTATTTTTTCATTTTTTGACACAAAAACAGTGACCCCGGTCATGCCGAACTATCGACATTCTGGACAGGCCTAAAAAAAATTTTAGAACCATTTTCACCAAAAATTGCAGATTTTTTTCTTCATTTTTGACACAAAAACAGTGACCCCGGTCATGCCGAACTATCGACATTCTGGACAGGCCTAAAAAAACATTTTAAAACCATTTTCACAAAAAATTGCAGATTTCTATTTTGTCCCTAAAAACGATGACTCCGATCATGCCGAAAAAGCGACATTCTGGACAGGCCTAAAAAAAATTTAGAACCATTTTCACAAAAAATTGCTGATATTTTTTTCTCATTTTCGTGACACAAAAACAGTGACCCCGGTCATGCCGAACTATCGACATTCTGGACAGGCCTAAAAAAACATTTTAAAACCATTTTCACAAAAATTGTAGATTTCTATTTTTGTCACCAAAAACGATGACTCCGATCATGCCGAACTAGCGACATTCTGGACAGGCCTAAAAAAAAGCATTTTAGAACCATTTTCAAAAAAAAGCTCAGAATTATTTTTTTCATTTTTGACACAAAAACAGTGACCCCGGTCATGCCGAACTATCGACATTCTGGACAGGCCTAAAAAAAAAATTAAAAAACATTTTCACCAAAAATGGCAGATTTTTTTCTTCATTTTTGACACAAAAACAGTGACCCCGGTCATACCGAACTATCGACATTCTGGACAGGCCTAAAAAAAACATTTTAAAACCATTTTCACAAAAAATTGCAGATTTCTATTTTGTCCCTAAAAACGATGACTCCGATCATGCCGAAAAAGCGACATTCTGGACAGGCCTAAAAAAAATTTAGAACCATTTTCACAAAAAATTGCTGATTTTTTTTTTCATTTTCGTGACACAAAAACAGTGACCCCGGTCATGCCGAACTATCGACATTCTGGACAGGCCTAAAAAAAACATTTTAAAACCATTTTCACAAAAAATTGTAGATTTCTATTTTTGTCACCAAAAACAGTGACTCCGGTCATGCCGAACTATCGACATTCTGGACAGGCCTAAAAAAAACATTTTAAAACCATTTTCACAAAAAATTGTAGATTTCTATTTTTGTCACCAAAAACGATGACTCCGATCATGCCGAACTAGCGACATTTTGGACAGGCCTAAATAAAAAGCATTTTAGAACCATTTTCAAAAAAAAAGCTCAGAATTATTTTTTTCATTTTTTGACACAAAAACAGTGCCGAACTATCGTCATTCTGGACAGGCCTAAAAAAAAAATTAAAAACCATTTTCACCAAAAATGGCTGAATTTTTTTTCTTCATTTTTTGACACAAAAACAGTGACCCCGGTCATACCGAACTATCGACATTCTGGACATGCCTAAAAAAACATTTTAAAACCATTTTCACAAAAAATTGCAGATTTCTATTTTGTCCCTAAAAACGATGACTCCGATCATGCCGAAAAAGCGACATTCTGGACAGGCCTAAAAAAAAATTTAAAACCATTTTCACAAAAAATTGCAGATTTTTTTTTCTTCATTTTCGTGACACAAAAACAGTGACCCCGGTCATGCCAAACTAGCGACATTCTGGACAGGCCTAAAAAAACATTTTAAAACCATTTTCACAAAAAATTGCAGATTTCTATTTTTGTCACCAAAAACGAAGACTCCGATCATGCCGAACTAGCGACATTCTGGACAGGCCTAAAAAAAAGAATTTTAGAACCATTTTCAACAAAAAAAGCTCAGATATTCTTTTTTCATTTTGTGACACAAAAACAGTGACCCCGGTCATGCCGAACTATCGACATTCTGGACAGGCCTAAAAAAACATTTTAAAACCATTTTCACAAAAAATTGCAGATTTCTATTTTGTCCCTAAAAACGATGACTCCGATCATGCCGAAAAAGCGACATTTTGGACAGGCCTAAAAAAAGCATTTTAGAACCATTTTCACAAAAAAGCTCAGATATTTTTTTTCATTTTGTGACACAAAAACAGTGACCCCGGTCATGCCGAACTATCGACATTCTGGACAGGCCTAAAAAAACATTTTAAAACCATTTTCACAAAAAATTGCAGATTTCTATTTTGTCCCTAAAAACGATGACTCCGATCATGCCGAACTATCGACATTCTGGACAGGCCTAAAAAAACATTTTAAAACCATTTTCACAAAAAATTGCAGATATTTTTTTCTCATTTTCGTGACACAAAAACAGTGACCCCGGTCATGCCGAACTATCGACATTCTGGACAGGCCTAAAAAAAACATTTGAAAACCATTTTCACAAAAAATTGCAGATTTCTATTTTGTCCCTAAAAACGATGACTCCGATCATGCCGAAAAAGCGACATTCTGGACAGGCCTAAAAAAAAAATGTAGAACCATTTTCACCAAAAATTGCTGATTTTTTTTTCTCATTTTCGTGACACAAAAACAGTGACCCCGGTCATGCCGAACTATCGACATTCTGGACAGGCCTAAAAAAAACATTTTAAAACCATTTTCACAAAAAAATTGCAGATTTCTATTTTGTCCCTAAAAACGCTGACTCCGATCATGCTGAAAAAGCGACATTCTGGACAGGTCTAAAAAAAAATTTAAAACCATTTTCACCAAAAATTGCTGATTTTTTTTTCTTCATTTTCGTGACACAAAAACAGTGACCCCGGTCATGCCAAACTAGCGACATTCTGGACAGGCCTAAAAAAAACATTTTAAAAACATTTTCACCAAAAATTGCAGATTTCTATTTTGTCCCTAAAAACGATGACTCCGATCATGTTGAAAAAGCGACATTCTGGACAGGTCTAAAAAAATTTTTAGAACCATTTTCACAAAAAATTGCAGATATTTTTTTTCATTTTCGTGACACAAAAACAGTGACCCCGGTCATGCCGAACTATCGACATTCTGGACAGGCCTAAAAAAACATTTTAAAACCATTTTCACAAAAAATTGCAGATTTCTATTTTGTCCCTAAAAACGATGACTCCGATCATGCCGAAAAAGCGACATTCTGGACAGGCCTAAAAAAATTTTTAGAACCATTTTCACAAAAAATTGCTGATATTTTTTTCTCATTTTCGTGACACAAAAACAGTGACCCCGGTCATGCCGAACTATCGACATTCTGGACAGGCCTAAAAAAAACATTTTAAAACCATTTTCACAAAAAATTGTAGATTTCTATTTTTGTCACCAAAAACGATGACTCCGATCATGCCGAACTAGCGACATTTTGGACAGGCCTAAAAAAAAGCATTTTAGAACCATTTTCAAAAAAAAAGCTCAGAATTATTTTTTTCATTTTTTGACACAAAAACAGTGACCCCGGTCATGCCGAACTATCGTCATTCTGGACAGGCCTAAAAAAAAATTTAAAAACCATTTTCACCAAAAATGGCTGATTTTTTTTTCTTCATTTTTTGACACAAAAACAGTGACCCCGGTCATACCGAACTATCGACATTCTGGACAGGCCTAAAAAAACATTTTAAAACCATTTTCACAAAAAATTGCAGATTTCTATTTTGTCCCTAAAAACGATGACTCCGATCATGCTGAAAAAGCGACATTCTGGACAGGCCTAAAAAAAAATTTTAGAACCATTTTCACAAAAAATTGCTGATTTTTTTTTCTCATTTTCGTGACACAAAAACAGTGACCCCGGTCATGCCGAACTATCGACATTCTGGACAGGCCTAAAAAAAACATTTTAAAACCATTTTCACAAAAAATTGTAGATTTCTATTTTTGTCACCAAAAACGATGACTCCGATCATGCCGAACTAGCGACATTTTGGACAGGCCTAAAAAAAAGCATTTTAGAACCATTTTCAAAAAAAAAGCTCAGAATTATTTTTTTCATTTTTTGACACAAAAACAGTGACCCCGGTCATGCCGAACTATCGACATTCTGGACAGGCCTAAAAAAAAATTTTAAAACCATTTTCACCAAAAATGGCTGATTTTTTTTTCTTCATTTTTTGACACAAAAACAGTGACCCCGGTCATACCGAACTATCGACATTCTGGACATGCCTAAAAAAACATTTTAGAACCATTTTCACAAAAAATTGCAGATTTCTATTTTGTCCCTAAAAACGATGACTCCGATCATGCCGAAAAAGCGACATTCTGGACAGGCCTAAAAAAAAAATTTAGAACCATTTTCACCAAAAATTGCTGATTTTTTTTCTCATTTTCGTGACACAAAAACAGTGACCCCGGTCATGCCGAACTATCGACATTCTGGACAGGCCTAAAAAAAACATTTTAAAACCATTTTCACAAAAAAATTGCAGATTTCTATTTTGTCCCTAAAAACGCTGACTCCGATCATGCTGAAAAAGCGACATTCTGGACAGGTCTAAAAAAAAATTAGAACCATTTTCACCAAAAATTGCTGATTTTTTTTCTTCATTTTCGTGACACAAAAACAGTGACCCCGGTCATGCCGAACTAGCGACATTCTGGACAGGCCTAAAAAAACATTTTAAAACCATTTTCACAAAAATTGCAGATTTCTATTTTGTCCCTAAAAACGATGACTCCGATCATGTTGAAAAAGCGACATTCTGGACAGGTCTAAAAAAATTTTAGAACCATTTTCACAAAAAATTGCAGATATTTTTTTTCATTTTCGTGACACAAAAACAGTGACCCCGGTCATGCCGAACTATCGACATTCTGGACAGGCCTAAAAAAACATTTTAAAACCATTTTCACAAAAAATTGCAGATTTCTATTTTGTCCCTAAAAACGATGACTCCGATCATGCCGAACTAGCGACATTTTGGACAGGCCTAAATAAAAAGCATTTTAGAACCATTTTCAAAAAAAAAGCTCAGAATTATTTTTTTCATTTTTTGACACAAAAACAGTGACCCCGGTCATGCCGAACTATCGACATTCTGGACAGGCCTAAAAAAAATTTTTAAAACCATTTTCACCAAAAATGGCTGATTTTTTTTCTTCATTTTTTGACACAAAAACAGTGACCCCGGTCATACCGAACTATCGACATTCTGGACATGCCTAAAAAAACATTTTAAAACCATTTTCACAAAAAATTGCAGATTTCTATTTTGTCCCTAAAAACGATGACTCCGATCATGCCGAAAAAGCGACATTCTGGACAGGCCTAAAAAAAAAATTTTAGAACCATTTTCACCAAAAATTGCTGATTTTTTTTTCTTCATTTTCGTGACACAAAAACAGTGACCCCGGTCATGCCAAACTAGCGACATTCTGGACAGGCCTAAAAAAAACATTTTAAAACCATTTTCACTAAAAATTGTAGATTTCTATTTTTGTCACCAAAAACGAATACTCCGATCATGCCGAACTAGCGACATTTTGGACAGGCCTAAAAAAAAGCATTTTAGAACCATTTTCAAAAAAAAAGCTCAGAATTATTTTTTTCATTTTTTGACACAAAAACAGTGACCCCGGTCATGCCGAACTATCGACATTCTGGACAGGCCTAAAAAAACATTTAAAAACCATTTTCACAAAAAATGGCAGATTTTTTTCTTCATTTTCGTGACACAAAAACAGTGACCCCGGTCATGCCGAACTATCGACATTCTGGACAGGCCTAAAAAAACATTTTAAAACCATTTTCACAAAAAATTGCAGATTTCTATTTTGTCCCTAAAAACGATGACTCCGATCATGCCGAAAAAGCGACATTCTGGACAGGCCTAAAAAAAAATTTAGAACCATTTTCACAAAAAATTGCTAGATTTTTTTCTTCATTTTCGTGACACAAAAACAGTGACCCCGGTCATGCCGAACTATCGACATTCTGGACAGGCCTAAAAAAAACATTTTAAAACCATTTTCACAAAAAATTGTAGATTTCTATTTTTGACACGAAAACAGTGACCCCGGTCATGCCGAACTATCGACATTCTGGACAGGCCTAAAAAAACATTTTAAAACCATTTTCACAAAAAATTGTAGATTTCTATTTTTGTCACCAAAAACGATGACTCCGATCATGCCGAACTAGCGACATTTTGGACAGGCCTAAAAAAAAAGCATTTTAGAACCATTTTCAAAAAAAAAGCTCAGAATTATTTTTTTCATTTTTTGACACAAAAACAGTGTCATGCCGAACTATCGTCATTCTGGACAGGCCTAAAAAAAATTTAAAACCATTTTCACCAAAAATGGCTGATTTTTTTTTCTTCATTTTTTGACACAAAAACAGTGACCCCGGTCATACCGAACTATCGACATTCTGGACATGCCTAAAAAAACATTTTAAAACCATTTTCACAAAAAATTGCAGATTTCTATTTTGTCCCTAAAAACGATGACTCCGATCATGCTGAAAAAGCGACATTCTGGACAGGTCTAAAAAAAAATTTTAAAACCATTTTCACCAAAAATTGCTGATTTTTTTTTCTTCATTTTCGTGACACAAAAACAGTGACCCCGGTCATGCCAAACTAGCGACATTCTGGACAGGCCTAAAAAAAACATTTTAAAACCATTTTCACTAAAAATTGTAGATTTCTATTTTTGTCACCAAAAACGAATACTCCGATCATGCCGAACTAGCGACATTTTGGACAGGCCTAAAAAAAAGAATTTTAGAACCATTTTCAAATTTTTTGACACAAAAACAGTGACCCCGGTCATGCCGAACTATCGACATTCTGGACAGGCCTAAAAAAACATTTTAAAACCATTTTCACAAAAAATTGCAGATTTCTATTTTGTCCCTAAAAACGATGACTCCGATCATGCCGAAAAAGCGACATTTTGGACAGGCCTAAAAAAAAAGCATTTTAGAACCATTTTCAAAAAAATGCTCAGAATTTTTTTTTCATTTTTTGACACAAAAACAGTGACCCCGGTCATGCCGAACTATCGACATTCTGGACAGGCCTAAAAAAACATTTTAAAACCATTTTCACAAAAAATTGCAGATTTCTATTTTGTCCCTAAAAACGATGACTCCGATCATGCCGAACTATCGACATTCTGGACAGGCCTAAAAAAACATTTTAAAACCATTTTCACAAAAAATTGCAGATATTTTTTCTTCATTTTCGTGACACAAAAACAGTGACCCCGGTCATGCCGAACTATCGACATTCTGGACAGGCCTAAAAAAACATTTTAAAACCATTTTCACAAAAATTGCAGATTTCTATTTTGTCCCTAAAAACGATGACTCCGATCATGCCGAAAAAGCGACATTCTGGACAGGCCTAAAAAAAAAATGTAGAACCATTTTCACCAAAAATTGCTGATTTTTTTTTCTCATTTTCGTGACACAAAAACAGTGACCCCGGTCATGCCGAACTATCGACATTCTGGACAGGCCTAAAAAAACATTTTAAAACCATTTTCACAAAAAATTGCAGATTTCTATTTTGTCCCTAAAAACGATGACTCCGATCATGCTGAAAAAGCGACATTCTGGACAGGTCTAAAAAAAAATTTAGAACCATTTTCACCAAAAATTGCTGATTTTTTTTCTTCATTTTCGTGACACAAAAACAGTGACCCCGGTCATGCCAAACTAGCGACATTCTGGACAGGCCTAAAAAAAACATTTTAAAAACATTTTCACCAAAAATTGCAGATTTCTATTTTGTCCCTAAAAACGATGACTCCGATCATGTTGAAAAAGCGACATTCTGGACAGGTAAAAAAAATTTTTAGAACCATTTTCACAAAAAATTGCAGATATTTTTTTTCATTTTCGTGACACAAAAACAGTGACCCCGGTCATGCCGAACTATCGACATTCTGGACAGGCCTAAAAAAACATTTTAAAACCATTTTCACAAAAAATTGCAGATTTCTATTTTGTCCCTAAAAACGATGACTCCGATCATGCCGAAAAAGCGACATTCTGGACAGGCCTAAAAAAATTTTTAGAACCATTTTCACAAAAAATTGCTGATATTTTTTTCTCATTTTCGTGACACAAAAACAGTGACCCCGGTCATGCCGAACTATCGACATTCTGGACAGGCCTAAAAAAACATTTTAAAACCATTTTCACAAAAAATTGTAGATTTCTATTTTTGTCACCAAAAACGATGACTCCGATCATGCCGAACTAGCGACATTTTGGACAGGCCTAAAAAAAAAGCATTTTAGAACCATTTTCAAAAAAAAGCTCAGAATTATTTTTTTCATTTTTTGACACAAAAACAGTGACCCCGGTCATGCCGAACTATCGTCATTCTGGACAGGCCTAAAAAAAATTTAAAAACCATTTTCACCAAAAATGGCAGATTTTTTTTTCTTCATTTTCGTGACACAAAAACAGTGACCCCGGTCATGCCGAACTATCGACATTCTGGACAGGCCTAAAAAAACATTTTAAAACCATTTTCACAAAAAATTGCAGATTTCTATTTTGTCCCTAAAAACGATGACTCCGATCATGCTGAAAAAGCGACATTCTGGACAGGTCTAAAAAAAAATTTTAGAACCATTTTCACCAAAAATTGCTGATTTTTTTTTCTCATTTTCGTGACACAAAAACAGTGACCCCGGTCATGCCGAACTATCGACATTCTGGACAGGCCTAAAAAAACATTTTAAAACCATTTTCACAAAAAATTGTAGATTTCTATTTTTGTCACCAAAAACGATGACTCCGATCATGCCGAACTAGCGACATTTTGGACAGGCCTAAAAAAAAAGCATTTTAGAACCATTTTCAAAAAAAAAGCTCAGAATTATTTTTTTCATTTTTTGACACAAAAACAGTGACCCCGGTCATGCCGAACTATCATCATTCTGGACAGGCCTAAAGAAAAATTTAAAAACCATTTTCACCAAAAATGGCAGATTTTTTTTTCTTCATTTTTTGACACAAAAACAGTGACCCCGGTCATGCCGAACTATCGACATTCTGGACATGCCTAAAAAAACATTTTAAAACCATTTTCACAAAAAATTGCAGATTTCTATTTTGTCCCTAAAAACGATGACTCCGATCATGCCGAAAAAGCGACATTCTGGACAGGCCTAAAAAAAAATGTAGAACCATTTTCACCAAAAATTGCTGATTTTTTTTTCTCATTTTCGTGACACAAAAACAGTGACCCCGGTCATGCCGAACTATCGACATTCTGGACAGGCCTAAAAAAAACATTTTAAAACCATTTTCACAAAAAAATTGCTGATTTCTATTTTGTCCCTAAAAACGCTGACTCCGATCATGCTGAAAAAGCGACATTCTGAGAAGGTCTAAAAAAAAATTAAAACCATTTTCACCAAAAATTGCTGATTTTTTTTTCTTCATTTTCGTGACACAAAAACAGTGACCCCGGTCATGCCAAACTAGCGACATTCTGGACAGGCCTAAAAAAAACATTTTAAAACCATTTTCACCAAAAATTGCAGATTTCTATTTTGTCCCTAAAAACGATGACTCCGATCATGTTGAAAAAGCGACATTCTGGACAGGTCAAAAAAAATTTTAGAACCATTTTCACAAAAAATTGCAGATATTTTTTTTGCATTTTCGTGACACAAAAACAGTGACCCCGGTCATGCCGAACTATCGACATTCTGGACAGGCCTAAAAAAACATTTTAAAACCATTTTCACAAAAAATTGCAGATTTCTATTTTGTCCCTAAAAACGATGACTCCGATCATGCCGAACTAGCGACATTTTGGACAGGCCTAAATAAAAAGCATTTTAGAACCATTTTCAAAAAAAAAGCTCAGAATTATTTTTTTCATTTTTTGACACAAAAACAGTGACCCCGGTCATGCCGAACTATCGTCATTCTGGACAGGCCTAAAAAAAATTTTTAAAACCATTTTCACCAAAAATGGCTGATTTTTTTTTCTTCATTTTTTGACACAAAAACAGTGACCCCGGTCATACCGAACTATCGACATTCTGGACATGCCTAAAAAAACATTTTAAAACCATTTTCACAAAAAATTGCAGATTTCTATTTTGTCCCTAAAAACGCTGACTCCGATCATGCTGAAAAAGCGACATTCTGGACAGGTCTAAAAAAAAAATTTAAAACCATTTTCACCAAAAATTGCTGATTTTTTTTTCTTCATTTTCGTGACACAAAAACAGTGACCCCGGTCATGCCAAACTAGCGACATTCTGGACAGGCCTAAAAAAAACATTTTAAAACCATTTTCACTAAAAATTGTAGATTTCTATTTTTGTCACCAAAAACGAATACTCCGATCATGCCGAACTAGCGACATTTTGGACAGGCCTAAAAAAAAAGCATTTTAGAACCATTTTCAAAAAAAAAGCTCAGAATTATTTTTTTCATTTTTTGACACAAAAACAGTGACCCCGGTCATGCCGAACTATCGACATTCTGGACAGGCCTAAAAAATCATTTAAAAACCATTTTCACAAAAAATTGCAGATATTTTTTTTTCATTTTCGTGACACAAAAACAGTGACCCCGGTCATGCCGAACTATCGACATTCTGGACAGGCCTAAAAAAACATTTTAAAACCATTTTCACAAAAAATTGCAGATTTCTATTTTGTCCCTAAAAACGATGACTCCGATCATGCCGAAAAAGCGACATTCTGGACAGGTCTAAAAAAAAATTTAAAACCATTTTCACCAAAAATTGCTGATTTTTTTTTCTTCATTTTCGTGACACAAAAACAGTGACCCCGGTCATGCCAAACTAGCGACATTCTGGACAGGCCTAAAAAAACATTTTAAAACCATTTTCACTAAAAATTGTAGATTTCTATTTTTGTCACCAAAAACGAATACTCCGATCATGCCGAACTAGCGACATTTTGGACAGGCCTAAAAAAAAGCATTTTAGAACCATTTTCAAAAAAAAGCTCAGAATTATTTTTTTCATTTTTTGACACAAAAACAGTGACCCCGGTCATGCCGAACTATCGACATTCTGGACAGGCCTAAAAAAACATTTAAAAACCATTTTCACAAAAAATTGCAGATATTTTTTTTTCATTTTCGTGACACAAAAACAGTGACCCCGGTCATGCCGAACTATCGACATTCTGGACAGGCCTAAAAAAACATTTTAAAACCATTTTCACAAAAAATTGCAGATTTCTATTTTGTCCCTAAAAACGATGACTCCGATCATGCCGAAAAAGCGACATTCTGGACAGGCCTAAAAAAATTTTTTAGAACCATTTTCACAAAAAATTGCAGATATTTTTTTCTCATTTTCGTGACACAAAAACAGTGACCCCGGTCATGCCGAACTATCGACATTCTGGACAGGCCTAAAAAAACATTTTAAAACCATTTTCACAAAAAATTGTAGATTTCTATTTTTGTCACCAAAAACGATGACTCCGATCATGCCGAACTAGCGACATTTTGGACAGGCCTAAAAAAAAAGCATTTTAGAACCATTTTCAAAAAAAAAGCTCAGAATTATTTTTTTCATTTTTTGACACAAAAACAGTGACCCCGGTCATGCCGAACTATCGTCATTCTGGACAGGCCTAAAAAAATTTAAAAACCATTTTCACCAAAAATGGCAGATTTTTTTTTCTTCATTTTTTGACACAAAAACAGTGACCCCGGTCATACCGAACTATCGACATTCTGGACAGGCCTAAAAAAACATTTTAAAACCATTTTCACAAAAAATTGCAGATTTCTATTTTGTCCCTAAAAACGATGACTCCGATCATGCTGAAAAAGCGACATTCTGGACAGGTCTAAAAAAAAATTTAAAACCATTTTCACCAAAAATTGCTGATTTTTTTTCTTCATTTTCGTGACACAAAAACAGTGACCCCGGTCATGCCAAACTAGCGACATTCTGGACAGGCCTAAAAAAAACATTTTAAAACCATTTTCACTAAAAATTGTAGATTTCTATTTTTGTCACCAAAAACGAATACTCCGATCATGCCGAACTAGCGACATTTTGGACAGGCCTAAAAAAAAAGCATTTTAGAACCATTTTCAAAAAAAAAGCTCAGAATTATTTTTTTCATTTTTTGACACAAAAACAGTGACCCCGGTCATGCCGAACTATCGACATTCTGGACAGGCCTAAAAAAACATTTTAAAACCATTTTCACAAAAAATTGCAGATATTTTTTTCATTTTCGTGACACAAAAACAGTGACCCCGGTCATGCCGAACTATCGACATTCTGGACAGGCCTAAAAAAACATTTTAAAACCATTTTCACAAAAAATTGCAGATTTCTATTTTGTCCCTAAAAACGATGACTCCGATCATGCTGAAAAAGCGACATTCTGGACAGGTCTAAAAAAATTTTTAAACCATTTTCACCAAAAATTGCAGATTTTTTTTTCTTCATTTTCGTGACACAAAAACAGTGACCCCGGTCATGCCAAACTAGCGACATTCTGGACAGGCCTAAAAAAAACATTTTAAAACCATTTTCACTAAAAATTGTAGATTTCTATTTTTGTCACCAAAAACGAATACTCCGATCATGCCGAACTAGCGACATTTTGGACAGGCCTAAAAAAAAAGCATTTTAGAACCATTTTCAAAAAAAAAGCTCAGAATTATTTTTTTCATTTTTTGACACAAAAACAGTGACCCCGGTCATGCCGAACTATCGACATTCTGGACAGGCCTAAAAAACATTTAAAAACCATTTTCACAAAAAATTGCAGATATTTTTTTTTCATTTTCGTGACACAAAAACAGTGACCCCGGTCATGCCGAACTATCGACATTCTGGACAGGCCTAAAAAAACATTTTAAAACCATTTTCACAAAAAATTGCAGATTTCTATTTTGTCCCTAAAAACGATGACTCCGATCATGCTGAAAAAGCGACATTCTGGACAGGTCTAAAAAAAAATTTAGAACCATTTTCACCAAAAATTGCTGATTTTTTTTCTTCATTTTCGTGACACAAAAACAGTGACCCCGGTCATGCCAAACTAGCGACATTCTGGACAGGCCTAAAAAAAACATTTTAAAACCATTTTCACTAAAAATTGTAGATTTCTATTTTTGTCACCAAAAACGAATACTCCGATCATGCCGAACTAGCGACATTTTGGACAGGCCTAAAAAAAAAGCATTTTAGAACCATTTTCAAAAAAAAGCTCAGAATTATTTTTTCATTTTTTGACACAAAAACAGTGACCCCGGTCATGCCGAACTATCGACATTCTGGACAGGCCTAAAAAAAAATTTAAAACCATTTTCACAAAAAATTGCAGATATTTTTTTTTCATTTTCGTGACACAAAAACAGTGACCCCGGTCATGCCGAACTATCGACATTCTGGACAGGCCTAAAAAAACATTTTAAAACCATTTTCACAAAAAATTGCAGATTTCTATTTTGTCCCTAAAAACGATGACTCCGATCATGCCGAAAAAGCGACATTCTGGACAGGTCTAAAAAAATTTTTAGAACCATTTTCACCAAAAAATTGCAGATTTTTTTTTTCATTTTCGTGACACAAAAACAGTGACCCCGGTCATGCCGAACTAGCGACATTCTGGACAGGCCTAAAAAAACATTTTAAAACCATTTTCACTAAAAATTGTAGATTTCTATTTTTGTCACCAAAAACGATGACTCCGATCATGCCGAACTAGCGACATTTTGGACAGGCCTAAAAAAAAGCATTTTAGAACCATTTTCAAAAAAAAGCTCAGAATTTTTTTTTCATTTTTTGACACAAAAACAGTGACCCCGGTCATGCCGAACTATCGACATTCTGGACAGGCCTAAAAAAATTTAAAAACCATTTTCACAAAAAATTGCAGATATTTTTTCTCATTTTCGTGACACAAAAACAGTGACCCCGGTCATGCCGAACTATCGACATTCTGGACAGGCCTAAAAAAACATTTTAAAACCATTTTCACAAAAAATTGCAGATTTCTATTTTTGTCACCAAAAACGATGACTCCGATCATGCCGAACTAGCGACATTCTGGACAGGCCTAAAAAAAAGCATTTTAGAACCATTTTCAAAAAAAAAGCTCAGAATTTTTTTTTCATTTTTTGACACAAAAACAGTGACCCCGGTCATGCCGAACTATCGACATTCTGGACAGGCCTAAAAAATTTTTAAAACCATTTTCACCAAAAATGGCAGATTTTTTTCTTCATTTTTGACACAAAAACAGTGACCCCGGTCATACCGAACTATCGACATTCTGGACAGGCCTAAAAAAACATTTTAAAACCATTTTCACAAAAAATTGCAGATTTCTATTTTGTCCCTAAAAACGATGACCCCGGTCATGCCGAACTATCGACATTCTGGACAGGCCTAAAAAAACATTTAAAAACCATTTTCACAAAAAATTGCAGATATTTTTTTTTCATTTTCGTGACACAAAAACAGTGACCCCGGTCATGCCGAACTATCGACATTCTGGACAGGCCTAAAAAAACATTTTAAAACCATTTTCACAAAAAATTGCAGATTTCTATTTTGTCCCTAAAAACGATGACTCCGATCATGCCGAAAAAGCGACATTCTGGACAGGTCTAAAAAAATTTTTAGAACCATTTTCACAAAAAATTGCAGATATTTTTTCTTCATTTTCGTGACACAAAAACAGTGACCCCGGTCATGCCAAACTATCGACATTCTGGACAGGCCTAAAAAAAACATTTTAAAACCATTTTCACTAAAAATTGTAGATTTCTATTTTTGTCACCAAAAACGATGACTCCGATCATGCCGAACTAGCGACATTCTGGACAGGCCTAAAAAAAAGCATTTTAGAACCATTTTCAAAAAAAAAGCTCAGAATTCTTTTTTTCATTTTTTGACACAAAAACAGTGACCCCGGTCATGCCGAACTATCGACATTCTGGACAGGCCTAAAAAAAATTTTAAAACCATTTTCACAAAAATTGCAGATATTTTTTCTCATTTTCGTGACACAAAAACAGTGACCCCGGTCATGCCGAACTATCGACATTCTGGACAGGCCTAAAAAAACATTTTAAAACCATTTTCACAAAAAATTGCAGATTTCTATTTTTGTCCCCAAAAACGATGACTCCGATCATGCCGAACTAGCGACATTCTGGACAGGCCTAAAAAAAAGCATTTTAGAACCATTTTCACAAAAAAAGCTCAGAATTTTTTTTTCATTTTTGTGACACAAAAACAGTGACCCCGGTCATGCCGAACTATCGACATTCTGGACAGGCCTAAAAAAATATTTTAAAACCATTTTCACCAAAAATGGCTGATTTTTTTCTTCATTTTTGACACAAAAACAGTGACCCCGGTCATACCGAACTATCGACATTCTGGACATGCCTAAAAAAACATTTTAAAACCATTTTCACAAAAAATTGCAGATTTCTATTTTGTCCCTAAAAACGATGACTCCGGTCATGCCGAACTATCGACATTCTGGACAGGCCTAAAAAAAATTTTAGAACCATTTTCACAAAAAATTGCAGATATTTTTTTTTCATTTTCGTGACACAAAAACAGTGACCCCGGTCATGCCGAACTATCGACATTCTGGACAGGCCTAAAAAACATTTTAAAACCATTTTCACAAAAAATTGCAGATTTCTATTTTGTCCCTAAAAACGATGACTCCGATCATGCCGAAAAAGCGACATTCTGGACAGGCCTAAAAAAATTTTTTAGAACCATTTTCACAAAAAATTGCAGATATTTTTTCTCATTTTCGTGACACAAAAACAGTGACCCCGGTCATGCCGAACTATCGACATTCTGGACAGGCCTAAAAAAACATTTTAAAACCATTTTCACTAAAAATTGTAGATTTCTATTTTTGTCACCAAAAACGATGACTCCGATCATGCCGAACTAGCGACATTTTGGACAGGCCTAAAAAAAAGCATTTTAGAACCATTTTCAAAAAAAAAGCTCAGAATTCTTTTTTTCATTTTTTGACACAAAAACAGTGACCCCGGTCATGCCGAACTATCGACATTCTGGACAGGCCTAAAAAAATTTTAAAACCATTTTCACAAAAAATTGCAGATTTTTTTCTCATTTTCGTGACACAAAAACAGTGACCCCGGTCATGCCGAACTATCGACATTCTGGACAGGCCTAAAAAAACATTTTAAAACCATTTTCACAAAAAATTGCAGATTTCTATTTTTGTCACCAAAAACGATGACTCCGATCATGCCGAAATAGCGACATTTTGGACAGGCCTAAAAAAAAGCATTTTAGAACCATTTTCAACAAAAAAGCTCAGAATTTTTTTTTCATTTTGTGACACAAAAACAGTGACCCCGGTCATGCCGAACTAGCGACATTCTGGACAGGCCTAAAAAAATATTTTAAAACCATTTTCACCAAAAATTGCAGATTTTTTTCTTCATTTTTGACACAAAAACAGTGACCCCGGTCATGCCGAACTAGCGACATTCTGGACAGGCCTAAAAAAACATTTTAGAACCATTTTCACAAAAAATTGCAGATTTCTATTTTGTCACTAAAAACGGTGACTCCGATCATGCCGAACTAGCGACATTCTGGACAGGCCTAAAAAAACATTTAGAACCATTTTCACAAAAAATTGCAGATATTTTTTTTCATTTTCGTGACACAAAAACAGTGACCCCGGTCATGCCGAACTATCGACATTCTGGACAGGCCTAAAAAAACATTTTAAAACCATTTTCACAAAAAATTGCAGATTTCTATTTTGTCCCTAAAAACGATGACTCCGATCATGCCGAAAAAGCGACATTCTGGACAGGCCTAAAAAATTTTTAGAACCATTTTCACCAAAAAATTGCTGATTTTTTTTCTTCATTTTCGTGACACAAAAACAGTGACCCCGGTCATGCCAAACTAGCGACATTCTGGACAGGCCTAAAAAAAAATTTTAAAAACATTTTCAATAAAAATTGTAGATTTCTATTTTTGTCACCAAAAACGATTACTCCGATCATGCCGAACTAGCGACATTTTGGACAGGCCTAAAAAAAAAGCATTTTAGAACCATTTTCAAAAAAAACTCAGAATTCTTTTTTTCATTTTTTGACACAAAAACAGTGACCCCGGTCATGCCGAACTATCGTCATTCTGGACAGGCCTAAAAAAAATTTAAAAACCATTTTCACAAAAAATTGCAGATATTTTTTCTCATTTTCGTGACACAAAAACAGTGACCCCGGTCATGCCGAACTATCGACATTCTCGACATGCCTAAAAAAACATTTTAAAACCATTTTCACAAAAAATTGCAGATTTCTATTTTGTCACTAAAAACGATGACTCCGATCATGCCGAAAAAGCGACATTCTGGACAGGCCTAAAAAAAATTGTAGAACCATTTTCACAAAAAATTGCAGATATTTTTTCTTCATTTTCGTGACACAAAAACAGTGACCCCGGTCATGCCGAACTATCGACATTCTGGACATGCCTAAAAAAACATTTTAAAACCATTTTCACAAAAAATTGCAGATTTCTATTTTGTCCCTAAAAACGATGACTCCGATCATGCTGAAAAAGCGACATTCTGGACAGGTCTAAAAAAAATTTAAAACCATTTTCACCAAAAATTGCTAGATTTTTTTTCTTCATTTTCGTGACACAAAAACAGTGACCCCGGTCATGCCAAACTAGCGACATTCTGGACAGGCCTAAAAAAACATTTTAAAACCATTTTCACTAAAAATTGTAGATTTCTATTTTTGTCACCAAAAACGAATACTCCGATCATGCCGAACTAGCGACATTTTGGACAGGCCTAAAAAAAAAGCATTTTAGAACCATTTTCAAAAAAAAGCTCAGAATTATTTTTTTCATTTTTTGACACAAAAACAGTGACCCCGGTCATGCCGAACTATCGACATTCTGGACAGGCCTAAAAAAACATTTAAAAACCATTTTCACAAAAAATTGCAGATATTTTTTTCATTTTCGTGACACAAAAACAGTGACCCCGGTCATGCCGAACTATCGACATTCTGGACAGGCCTAAAAAAACATTTTAAAACCATTTTCACAAAAAATTGCAGATTTCTATTTTGTCCCTAAAAACGATGACTCCGATCATGCCGAAAAAGCGACATTCTGGACAGGCCTAAAAAAAAATGTAGAACCATTTTCACAAAAAATTGCAGATATTTTTTTCTCATTTTCGTGACACAAAAACAGTGACCCCGGTCATGCCGAACTATCGACATTCTGGACAGGCCTAAAAAAACATTTTAAAACCATTTTCACAAAAAATTGCAGATTTCTATTTTGTCCCTAAAAACGATGACTCCGATCATGCTGAAAAAGCGACATTCTGGACAGGCCTAAAAAAAAATTTTAAAACCATTTTCACAAAAAATTGCTGATTTTTTTTTCTTCATTTTCGTGACACAAAAACAGTGACCCCGGTCATGCCGAACTATCGACATTCTGGACAGGCCTAAAAAAAACATTTTAAAACCATTTTCACTAAAAATTGTAGATTTCTATTTTTGTCACCAAAAACGATGACTCCGATCATGCCGAACTAGCGACATTCTGGACAGGCCTAAAAAAAAGCATTTTAGAACCATTTTCAAAAAAAAGCTCAGAATTCTTTTTTCATTTTTTGACACAAAAACAGTGACCCCGGTCATGCCGAAATATCGTCATTCTGGACAGGCCTAAAAAAAAATTTAAAACCATTTTCACCAAAAATTGCTGATTTTTTTTTCTTCATTTTCGTGACACAAAAACAGTGACCCCGGTCATGCCGAACTATCGACATTCTGGACATGCCTAAAAAAACATTTTAAAACCATTTTCACAAAAAATTGCAGATTTCTATTTTGTCCCTAAAAACGATGACTCCGATCATGCCGAAAAAGCGACATTCTGGACAGGCCTAAAAAAAAAATGTAGAACCATTTTCACAAAAAATTGCAGATATTTTTTTCTCATTTTCGTGACACAAAAACAGTGACCCCGGTCATGCCGAACTATCGACATTCTGGACAGGCCTAAAAAAAACATTTTAAAACCATTTTCACAAAAAAATTGCAGATTTCTATTTTGTCCCTAAAAACGCTGACTCCGATCATGCTGAAAAAGCGACATTCTGGACAGGTCTAAAAAAATTTTTAAAACCATTTTCACCAAAAATTGCTGATTTTTTTTCTTCATTTTCGTGACACAAAAACATGCCAAACTAGCGACATTCTGGACAGGCCTAAAAAAAACATTTTAAAACCATTTTCACTAAAAATTGTAGATTTCTATTTTTGTCACCAAAAACGAATACTCCGATCATGCCGAACTAGCTACATTTTGGACAGGCCTAAAAAAAAAGCATTTTAGAACCATTTTCAAAAAAAAAGCTCAGTATTCTTTTTTTCATTTTTTGACACAAAAACAGTGACCCCGGTCATACCGAACTATCGACATTCTGGACATGCCTAAAAAAACATTTGAAAACCATTTTCACAAAAAATTGCAGATTTCTATTTTGTCCCTAAAAACGATGACTCCGATCATGCCGAAAAAGCGACATTCTGGACAGGCCTAAAAAAAAAATGTAGAACCATTTTCACCAAAAATTGCTTATTTTTTTTTCTCATTTTCGTGACACAAAAACAGTGACCCCGGTCATGCCGAACTATCGACATTCTGGACAGACCTAAAAAAAACATTTTAAAACCATTTTCACCAAAAATTGCAGATTTCTATTTTGTCCCTAAAAACGATGACTCCGATCATGTTGAAAAAGCGACATTCTGGACAGGCCTAAAAAAAAATTTTAGAACCATTTTCACAAAAAATTGCAGATATTTTTTTCTCATTTTCGTGACACAAAAACAGTGACCCCGGTCATGCCGAACTATCGACATTCTGGACAGGCCTAAAAAAAACATTTTAAAACGATTTTCACAAAAAAATTGCAGATTTCTATTTTGTCCCTAAAAACGCTGACTCCGATCATGCTGAAAAAGCGACATTCTGGACAGGTCTAAAAAAAAAAATTAAAACCATTTTCACCAAAAATTGCTGATTTTTTTTTCTTCATTTTCGTGACACAAAAACAGTGACCCCGGTCATGCCAAACTAGCGACATTCTGGACAGGCCTAAAAAAAACATTTTAAAACCATTTTCACTAAAAATTGTAGATTTCTATTTTTGTCACCAAAAACGAATACTCCGATCATGCCGAACTAGCGACATTTTGGACAGGCCTAAAAAAAAAGCATTTTAGAACCATTTTCAAAAAAAAGCTCAGAATTATTTTTTTCATTTTTTGACACAAAAACAGTGACCCCGGTCATGCCGAACTATCGACATTCTGGACAGGCCTAAAAAAACATTTAAAAACCATTTTCACAAAAAATTGCAGATATTTTTTTTTCATTTTCGTGACACAAAAACAGTGACCCCGGTCATGCCAAACTAGCGACATTCTGGACAGGCCTAAAAAAACATTTTAAAACCATTTTCACAAAAAATTGTAGATTTCTATTTTTGTCACCAAAAACGAATACTCCGATCATGCCGAACTAGCGACATTTTGGACAGGCCTAAAAAAAAGCATTTTAGAACCATTTTCAAAAAAAAGCTCAGAATTATTTTTTTCATTTTTTGACACAAAAACAGTGACCCCGGTCATGCCGAACTATCGACATTCTGGACAGGCCTAAAAAAACATTTTAAAACCATTTTCACAAAAAATTGCAGATATTTTTTTCATTTTCGTGACACAAAAACAGTGACCCCGGTCATGCCGAACTATCGACATTCTGGACAGGCCTAAAAAAACATTTTAAAACCATTTTCACAAAAAATTGCAGATTTCTATTTTGTCCCTAAAAACGATGACTCCGATCATGCCGAAAAAGCGACATTCTGGACAGGCCTAAAAAAAATTTTTAGAACCATTTTCACAAAAAATTGCAGATATTTTTTTCTCATTTTCGTGACACAAAAACAGTGACCCCGGTCATGCCGAACTATCGACATTCTGGACAGGCCTAAAAAAACATTTTAAAACCATTTTCACTAAAAATTGTAGATTTCTATTTTTGTCACCAAAAACGATGACTCCGATCATGCCGAACTAGCGACATTTTGGACAGGCCTAAAAAAAAAGCATTTTAGAACCATTTTCAAAAAAAAAGCTCAGAATTCTTTTTTTCATTTTTTGACACAAAAACAGTGACCCCGGTCATGCCGAACTATCGACATTCTGGACAGGCCTAAAAAAACATTTGAAAACCATTTTCACAAAAAATTGCAGATTTCTATTTTGTCCCTAAAAACGATGACTCCGATCATGCCGAAAAAGCGACATTCTGGACAGGCCTAAAAAAAAAATGTAGAACCATTTTCACCAAAAATTGCTTATTTTTTTTTCTCATTTTCGTGACACAAAAACAGTGACCCCGGTCATGCCGAACTATCGACATTCTGGACATGCCTAAAAAAACATTTTAAAACCATTTTCACAAAAAATTGCAGATTTCTATTTTGTCCCTAAAAACGATGACTCCGATCATGCCGAAAAAGCGACATTCTGGACAGGCCTAAAAAAAAAATGTAGAACCATTTTCACAAAAAATTGCAGATATTTTTTTCTCATTTTCGTGACACAAAAACAGTGACCCCGGTCATGCCGAACTATCGACATTCTGGACAGGCCTAAAAAAACATTTTAAAACCATTTTCACAAAAAAATTGCAGATTTCTATTTTGTCCCTAAAAACGCTGACTCCGATCATGCTGAAAAAGCGACATTCTGGACAGGTCTAAAAAAAATTTTTAAAACCATTTTCACCAAAAATTGCTGATTTTTTTTCCTTCATTTTCGTGACACAAAAACATGCCAAACTAGCGACATACTGGACAGGCCTAAAAAAAACATTTTAAAACCATTTTCACTAAAAATTGTAGATTTCTATTTTTGTCACCAAAAACGAATACTCCGATCATGCCGAACTAGCTACATTTTGGACAGGCCTAAAAAAAAAGCATTTTAGAACCATTTTCCAAAAAAAAGCTCAGTATTCTTTTTTTCATTTTTTGACACAAAAACAGTGACCCCGGTCATGCCGAACTATCGTCATTCTGGACAGGCCTAAAAAAAATTTTAAAAACCATTTTCACCAAAAATGGCTGATTTTTTTTTCTTCATTTTTTGACACAAAAACAGTGACCCCGGTCATACCGAACTATCGACATTCTGGACATGCCTAAAAAAACATTTTAAAACCATTTTCATAAAAAATTGCAGATTTCTATTTTGTCCCTAAAAACGATGACTCCGATCATGCCGAAAAAGCGACATTCTGGACAGGCCTAAAAAAAAAATGTAGAACCATTTTCACAAAAAATTGCAGATATTTTTTTCTCATTTTCGTGACACAAAAACAGTGACCCCGGTCATGCCGAACTATCGACATTCTGGACAGGCCTAAAAAAACATTTTAAAACCATTTTCACAAAAAATTGCAGATTTCTATTTTGTCCCTAAAAACGATGACTCCGATCATGCTGAAAAAGCGACATTCTGGACAGGTCTAAAAAAATTTTTAAAACCATTTTCACCAAAAATTGCTGATTTTTTTTCTTCATTTTCGTGACACAAAAACAGTGACCCCGGTCATGCCAAACTAGCGACATTCTGGACAGGCCTAAAAAAAACATTTTAAAACCATTTTCACTAAAAATTGTAGATTTCTATTTTTGTCACCAAAAACGAATACTCCGATCATGCCGAACTAGCGACATTTTGGACAGGCCTAAAAAAAAAGCATTTTAGAACCATTTTCAAAAAAAAAGCTCAGAATTATTTTTTTCATTTTTTGACACAAAAACAGTGACCCCGGTCATGCCGAACTATCGACATTCTGGACAGGCCTAAAAAAACATTTAAAAACCATTTTCACAAAAAATTGCAGATATTTTTTTTTCATTTTCGTGACACAAAAACAGTGACCCCGGTCATGCCGAACTATCGACATTCTGGACAGGCCTAAAAAAACATTTTAAAACCATTTTCACAAAAAATTGCAGATTTCTATTTTGTCCCTAAAAACGATGACTCCGATCATGCCGAAAAAGCGACATTCTGGACAGGCCTAAAAAAAAAATGTAGAACCATTTTCACAAAAAATTGCAGATATTTTTTTCTCATTTTCGTGACACAAAAACAGTGACCCCGGTCATGCCGAACTATCGACATTCTGGACAGGCCTAAAAAAAAATTTAAAAACCATTTTCACCAAAAATGGCTGATTTTTTTCTCTTCATTTTTTGACACAAAAACAGTGACCCCGGTCATGCCGAACTATCGACATTCTGGACAGGCCTAAAAAAAATTTAAAAACCATTTTCACAAAAAATTGCTCAGATTTTTTTCTTCATTTTTTGACACAAAAACAGTGACCCCGGTCATGCCGAACTATCGACATTCTGGACATGCCTAAAAAACATTTTAAAACCATTTTCACAAAAAATTGCAGATTTCTATTTTGTCCCTAAAAACGATGACTCCGATCATGCCGAAAAAGCGACATTCTGGACAGGCCTAAAAAAAAATTTAGAACCATTTTCACAAAAAATTGCAGATATTTTTTTCTCATTTTCGTGACACAAAAACAGTGACCCCGGTCATGCCGAACTATCGACATTCTGGACAGGCCTAAAAAAATTTTAGAACCATTTTCACAAAAAAGCTCAGAATTTTTTTTATTTTTGACACAAAAACAGTGACCCCGGTCATGCCGAACTATCGACATTCTGGACAGGCCTAAAAAAAAATTTTAAAACCATTTTCACTAAAAATTGTAGATTTCTATTTTTGTCACCAAAAACGAATACTCCGATCATGCCGAACTAGCGACATTTTGGACAGGCCTAAAAAAAAGCATTTTAGAACCATTTTCAAAAAAAAAGCTCAGAATTGTTTTTTTTCATTTTTTGACACAAAAACAGTGACCCCGGTCATGCCGAACTATCGACATTCTGGACAGGCCTAAAAAAAAATTTAAAAACCATTTTCACAAAAATTGCAGATATTTTTTTTCATTTTCGTGACACAAAAACAGTGACCCCGGTCATGCCGAACTATCGACATTCTGGACAGGCCTAAAAAAACATTTTAAAACCATTTTCACAAAAAATTGCAGATTTCTATTTTGTCCCTAAAAACGATGACTCCGATCATGCCGAAAAAGCGACATTCTGGACAGGTCTAAAAAAAATTTAAAACCATTTTCACCAAAAATTGCTGATTTTTTTTTCTTCATTTTCGTGACACAAAAACAGTGACCCCGGTCATGCCAAACTAGCGACATTCTGGACAGGCCTAAAAAAAACATTTTAAAACCATTTTCACTAAAAATTGTAGATTTCTATTTTTGTCACCAAAAACGATGACTCCGATCATGCCGAACTAGCGACATTTTGGACAGGCCTAAAAAAAAAGCATTTTAGAACCATTTTCAAAAAAAAAGCTCAGAATTCTTTTTCATTTTTTGACACAAAAACAGTGACCCCGGTCATGCCGAACTATCGACATTCTGGACAGGCCTAAAAAAACATTTTAAAACCATTTTCACCAAAAATTGCAGATTTCTATTTTGTCCCTAAAAACGATGACTCCGATCATGCCGAAAAAGCGACATTCTGGACAGGCCTAAAAAATTTTTTAGAACCATTTTCACAAAAAATTGCAGATATTTTTTTCTCATTTTCGTGACACAAAAACAGTGACCCCGGTCATGCCGAACTATCGACATTCTGGACAGGCCTAAAAAAACATTTTAAAACCATTTTCACAAAAAATTGCAGATTTCTATTTTTGTCACCAAAAACGATGACTCCGATCATGCCGAACTAGCGACATTCTGGACAGGCCTAAAAAAAACATTTTAGAACCATTTTCAAAAAAAAATCTCAGAATTTATTTTTCATTTTTTGACACAAAAACAGTGACCCCGGTCATGCCGAACTATCGACATTCTGGACAGGCCTAAAAAAACATTTTAAAACCATTTTCACAAAAAATTGCAGATATTTTTTTTTCATTTTCGTGACACAAAAACAGTGACCCCGGTCATGCCGAACTATCGACATTCTGGACAGGCCTAAAAAAACATTTTAAAACCATTTTCACAAAAAATTGCAGATTTCTATTTTGTCCCTAAAAACGATGACTCCGATCATGCCGAAAAAGCGACATTCTGGACAGGCCTAAAAAAATTTTTAGAACCATTTTCACAAAAAATTGCAGATATTTTTTTCTTCATTTTCGTGACACAAAAACAGTGACCCCGGTCATGCCGAACTATCGACATTCTGGACAGGCCTAAAAAAACATTTTAAAACCATTTTCACTAAAAATTGTAGATTTCTATTTTTGTCACCAAAAACGATGACTCCGATCATGCCGAACTAGCGACATTCTGGACAGGCCTAAAAAAAAGCATTTTAGAACCATTTTCAAAAAAAAGCTCAGAATTCTTTTTTCATTTTGTGACACAAAAACAGTGACCCCGGTCATGCCGAACTATCGACATTCTGGACAGGCCTAAAAAAAATTTTAAAACCATTTTCACCAAAAATGGCAGATTTTTTTCTTCATTTTTTGACACAAAAACAGTGACCCCGGTCATACCGAACTATCGACATTCTGGACATGCCTAAAAAAACATTTTAAAACCATTTTCACAAAAAATTGCAGATTTCTATTTTGTCCCTAAAAACGATGACTCCGATCATGCTGAAAAAGCGACATTCTGGACAGGCCTAAAAAAAAATTTAAAACCATTTTCACCAAAAATTGCTGATTTTTTTTCTTCATTTTCGTGACACAAAAAAGTGCCCGGTCATGCCAAACTAGCGACATTCTGGACAGGCCTAAAAAAACATTTTAAAACCATTTTCACAAAAAATTGTAGATTTCTATTTTGTCACCAAAAACGAATGACTCCGATCATGCCGAAATAGCGACATTCTGGACAGGCCTAAAAAAAAGCATTTTAGAACCATTTTCAAAAAAAAAGCTCAGATATTTTTTTTCATTTTGTGACACAAAAACAGTGACCCCGGTCATGCCGAACTATCGACATTCTGGACATGCCTAAAAAAACATTTTAAAACCATTTTCACAAAAATTGCAGATTTCTATTTTGTCCCTAAAAACGATGACTCCGATCATGCCGAAAAAGCGACATTCTGGACAGGCCTAAAAAAAAATTTAGAACCATTTTCACAAAAAATTGCATATTTTTTTCTCATTTTCGTGACACAAAAACAGTGACCCCGGTCATGCCGAACTATCGACATTCTGGACAGGCCTAAAAAAACATTTTAAAACCATTTTCACCAAAAATTGCAGATTTCTATTTTGTCCCTAAAAACGATGACTCCGATCATGTTGAAAAAGCGACATTCTGGACAGGCCTAAAAAAATTTTTTAGAACCATTTTCACAAAAAATTGCAGATATTTTTTTCATTTTCGTGACACAAAAACAGTGACCCCGGTCATGCCGAACTATCGACATTCTGGACAGGCCTAAAAAAACATTTTAAAACCATTTTCACAAAAATTGTAGATTTCTATTTTGTCCCTAAAAACGATGACTCCGATCATGCCGAAAAAGCGACATTCTGGACAGGCCTAAAAAAACAATTTAGAACCATTTTCAAAAAAAATTGCAGATATTTTTTCTCATTTTTGACACAAAAACAGTGACCCCGGTCATGCCGAACTATCGTCATTCTGGACAGGCCTAAAAAAAATGTTTAATACCATTTTCACCAAAAATGGCTGATTTTTTTTTCTTCATTTTTTGACACAAAAACAGTGACCCCGGTCATACCGAACTATCGACATTCTGGACAGGCCTAAAAAAACATTTTAAAACCATTTTCACAAAAAAATTGCAGATTTCTATTTTGTCCCTAAAAACGATGACTCCGATCATGCCGAAAAAGCGACATTCTGGACAGGCCTAAAACAAATTTTAAAAACCATTTTCACCAAAAATTGCTGATTTTTTTTCTTCATTTTCGTGACACAAAAAGTGACCCCGGCATGCCAAACTATCGACATTCTGGACAGGCCTAAAAAAAACATTTTAAAACCATTTTCACAAAAAATTGTAGATTTCTATTTTGTCCCTAAAAACGATGACTCCGATCATGTTGAAAAAGCGACATTCTGGACAGGTCTAAAAATTTTTTAGAACCATTTTCACAAAAAATTGCAGATTTTTTTTTTTCATTTTCGTGACACAAAAACAGTGACCGGTCATGCCGAACTAGCGACATTCTGGACAGGCCTAAAAAAACATTTTAAAACCATTTTCACTAAAAATTGTAGATTTCTATTTTGTCACCTAAAAACGATGACTCCGATCATGCCGAACAAGCGACATTCTGGACAGGTCTAAAAAAAAATTTTAGAACCATTTTCAAAAAAAAGTTCAGAATTATTTTTTCATTTTCGTGACACAAAAACAGTGACCCCAGTCATGCCGAACTATTGACATTCTGGACAGGCCTAAAAAAACATTTTAAAACCATTTTCACAAAAAATTGCAGATTTCTATTTTTTCCCTAAAAACGATGACTCCGATCATGCCGAAAAAGCGACATTCTGGACAGGCCTAAAAAAATTTTTTAGAACCATTTTCACAAAAAATTGCAGATATTTTTTCTCATTTTCGTGACACAAAAACAGTGACCCCGGTCATGCCGAACTATCGACATTCTGGACAGGCCTAAAAAAAACATTTTAAAACCATTTTCACAAAAAATTGTAGATTTCTATTTTTGTCACCAAAAACGATGACTCCGATCATGCCGAACTAGCGACATTTTGGACAGGCCTAAAAAAAAATTTTAGAACCATTTTCACAAAAAAGCTCAGAATTTTTTTCATTTTTTGACACAAAAACAGTACCGGTCATGCCGAACTATCGACATTCTGGACAGGCCTAAAAAAACATTTTAAAACCATTTTCAAAAAAATTGCAGATTTCTATTTTGTCCCTAAAAACGATGACTCCGATCATGCTGAAAAAGCGACATTCTGGACAGGTCTAAAAAAAATTTTTAAAAACATTTTCACCAAAAATTGCTGATTTTTTTTTCTTCATTTTCATGACACAAAAACTGTGACCCCGGTCATGCCAAACTAGCAACATTGTGGACAGGCCTAAAAAAAACATTTTAAAACAATTTTCACTAAAAATTGTAGATTTCTATTTTTGTCACCAAAAACGAATACTCCGATCATGCCGAACTAGCGACATTTTGGACAGGCCTAAAAAAAAAGCATTTTAGAACCATTTTCAAAAAAAAAGCTCAGAATACTTTTTTTCATTTTTTGACACAAAAACAGTGACCCCGGTCATGCCGAACTATCGTCATTCTGGACAGGCCTAAAAAAAAAATTTAAAACCATTTTCACAAAAAATTGCAGATATTTTTTTCTCATTTTCGTGACACAAAAACAGTGACCCCGGTCATGCCGAACTATCGACATTCTGGACAGGCCTAAAAAAAACATTTTAAAACCATTTTCACAAAAAATTGTAGATTTCTAGTTTTGTCACCAAAAACGAATACTCCGATCATGCCGAACTAGCGACATTCTGGACAGGCCTAAAAAAAAGCATTTTAGAACCATTTTCAAAAAAAAGCTCAGATATTCTTTTTTCATTTTTTGACACAAAAACAGTGACCCCGGTCATGCCGAACTATCGTCATTCTGGACAGGCCTAAAAAAAATTTAAAAACCATTTTCACCAAAAATGGCTGATTTTTTTTTCTTCATTTTTTGACACAAAAACAGTGACCCCGGTCATACCGAACTATCGACATTCTGGACATGCCTAAAAAAACATTTTAAAACCATTTTCACAAAAAATTGCAGATTTCTATTTTGTCCCTAAAAACGATGACTCCGATCATGCCGAAAAAGCGACATTCTGGACAGGCCTAAAAAAAAAATGTAGAACCATTTTCACAAAAAATTGCAGATATTTTTTTCTCATTTTCGTGACACAAAAACAGTGACCCCGGTCATGCCGAACTATCGACATTCTGGACAGGCCTAAAAAAAAAGAATTTTAGAACCATTTTCAAAAAAAAAGCTCAGAATTCTTTTTTTCATTTTTTGACACAAAAACAGTGACCCCGGTCATGCCGAACTATCGACATTCTGGACAGGCCTAAAAAAACATTTTAAAACCATTTTCACAAAAAATTGCAGATTTCTATTTTGTCACCAAAAACGATGACTCCGATCATGCTGAACAAGCGACATTCTGGACAGGTCTAAAAAAAATTTTAAAACCATTTTCACCAAAAATTGCAGATTTTTTTTCTTCATTTTCGTGACACAAAAACAGTGACCCCGGTCATGCCCAACTATCGACATTCTGGACATGCCTAAAAAAACATCTTAAAACCATTTTCACAAAAAATTGCAGATTTCTATTTTGTCCCTAAAAACGATGACTCCGATCATGCCGAAAAAGCGACATTCTGGACAGGCCTAAAAAAAAATTTTTTAAGAACCATTTTCACAAAAAATTGCTCAGATTTTTTTTTTCATTTTCGTGACACAAAAACAGTGACCCCGGTTATGCCGAACTAGCGACATTCTGGACAGGCCTAAAAAAAAGCATTTTAGAACCATTTTCAAAAAAAAGTTAAGATATTTTTTTCATTTTTTGACACAAAAACAGTGACCCCGGTCATGCCGAACTATCGACATTCTGGACAGGCCTAAAAAAACATTTTAAAACCATTTTCACAAAAAATTGCAGATTTCTATTTTGTCCCTAAAAACGATGACTCCGATCATGCTGAAAAAGCGACATTATGGACAGGTCTAAAAAATTTTTAAAACCATTTTCACCAAAAATTGCTGATTTTTTTTTCTTCATTTTCGTGACACAAAAACAGTGACCCCGGTCATGCCAAACTAGCGACATTCTGGACAGGCCTAAAAAAAACATTTTAAAACCATTTTCACAAAAAATTGTAGATTTCTATTTTTGTCACCAAAAACGATGACTCCGATCATGCCGAACTAGCGACATTTTGGACAGGCCTAAAAAAAAAGCATTTTAGAACCATTTTCAAAAAAAAAGCTCAGAATTATTTTTTTCATTTTTTGACACAAAAACAGTGACCCCGGTCATGCCGAACTATCGACATTCTGGACATGCCTAAAAAAACATTTTAAAACCATTTTCACCAAAAATTGCAGATTTCTATTTTGTCCCTAAAAACGATGACTCCGATCATGCCGAAAAAGCGACATTCTGGACAGGCCTAAAAAAAAATGTAGAACCATTTTCACAAAAAATTGCAGATATTTTTACCTCATTTTCGTGACACAAAAACAGTGACCCCGGTCATGCCGAACTATCGACATTCTGGACAGACCTAAAAAAAACATTTTAAAACCATTTTCACAAAAATTGCAGATTTCTATTTTGTCCCTAAAAACGATGACTCCGATCATGCTGAAAAAGCGACATTCTGGACAGGTCTAAAAAATTTTTTAAAACCATTTTCACCAAAAATTGCTGATTTTTTTTCTTCATTTTCGTGACACAAAAACAGTGACCCCGGTCATGCCAAACTAGCGACATTCTGGACAGGCCTAAAAAAAACATTTTAAAACAATTTTCACTAAAAATTGTAGATTTCTATTTTTGTCACCAAAAACGAATACTCCGATCATGCCGAACTAGCGACATTTTGGACAGGCCTAAAAAAAAGCATTTTAGAACCATTTTCAAAAAAAAGCTCAGAATTCTTTTTTCATTTTTTGACACAAAAACAGTGACCCCGGTCATGCCGAACTATCGTCATTCTGGACAGGCCTAAAAAAAATTAAAAACCATTTTCACAAAAAATTGCTGATATTTTTTCTCATTTTCGTGACACAAAAACAGTGACCCCGGTCATGCCGAACTATCGACATTCTGGACAGGCCTAAAAAAAACATTTTAAAACCATTTTCACAAAAAATTGTAGATTTCTATTTTTGTCACCAAAAACGAATACTCCGATCATGCCGAACTAGCGACATTCTGGACAGGCCTAAAAAAAAGCATTTTAGAACCATTTTCAAAAAAAAGCTCAGAATTCTTTTTTCATTTTTTGACACAAAAACAGTGACCCCGGTCATGCCGAACTATCGTCATTCTGGACAGGCCTAAAAAAATTTAAAAACCATTTTCACCAAAAATGGCTGATTTTTTTTCTTCATTTTTTGACACAAAAACAGTGACCCCGGTCATACCGAACTATCGACATTCTGGACATGCCTAAAAAAACATTTTAAAACCATTTTCACAAAAAATTGCAGATTTCTATTTTGTCCCTAAAAACGATGACTCCGATCATGCCGAAAAAGCGACATTCTGGACAGGCCTAAAAAAAAATTTAGAACCATTTTCACAAAAAATTGCAGATATTTTTTTCTCATTTTCGTGACACAAAAACAGTGACCCCGGTCATGCCGAACTATCGACATTCTGGACAGGCCTAAAAAAAAAATTTTAGAACCATTTTCAAAAAAAAGCTCAGAATTATTTTTTTCATTTTTTGACACAAAAACAGTGACCCCGGTCATGCCGAACTATCGACATTCTGGACAGGCCTAAAAAAACATTTTAAAACCATTTTCACAAAAAATTGCAGATATTTTTTTTTTCATTTTCGTGACACAAAAACAGTGACCCCGGTCATGCCGAACTATCGACATTCTGGACAGGCCTAAAAAAACATTTTAAAACCATTTTCACAAAAAATTGCAGATTTCTATTTTGTCCCTAAAAACGATGACTCCGATCATGCCGAAAAAGCCACATTCTGGACAGGTCTAAAAAAAAAATTTAAAACCATTTTCACCAAAAATTGCTGATTTTTTTTTCTTCATTTTCGTGACACAAAAACAGTGACCCCGGTCATGCCAAACTAGCGACATTCTGGACAGGCCTAAAAAAAACATTTTAAAACCATTTTCACAAAAAATTGCAGATTTCTATTTTGTCCCTAAAAACGATGACTCCGATCATGCCGAAAAAGCGACATTCTGGACAGGCCTAAAAAAAAAATGTAGAACCATTTTCACAAAAAATTGCAGATGTTTTTTTCTCATTTTCGTGACACAAAAACAGTGACCCCGGTCATGCCGAACTATCGACATTCTGGACAGGCCTAAAAAAAACATTTTAAAACCATTTTCACAAAAAATTGTAGATTTCTATTTTTGTCACCAAAAACGATGACTCCGATCATGCCGAACTATCGACATTCTGGACAGGCCTAAAAAAATTTTTAAAAACCATTTTCACCAAAAATGGCAGATTTTTTTTTCTTCATTTTTTGACACAAAAACAGTGACCCCGGTCATACCCACCTATCGACATTCTGGACATGCCAAAAAAAACATTTTAAAACCATTTTCACAAAAAATTGCAGATTTCTATTTTGTCCCTAAAAACGATGACTCCGATCATGCCGAAAAAGCGACATTCTGGACAGTCCTAAATTTTTTTAAAAACCATTTTCACCAAAAATTGCTGATTTTTTTTTCTTCATTTTCGTGACACAAAAACAGTGACCCCGGTTATGCCGAACTAGCGACATTCTGGACAGGCCTAAAAAAAAAGCATTTTAGAACCATTTTCAAAAAAAAAGTTAAGAATTCTTTTTTTCATTTTTTGACACAAAAACAGTGACCCCGGTCATGCCGAACTATCGACTTTCTGGACAGGCCTAAAAAAAACATTTTAAAACCATTTTCACAAAAAATTGCAGATTTCTAAATTGTCCCTAAAAACGATGACTCCGATCATGCCGAAAAAGCGACATTCTGGACAGGTCTAAAAAAAAATTTTAAAACCATTTTCACCAAAAATTGCAGATTTCTATTTTGTCCCTAAAAACGATGACTCCGATCATGCTGAAAAAGCGACATTATGGACAGGTCTAAAAAAATGTTTTAAAACCATTTTCACCAAAAATTGCTGATTTTTTTTTCTTCATTTTCGTGACACAAAAACAGTGACCCCGGTCATGCCAAACTAGCGACATTCTGGACAGGCCTAAAAAAAACATTTTAAAACCATTTTCACAAAAAATTGTAGATTTCTATTTTTGTCACCAAAAACGATGACTCCGATCATGCCGAACTAGCGACATTTTGGACAGGCCTAAAAAAAAAGCATTTTAGAACCATTTTCAAAAAAAAAGCGCAGAATTCTTTTTTTCATTTTTTGACACAAAAACAGTGACCCCGGTCATGCCGAACTATCGACATTCTGGACATGCCTAAAAAAACATTTTAAAACCATTTTCACAAAAAATTGCAGATTTCTATTTTGTCCCTAAAAACGATGACTCCGATCATGCCGAAAAAGCGACATTCTGGACAGGCCTAAAAAAAAAATGTAGAACCATTTTCACAAAAAATTGCAGATATTTTTACCTCATTTTCGTGACACAAAAACAGTGACCCCGGTCATGCCGAACTATCGACATTCTGGACAGACCTAAAAAAAACATTTTAAAACCATTTTCACCAAAAATTGCAGATTTCTATTTTGTCCCTAAAAACGATGACTCCGATCATGCCAAACTAGCGACATTCTGGACAGGCCTAAAAAAAACATTTTAAAACAATTTTCACTAAAAATTGTAGATTTCTATTTTTGTCACCAAAAACGAATACTCCGATCATGCCGAACTAGCGACATTTTGGACAGGCCTAAAAAAAAAGCATTTTAGAACCATTTTCAAAAAAAAAGCTCAGAATTCTTTTTTTCATTTTTTGACACAAAAACAGTGACCCCGGTCATGCCGAACTATCGTCATTCTGGACAGGCCTAAAAAAAAATTTAAAAACCATTTTCACAAAAAATTGCAGATATTTTTTTCTCATTTTCGTGACACAAAAACAGTGACCCCGGTCATGCCGAACTATCGACATTCTGGACAGGCCTAAAAAAAACATTTTAAAACCATTTTCACAAAAATTGCAGATTTCTATTTTTGTCACCAAAAACGATTACTCCGATCATGCCGAACTAGCGACATTTTGGACAGGCCTAAAAAAAAGCATTTTAGAACCATTTTTAAAAAAAAAGCTCAGAATTCTTTTTTTCATTTTTTGACACAAAAACAGTGACCCCGGTCATGCCGAACTATCGTCATTCTGGACAGGCCTAAAAAAAAAATTTAAAACCATTTTCACCAAAAATGGCTGATTTTTTTTCTTCATTTTTGACACAAAAACAGTGACCCCGGTCATACCGAACTATCGACATTCTGGACATGCCTAAAAAACATTTTAAAACCATTTTCACAAAAATTGCAGATTTCTATTTTGTCCCTAAAAACGATGACTCCGATCATGCCGAAAAAGCGACATTCTGGACAGGCCTAAAAAAAAAATGTAGAACCATTTTCACAAAAAATTGCAGATATTTTTTTCTCATTTTCGTGACACAAAAACAGTGACCCCGGTCATGCCGAACTATCGACATTCTGGACAGGCCTAAAAAAAAAGAATTTTAAAACCATTTTCACTAAAAATTGTAGATTTCTATTTTTGTCACCAAAAACGAATACTCCGATCATGCCGAACTAGCGACATTTTGGACAGGCCTAAAAAAAAAGCATTTTAGAACCATTTTCAAAAAAAAAGCTCAGAATTCTTTTTTTCATTTTTTGACACAAAAACAGTGACCCCGGTCATGCCGAACTATCGACATTCTGGACAGGCCTAAAAAAACATTTAAAAACCATTTTCACAAAAAATTGCAGATATTTTTTTTTCATTTTCGTGACACAAAAACAGTGACCCCGGTCATGCCGAACTATCGACATTCTGGACAGGCCTAAAAAAACATTTTAAAACCATTTTCACAAAAAATTGCAGATTTCTATTTTGTCCCTAAAAACGATGACTCCGATCATGCTGAAAAAGCGACATTCTGGACAGGTCTAAAAAAAAAATTTAAAACCATTTTCACCAAAAATTGCTGATTTTTTTTTCTTCATTTTCGTGACACAAAAACAGTGACCCCGGTTATGCCGAACTAGCGACATTCTGGACAGGCCTAAAAAAAAGCATTTTAGAACCATTTTCAAAAAAAAAGTTAAGAATTCTTTTTTTCATTTTTTGACACAAAAACAGTGACCCCGGTCATGCCGAACTATCGACTTTCTGGACAGGCCTAAAAAAAACATTTTAAAACCATTTTCACAAAAAAATTGCAGATTTTCTAAATTGTCCCTAAAAACGGTGACTCCGGTCATGCCGAACAAGCGACATTCTGGACAGGCCTAAAAAAAAATTTTAAAACCATTTTCACCAAAAATTGCAGATTTCTATTTTGTCCCTAAAAACGATGACTCCGATCATGCTGAAAAAGCGACATTATGGACAGGTCTAAAAAAATGTTTTAAAACCATTTTCACCAAAAATTGCTGATTTTTTTCTTCATTTTCGTGACACAAAAACAGTGACCCCGGTCATGCCGAACTAGCGACATTCTGGACAGGCCTAAAAAAAACATTTTAAAACCATTTTCACAAAAAATTGTAGATTTCTATTTTTGTCACCAAAAACGATGACTCCGATCATGCCGAACTAGCGACATTTTGGACAGGCCTAAAAAAAAGCATTTTAGAACCATTTTCAAAAAAAAAGCTCAGAATTCTTTTTTTCATTTTTTGACACAAAAACAGTGACCCCGGTCATGCCGAACTATCGACATTCTGGACATGCCTAAAAAAACATTTTAAAACCATTTTCACAAAAAATTGCAGATTTCTATTTTGTCCCTAAAAACGATGACTCCGATCATGCCGAAAAAGCGACATTCTGGACAGGCCTAAAAAAAAAATGTAGAACCATTTTCACAAAAAATTGCATATATTTTTACCTCATTTTCGTGACACAAAAACAGTGACCCCGGTCATGCCGAACTATCGACATTCTGGACAGGCCTAAAAAAAAAATTAAAAACCATTTTCACCAAAAATGGCTGATTTTTTTTTCTTCATTTTTTGACACAAAAACAGTGACCCCGGTCATGCCGAACTATCGACATTCTGGACAGGCCTAAAAAAACATTTTAAAACCATTTTCACAAAAAATTGCAGATTTCTATTTTGTCCCTAAAAACGATGACTCCGATCATGCCGAAAAAGCGACATTCTGGACAGGCCTAAAAAAAAATTTAGAACCATTTTCACAAAAAATTGCAGATATTTTTTCTCATTTTCGTGACACAAAAACAGTGACCCCGGTCATGCCGAACTATCGACATTCTGGACAGGCCTAAAAAAAAGAATTTTAGAACCATTTTCAAAAAAAAGCTCAGAATTCTTTTTTCATTTTTTGACACAAAAACAGTGACCCCGGTCATGCCGAACTATCGACATTCTGGACAGGCCTAAAAAAACATTTAAAAACCATTTTCACAAAAAATTGCAGATATTTTTTTTTCATTTTCGTGACACAAAAACAGTGACCCCGGTCATGCCGAACTATCGACATTCTGGACAGGCCTAAAAAAACATTTTAAAACCATTTTCACAAAAAATTGCAGATTTCTATTTTGTCCCTAAAAACGATGACTCCGATCATGCTGAAAAAGCGACATTCTGGACAGGTCTAAAAAAAAAATTTAAAACCATTTTCACCAAAAATTGCAGATTTTTTTTCTTCATTTTCGTGACACAAAAACAGTGACCTCGGTCATGCCAAACTAGCGACATTCTGGACAGGCCTAAAAAAAAACATTTTAAAACCATTTTCACAAAAAATTGTAGATTTCTATTTTTGTCACCAAAAACGAATACTCCGATCATGCCGAACTAGCGACATTTTGGACAGGCCTAAAAAAAAAGCATTTTAGAACCATTTTCACAAAAAAAGCTCAGAATTCTTTTTTTCATTTTTTGACACAAAAACAGTGACCCCGGTCATGCCGAACTATCGACATTCTGGACAGGCCTAAAAAAACATTTTAAAACCATTTTCACAAAAATTGCAGATTTCTATTTTGTCCCTAAAAACGATGACTCCGATCATGCCGAAAAAGCGACATTCTGGACAGGCCTAAAAAAATTTTTAAAACCATTTTCACCAAAAATTGCTGATTTTTTTTTCTTCATTTTCGTGACACAAAAACAGTGACCCCGGTTATGCCGAACTATCGACATTCTGGACAGGCCTAAAAAAACATTTTAAAACCATTTTCACAAAAAATTGCAGATTTCTATTTTGCCCCTAAAAACGATGACTCCGATCATGCCGAAAAAGCGACATTCTGGACAGGCCTACATTTTTTTTAAAAACCATTTTCACCAAAAATTGCTGATTTTTTTTTCTTCATTTTCGTGACACAAAAACAGTGACCCCGGTTATGCCGAACTATCGACATTCTGGACAGGCCTAAAAAAACATTTTAAAACCATTTTCACAAAAAATTGCAGATTTCTATTTTGTCCCTAAAAACGATGACTCCGATCATGCCGAAAAAGCGACATTCTGGACAGGCCTAAAAAAAAAATGTAGAACCATTTTCACAAAAAATTGCAGATATTTTTTTCTCATTTTCGTGACACAAAAACAGTGACCCCGGTAATGCCGAACTATCGACATTCTGGACAGGCCTAAAAAAACATTTTAAAACCATTTTCACAAAAAATTGCAGATTTCTATTTTGTCCCTAAAAACGATGACTCCGATCATGCTGAAAAAGCGACATTCTGGACAGGTCTAAAAAAAAAATTTAAAACCATTTTCACCAAAAATTGCTGATTTTTTTTTCTTCATTTTCGTGACACAAAAACAGTGACCTCGGTCATGCCAAACTAGCGACATTCTGGACAGGCCTAAAAAAAACATTTTAAAACCATTTTCACAAAAAATTGTAGATTTCTATTTTTGTCACCAAAAACGAATACTCCGATCATGCCGAACTAGCGACATTTTGGACAGGCCTAAAAAAAAGCATTTTAGAACCATTTTCAAAAAAAAGCTCAGAATTCTTTTTTTCATTTTTTGACACAAAAACAGTGACCCCGGTCATGCCGAACTATCGACATTCTGGACAGGCCTAAAAAAACATTTTAAAACCATTTTCACAAAAAATTGCAGATTTCAATTTTGTCCCTAAAAATGATTACTCCGATCATGCCGAAAAAGCGACATTCTGGACAGGCCTAAAAAAAATTTTTAAAACCATTTTCACCAAAAATTGCTGATTTTTTTTTCTTCATTTTCGTGACACAAAAACAGTGACCCCGGTTATGCCGAACTATCGACATTCTGGACAGGCCTAAAAAAACATTTTAAAACCATTTTCACAAAAAATTGCAGATTTCTATTTTGCCCCTAAAAACAATGACTCCGATCATGCCGAAAAAGCGACATTCTGGACAGGCCTACATTTTTTTTAAAAAACCATTTTCACCAAAAATTGCTGATTTTTTTTTCTTCATTTTCGTGACACAAAAACAGTGACCCCGGTTATGCCGAACTATCGACATTCTGGACAGGCCTAAAAAAAACATTTTAAAACCATTTTCACAAAAAATTGCAGATTTCTATTTCGTCCCTAAAAACGATGACTCCGATCATGCCGAAAAAGCGACATTCTGGACAGGCCTAAAAAAAAAATGTAGAACCATTTTCACAAAAAATTGCAGATATTTTTTTCTCATTTTCGTGACACAAAAACAGTGACCCCGGTCATGCCGAACTATCGACATTCTGGACAGGCCTAAAAAAAAAGAATTTTAGAACCATTTTCAAAAAAAAAGCTCAGAATTCTTTTTTTCATTTTTTGACACAAAAACAGTGACCCCGGTCATGCCGAACTATCGACATTCTGGACAGGCCTGAAAAAAGAATTTTAAAACCATTTTCACTAAAAATTGTAGATTTCTATTTTTGTCACCAAAAACGAATACTCCGATCATGCCGAACTAGCGACATTTTGGACAGGCCTAAAAAAAAAGCATTTTAGAACCATTTTCAAAAAAAAAGCTCAGAATTATTTTTTTCATTTTTTGACACAAAAACAGTGACCCCGGTCATGCCGAACTATCGACATTCTGGACAGGCCTAAAAAAACATTTAAAAACCATTTTCACCAAAAATTGCTGATTTTTTTTTCTTCATTTTCGTGACACAAAAACAGTGACCCCGGTCATGCCAAACTAGCGACATTCTGGACAGGCCTAAAAAAAACATTTTAAAACCATTTTCACAAAAAATTGCAGATTTCTATTTTGTCCCTAAAAACGATGACTCCGATCATGCCGAAAAAGCGACATTCTGGACAGGCCTAAAAAAAAAATGTAGAACCATTTTCACAAAAAATTGCAGATGTTTTTTTCTCATTTTCGTGACACAAAAACAGTGACCCCGGTCATGCCGAACTATCGACATTCTGGACAGGCCTAAAAAAAACATTTTAAAACCATTTTCACAAAAAATTGTAGATTTCTATTTTTGTCACCAAAAACGATGACTCCGATCATGCCGAACTAGCGACATTCTGGACAGGCCTAAAAAAAATTTAGAACCATTTTCACCAAAAAATGGCAGATTTTTTTTCTTCATTTTTTGACACAAAAACAGTGACCCCGGTCATGCCCAACTATCGACATTCTGGACAGGCCAAAAAAACATTTTAAAACCATTTTCACAAAAAATTGCAGATTTCTATTTTGTCCCTAAAAACGATGACTCCGATCATGCCGAAAAAGCGACATTCTGGACAGGCCTAAATTTTTTTTAAAAACCATTTTCACCAAAAATTGCTGATTTTTTTTTCTTCATTTTCGTGACACAAAAACAGTGACCCCGGTTATGCCGAACTAGCGACATTCTGGACAGGCCTAAAAAAAAAGCATTTTAGAACCATTTTCAAAAAAAAAGTTAAGAATTCTTTTTTTCATTTTTTGACACAAAAACAGTGACCCCGGTCATGCCGAACTATCGACTTTCTGGACAGGCCTAAAAAAAACATTTTAAAACCATTTTCACAAAAAAATTGCAGATTTCTAAATTGTCCCTAAAAACGATGACTCCGATCATGCCGAAAAAGCGACATTCTGGACAGGTCTAAAAAAATTTTAAAACCATTTTCACCAAAAATTGCAGATTTCTATTTTGTCCCTAAAAACGATGACTCCGATCATGCTGAAAAAGCGACATTATGGACAGGTCTAAAAAAATGTTTTAAAACCATTTTCACCAAAAATTGCTGATTTTTTTTTCTTCATTTTCGTGACACAAAAACAGTGACCCCGGTCATGCCAAACTAGCGACATTCTGGACAGGCCTAAAAAAAACATTTTAAAACCATTTTCACAAAAAATTGTAGATTTCTATTTTTGTCACCAAAAACGATGACTCCGATCATGCCGAACTAGCGACATTTTGGACAGGCCTAAAAAAAAAGCATTTTAGAACCATTTTCAAAAAAAAGCGCAGAATTCTTTTTTTCATTTTTTGACACAAAAACAGTGACCCCGGTCATGCCGAACTATCGACATTCTGGACATGCCTAAAAAAACATTTTAAAACCATTTTCACAAAAAATTGCAGATTTCTATTTTGTCCCTAAAAACGATGACTCCGATCATGCCGAAAAAGCGACATTCTGGACAGGCCTAAAAAAAAAATGTAGAACCATTTTCACAAAAAATTGCAGATATTTTTACCTCATTTTCGTGACACAAAAACAGTGACCCCGGTCATGCCGAACTATCGACATTCTGGACAGACCTAAAAAAAACATTTTAAAACCATTTTCACCAAAAATTGCAGATTTCTATTTTGTCCCTAAAAACGATGACTCCGATCATGCTGAAAAAGCGACATTCTGGACAGGTCTAAAAAAAATTTTTTAAAACATTTTCACCAAAAATTGCTGATTTTTTTTCTTCATTTTCATGACACAAAAACAGTGACCCCGGTCATGCCGAACTAGCGACATTCTGGACAGGCCTAAAAAAACATTTTAAAACAATTTTCACTAAAAATTGTAGATTTCTATTTTTGTCACCAAAAACGAATACTCCGATCATGCCGAACTAGCGACATTTTGGACAGGCCTAAAAAAAAGCATTTTAGAACCATTTTCAAAAAAAAGCTCAGAATTCTTTTTTCATTTTTTGACACAAAAACAGTGACCCCGGTCATGCCGTACTATCGTCATTCTGGACAGGCCTAAAAAAAAATTTAAAAACCATTTTCACAAAAAATTGCAGATATTTTTTTCTCATTTTCGTGACACAAAAACAGTGACCCCGGTCATGCCGAACTATCGACATTCTGGACAGGCCTAAAAAAAACATTTTAAAACCATTTTCACAAAAAATTGTAGATTTCTATTTTTGTCACCAAAAACGAATACTCCGATCATGCCGAACTAGCGACATTTTGGACAGGCCTAAAAAAAAAGCATTTTAGAACCATTTTCAAAAAAAAAGCTCAGAATTCTTTTTTTCATTTTTTGACACAAAAACAGTGACCCCGGTCATGCCGAACTATCGTCATTCTGGACAGGCCTAAAAAAAATTTAAAAACCATTTTCACCAAAAATGGCTGATTTTTTTTTCTTCATTTTTTGACACAAAAACAGTGACCCCGGTCATACCGAACTATCGACATTCTGGACATGCCTAAAAAAACATTTTAAAACCATTTTCACAAAAAATTGCAGATTTCTATTTTGTCCCTAAAAACGATGACTCCGATCATGCCGAAAAAGCGACATTCTGGACAGGCCTAAAAAAAAAATGTAGAACCATTTTCACAAAAAATTGCAGATATTTTTTTCTCATTTTCGTGACACAAAAACAGTGACCCCGGTCATGCCGAACTATCGACATTCTGGACAGGCCTAAAAAAAAAGAATTTTAGAACCATTTTCACTAAAAATTGTAGATTTCTATTTTTGTCACCAAAAACGAATACTCCGATCATGCCGAACTAGCGACATTTTGGACAGGCCTAAAAAAAAAGCATTTTAGAACCATTTTCAAAAAAAAAGCTCAGAATTCTTTTTTTCATTTTTTGACACAAAAACAGTGACCCCGGTCATGCCGAACTATCGACATTCTGGACAGGCCTAAAAAAACATTTAAAAACCATTTTCACAAAAAATTGCAGATATTTTTTTTTCATTTTCGTGACACAAAAACAGTGACCCCGGTAATGCCGAACTATCGACATTCTGGACAGGCCTAAAAAAACATTTTAAAACCATTTTCACAAAAAATTGCAGATTTCTATTTTGTCCCTAAAAACGATGACTCCGATCATGCTGAAAAAGCGACATTCTGGACAGGTCTAAAAAAAAAATTTAAAACCATTTTCACCAAAAATTGCTGATTTTTTTTTCTTCATTTTCATGACACAAAAACTGTGACCTCGGTCATGCCAAACTAGCGACATTCTGGACAGGCCTAAAAAAAACATTTTAAAACCATTTTCACAAAAAATTGTAGATTTCTATTTTTGTCACCAAAAACGAATACTCCGATCATGCCGAACTAGCGACATTTTGGACAGGCCTAAAAAAAAGCATTTTAGAACCATTTTCAAAAAAAAAGCTCAGAATTCTTTTTTTCATTTTTTGACACAAAAACAGTGACCCCGGTCATGCCGAACTATCGACATTCTGGACAGGCCTAAAAAAACATTTTAAAACCATTTTCACAAAAAATTGCAGATTTCAATTTTGTCCCTAAAAATGATTACTCCGATCATGCCGAAAAAGCGACATTCTGGACAGGCATAAAAAAAAAATTTAAAACCATTTTCACCAAAAATTGCTGATTTTTTTTTCTTCATTTTCGTGACACAAAAACAGTGACCCCGGTTATGCCGAACTATCGACATTCTGGACAGGCCTAAAAAAACATTTTAAAACCATTTTCACAAAAAATTGCAGATTTCTATTTTGCCCCTAAAAACGATGACTCCGATCATGCCGAAAAAGCGACATTCTGGACAGGCCTACATTTTTTAAAAAACCATTTTCACCAAAAATTGCTGATTTTTTTTTCTTCATTTTCGTGACACAAAAACAGTGACCCCGGTTATGCCGAACTATCGACATTCTGGACAGGCCTAAAAAAAACATTTTAAAACCATTTTCACAAAAAATTGCAGATTTCTATTTTGTCCCTAAAAACGATGACTCCGATCATGCCGAAAAAGCGACATTCTGGACAGGCCTAAAAAAATTTTTAGAACCATTTTCACAAAAAATTGCAGATATTTTTTTTCATTTTCGTGACACAAAAACAGTGACCCCGGTCATGCCGAACTATCGACATTCTGGACAGGCCTAAAAAAACATTTTAAAACCATTTTCACAAAAAATTGCAGATTTCTATTTTGTCCCTAAAAACGATGACTCCGATCATGCCGAAAAAGCGACATTCTGGACAGGCCTAAATTTTTTTTAAAAACCATTTTCACCAAAAATTGCTGATTTTTTTTCTTCATTTTCGTGACACAAAAACAGTGACCCCGGTTATGCCGAACTAGCGACATTCTGGACAGGCCTAAAAAAAAAGCATTTTAGAACCATTTTCAAAAAAAAAGTTCAGAATTCTTTTTTTCATTTTTTGACACAAAAACAGTGACCCCGGTCATGCCGAACTATCGACTTTCTGGACAGGCCTAAAAAAAACATTTTAAAACCATTTTCACAAAAAAATTGCAGATTTCTAAATTGTCCCTAAAAACGATGACTCCGATCATGCCGAAAAAGCGACATTCTGGACAGGTCTAAAAAAAAATTTTAAAACCATTTTCACCAAAAATTGCAGATTTCTATTTTGTCCCTAAAAACGATGACTCCGATCATGCCGAAAAAGCGACATTTTGGACAGGCCTAAAAAAAAAGCATTTTAGAACCATTTTCAAAAAAAGCTCAGAATTCTTTTTTTCATTTTTTGACACAAAAACAGTGACCCCGGTCATGCCGAACTATCGACATTCTGGACAGGCCTAAAAAAAATATTTGAAAACCATTTTCACAAAAAATTGCAGATTTCTATTTTGTCCCTAAAAACGATGACTCCGATCATGCCGAAAAAGCGACATTCTGGACAGGCCTAAAAAAAAATTTTAGAACAATTTTCACAAAAAATTGCAGATATTTTTTTTTCATTTTCGTGACACAAAAACAGTGACCCCGGTCATGCCGAACTATCGACATTCTGGACAGGCCTAAAAAACATTTTAAAACCATTTTCACAAAAAATTGCAGATTTCTATTTTGTCCCTAAAAACGATGACTCCGATCATGCCGAAAAAGCGACATTCTGGACAGGCCTAAAAAAAAATTTTAGAACAATTTTCACAAAAAATTGCAGATATTTTTTTTTCATTTTCGTGACACAAAAACAGTGACCCCGGTCATGCCGAACTATCGACATTCTGGACAGGCCTAAAAAAACATTTTAAAACCATTTTCACAAAAAATTGCAGATTTCTATTTTGTCCCTAAAAACGATGACTCCGATCATGCCGAAAAAGCGACATTCTGGACAGGCCTAAAAAAATTTTTTAGAACCATTTTCACAAAAAATTGCAGATATTTTTTTCTCATTTTCGTGACACAAAAACAGTGACCCCGGTCATGCCGAAATATCGACATTCTGGACAGGCCTAAAAAAAACATTTTAAAACCATTTTCATCAAAAATTGTAGATTTCTATTTTTGTCACCAAAAACGATGACTCCGATCATGCCGAACTAGCGACATTTTGGACAGGCCTAAAAAAAAAGCATTTTAGAACCATTTTCAAAAAAAAATCTCAGAATTCTTTTTTCATTTTTTGACACAAAAACAGTGACCCCGGTCATGCCGAACTATCGACATTCTGGACAGGCCTAAAAAAATTTTTAAAAACCATTTTCACCAAAAATGGCTGATTTTTTTTTCTTCATTTTTTGACACAAAAACAGTGACCCCGGTCATACCGAACTATCGACATTCTGGACATGCCTAAAAAAACATTTTAAAACCATTTTCATAAAAATTGCAGATTTCTATTTTGTCCCTAAAAACGATGACTCCGATCATGCCGAAAAAGCGACATTCTGGACAGGCCAAAAAAAATTGTAGAACCATTTTCACAAAAAATTGCAGATATTTTTTTTCATTTTCGTGACACAAAAACAGTGACCCCGGTCATGCCGAACTATCGACATTCTGGACAGGCCTAAAAAAACATTTTAAAACCATTTTCACAAAAAATTGCAGATTTCTATTTTGTCCCTAAAAACGATGACTCCGATCATGCCGAAAAAGCGACATTCTGGACAGGCCTAAAAAAAATTTTAGAACCATTTTCACAAAAAATTGCAGATATTTTTTTTTCATTTTCGTGACACAAAAACAATGACCCCGGTCATGCCGAACTATCGACATTCTGGACAGGCCTAAAAAAACATTTAAAAACCATTTTCACAAAAAATTGCAGATATTTTTTTTTCATTTTCGTGACACAAAAACAGTGACCCCGGTAATGCCGAACTATCGACATTCTGGACAGGCCTAAAAAAACATTTTAAAACCATTTTCACAAAAAATTGCAGATTTCTATTTTGTCCCTAAAAACGATGACTCCGATCATGCTGAAAAAGCGACATTCTGGACAGGCCTAAAAAAAATTTTAGAACCATTTTCACCAAAAATTGCAGATTTTTTTTCTTCATTTTCGTGACACAAAAACAGTGACCCCGGTCATGCCAAACTAGCGACATTCTGGACAGGCCTAAAAAAAACATTTTAAAACCATTTTCACAAAAATTGTAGATTTCTATTTTTGTCACCAAAAACGAATACTCCGATCATGCCGAACTAGCGACATTTTGGACAGGCCTAAAAAAAAAGCATTTTAGAACCATTTTCAAAAAAAAAGCTCAGAATTCTTTTTTTCATTTTTTGACACAAAAACAGTGACCCCGGTCATGCCGAACTATCGACATTCTGGACAGGCCTAAAAAAACATTTTAAAACCATTTTCACAAAAAATTGCAGATTTCAATTTTGTCCCTAAAAATGATTACTCCGATCATGCCGAAAAAGCGACATTCTGGACAGGCCTAAAAAAAAATTTTAAAACCATTTTCACCAAAAATTGCTGATTTTTTTTTCTTCATTTTCGTGACACAAAAACAGTGACCCCGGTTATGCCGAACTATCGACATTCTGGACAGGCCTAAAAAAACATTTTAAAACCATTTTCACCAAAAATTGCAGATTTCTATTTTGTCCCTAAAAACGATGACTCCGATCATGCCGAAAAAGCGACATTTTGGACAGGCCTAAAAAAAAGCATTTTAGAACCATTTTCAAAAAAAGCTCAGAATTCTTTTTTTCATTTTTTGACACAAAAACAGTGACCCCGGTCATGCCGAACTATCGACATTCTGGACAGGCCTAAAAAAAATATTTGAAAACCATTTTCACAAAAAATTGCAGATTTCTATTTTGTCCCTAAAAACGATGACTCCGATCATGCCGAAAAAGCGACATTCTGGACAGGCCTAAAAAAAATTTTAGAACAATTTTCACAAAAAATTGCAGATATTTTTTTTTCATTTTCGTGACACAAAAACAGTGACCCCGGTCATGCCGAACTATCGACATTCTGGACAGGCCTAAAAAAACATTTTAAAACCATTTTCACAAAAAATTGCAGATTTCTATTTTGTCCCTAAAAACGATGACTCCGATCATGCCGAAAAAGCGACATTCTGGACAGGCCTAAAAAAATTTTTTAGAACCATTTTCACAAAAAATTGCAGATATTTTTTTCTCATTTTCGTGACACAAAAACAGTGACCCCGGTCATGCCGAAATATCGACATTCTGGACAGGCCTAAAAAAAACATTTTAAAACCATTTTCATCAAAAATTGTAGATTTCTATTTTTGTCACCAAAAACGATGACTCCGATCATGCCGAACTAGCGACATTTTGGACAGGCCTAAAAAAAAAGCATTTTAGAACCATTTTCAAAAAAAAATCTCAGAATTCTTTTTTTCATTTTTTGACACAAAAACAGTGACCCCGGTCATGCCGAACTATCGACATTCTGGACAGGCCTAAAATTTTTTAAAAACCATTTTCACCAAAAATGGCTGATTTTTTTTTCTTCATTTTTTGACACAAAAACAGTGACCCCGGTCATACCGACCTATCGACATTCTGGACATGCCTAAAAAAACATTTTAAAACCATTTTCATAAAAAATTGCAGATTTCTATTTTGTCCCTAAAAACGATGACTCTGATCATGCCGAAAAAGCGACATTCTGGACAGGCCAAAAAAAAAAAATGTAGAACCATTTTCACAAAAAATTGCAGATATTTTTTTTTCATTTTCGTGACACAAAAACAGTGACCCCGGTCATGCCGAACTATCGACATTCTGGACAGGCCTAAAAAAACATTTTAAAACCATTTTCACAAAAAATTGCAGATTTCTATTTTGTCCCTAAAAACGATGACTCCGATCATGCCGAAAAAGCGACATTCTGGACAGGCCTAAAAAAAAAATTTAGAACCATTTTCACAAAAAATTGCAGATATTTTTTTTTCATTTTCGTGACACAAAAACAATGACCCCGGTCATGCCGAACTATCGACATTCTGGACAGGCCTAAAAAAACATTTTAAAACCATTTTCACAAAAAATTGCAGATTTCTATTTTGTCCCTAAAAATGATTACTCCGATCATGCCGAAAAAGAGACATTCTGGACAGGCCTAAAAAAAAAATTTAAAACCATTTTCACCAAAAATTGCTGATTTTTTTTTCTTCATTTTCGTGACACAAAAACAGTGACCCCGGTTATGCCGAACTAGCGACATTCTGGACAGGCCTAAAAAAAAAGCATTTTAGAACCATTTTCAAAAAAAAAGTTCAGAATTCTTTTTTTCATTTTTTGACACAAAAACAGTGACCCCGGTCATGCCGAACTATCGACATTCTGGACAGGCCTAAAAAAAATTAAAAACCATTTTCACCAAAAATGGCTGATTTTTTTTTCTTCATTTTTTGACACAAAAACAGTGACCCCGGTCATACCGAACTATCGACATTCTGGACATGCCTAAAAAAACATTTTAAAACCATTTTCACAAAAATTGCAGATTTCTATTTTGTCCCTAAAAACGATGACTCCGATCATGCCGAAAAAGCGACATTCTGGACAGGCCCAAAAAAAAATGTAGAACCATTTTCACAAAAAATTGCAGATATTTTTTCTCATTTTCGTGACACAAAAACAGTGACCCCGGTCAAGCCGAACTATCGACATTCTGGACAGGCCTAAAAAAAACATTTTAAAACCATTTTCACAAAAAATTGCAGATTTCTATTTTGTCCCTAAAAACGATGACTCCGATCATGCCGAAAAAGCGACATTCTGGACAGGTCTAAAAAATTTTTTTTAAAACCATTTTCACCAAAAATTGCTGATTTTTTTTTCTTCATTTTCGTGACACAAAAACAGTGACCCCTGTCATGCCGAACTAGCGACATTCTGGACAGGCCTTAAAAAACCATTTTAAAACCATTTTCACAAAAAATTGTAGATTTCTATTTTTGTCACCAAAAACGATGACTCCGATCATGCCGAACTAGCGACATTTTGGACAGGCCTAAAAAAAAGGCATTTTAGAACCATTTTCAAAAAAAAAGCTCAGAATTCTTTTTTTCATTTTTTGACACAAAAACAGTGACCCCGGTCATGCCGAACTATCGACATTCTGGACAGGCCTAAAAAACACATTTTAAAACCATTTTCACCAAAAATTGCAGATTTCTATTTTGTCCCTAAAAACGATGACTCCGATCATGCCGAAAAAGCGACATTCTGGACAGGCCTAAAAAAATTTTTTAGAACCATTTTCACAAAAAATTGCAGATATTTTTTTCTCATTTTCGTGACACAAAAACAGTGACCCCGGTCATGCCGAAATATCGACATTCTGGACAGGCCTAAAAAAAACATTTTAAAACCATTTTCACAAAAATTGTAGATTTCTATTTTTGTCACCAAAAACGATGACTCCGATCATGCCGAACTAGCGACATTTTGGACAGGCCTAAAAAAAAAGCATTTTAGAACCATTTTCAAAAAAAAATCTCAGAATTCTTTTTTTCATTTTTTGACACAAAAACAGTGACCCCGGTCATGCCGAACTATCGACATTCTGGACAGGCCTAAAAAAAAATTTAAAAACCATTTTCACCAAAAATGGCTGATTTTTTTTTCTTCATTTTTTGACACAAAAACAGTGACCCCGGTCATACCGACCTATCGACATTCTGGACATGCCTAAAAAAACATTTTAAAACCATTTTCACAAAAAATTGCAGATTTCTATTTTGTCCCTAAAAACGATGACTCCGATCATGCCGAAAAAGCGACATTCTGGACAGGCCCAAAAAAAAATGTAGAACCATTTTCACAAAAAATTGCAGATATTTTTTTCTCATTTTCGTGACACAAAAACAGTGACCCCGGTCATGCCGAACTATCGACATTCTGGACAGGCCTAAAAAAACATTTTAAAACCATTTTCACAAAAAATTGCAGATTTCTATTTTGTCCCTAAAAACGATGACTCCGATCATGCCGAAAAAGCGACATTCTGGACAGGCCTAAAAAAAAAATTTAGAAACATTTTCACAAAAAATTGCAGATATTTTTTTTCATTTTCGTGACACAAAAACAATGACCCCTGTCATGCCGAACTATCGACATTCTGGACAGGCCTAAAAAAACATTTTAAAACCATTTTCACAAAAAATTGCAGATTTCAATTTTGTCCCTAAAAACGATTACTCCGATCATGCCGAAAAAGCGACATTCTGGACAGGCCTAAAAAAAAAATTTAAAACCATTTTCACCAAAAATTGCAGATTTTTTTTTCTTCATTTTCGTGACACAAAAACAGTGACCCCGGTTATGCCGAACTAGCGACATTCTGGACAGGCCTAAAAAAAACATTTTAAAACCATTTTCACAAAAAATTGTAGATTTCTATTTTTGTCACCAAAAACGAATACTCCGATCATGCCGAACTATCGACATTCTGGACAGGCCTAAAAAAAAACATTTTAAAACCATTTTCACAAAAAATTGCAGATTTCAATTTTGTCCCTAAAAATGATTATTCCGATCATGCCGAAAAAGCGACATTCTGGACAGGCCTCAAAAAAAAATTTAAAACCATTTTCACCAAAAATTGCTGATTTTTTTTTCTTCATTTTCGTGACACAAAAACAGTGACCCCGGTTATGCCGAACTAGCGACATTCTGGACAGGCCTAAAAAAAACATTTTAAAACCATTTTCACAAAAAATTGTAGATTTCTATTTTGGTCACCAAAAACGATGACTCCGATCATGCCGAACTAGCGACATTTTGGACAGGCCTAAAAAAAACCATTTTAGAACCATTTTCACAAAAAATCTCAGAATTCTTTTTTCATTTTTTGACACAAAAACAGTGACCCCGGTCATGCCGAACTATCGACATTCTGGACAGGCCTAAAAAAAAATTTAAAAACCATTTTCACCAAAAATGGCTGATTTTTTTTTCTTCATTTTTTGACACAAAAACAGTGACCCCGGTCATACCGACCTATCGACATTCTGGACATGCCTAAAAAAACATTTTAAAACCATTTTCACAAAAATTGCAGATTTCAATTTTGTCCCTAAAAATGATTACTCCGATCATGCCGAAAAAGCGACATTCTGGACAGGCCTAAAAAAAATTTTTAAAACCATTTTCACCAAAAATTGCTGATTTTTTTTTCTTCATTTTCGTGACACAAAAACAGTGACCCCGGTTATGCCGAACTATCGACATTCTGGACAGGCCTAAAAAAACATTTTAAAACCATTTTCACAAAAAATTGCAGATTTCTATTTTGCCCCTAAAAACGATGACTCCGATCATGCCGAAAAAGCGACATTCTGGACAGGCCTAAAAAAATTTTTTAGAACCATTTTCACAAAAAATTGCAGATATTTTTTTTTCATTTTCGTGACACAAAAACAGTGACCCCGGTCATGCCGAACTATCGACATTCTGGACAGGCCTAAAAAAACATTTTAAAACCATTTTCACAAAAAATTGCAGATTTCTATTTTGTCCCTAAAAACGATGACTCCGATCATGCCGAAAAAGCGACATTCTGGACAGGCCTAAAATTTTTTTAAAAACCATTTTCACCAAAAATTGCTGATTTTTTTTTCTTCATTTTCGTGACACAAAAACAGTGACCCCGGTTATGCCGAACTAGCGACATTCTGGACAGGCCTAAAAAAAAGCATTTTAGAACCATTTTCAAAAAAAAAGTTCAGAATTCTTTTTTCATTTTTTGACACAAAAACAGTGACCCCGGTCATGCCGAACTATCGACATTCTGGACAGGCCTAAAAAAAAATTTAAAAACCATTTTCACCAAAAATGGCTGATTTTTTTTCTTCATTTTTTGACACAAAAACAGTGACCCCGGTCATACCGAACTATCGACATTCTGGACATGCCTAAAAAAACATTTTAAAACCATTTTCACAAAAAATTGCAGATTTCTATTTTGTCCCTAAAAACGATGACTCCGATCATGCCGAAAAAGCGACATTCTGGACAGGCCCAAAAAAAAATGTAGAACCATTTTCACAAAAAATTGCAGATATTTTTTCTCATTTTCGTGACACAAAAACAGTGACCCCGGTCAAGCCGAACTATCGACATTCTGGACAGGCCTAAAAAAAACATTTTAAAACCATTTTCACAAAAAATTGCAGATTTCTATTTTGTCCCTAAAAACGATGACTCCGATCATGCCGAAAAAGCGACATTCTGGACAGGTCTAAAAAAATTTTTTAAAACCATTTTCACCAAAAATTGCTGATTTTTTTTTCTTCATTTTCGTGACACAAAAACAGTGACCCCTGTCATGCCGAACTAGCGACATTCTGGACAGGCCTTAAAAAACCATTTTAAAACCATTTTCACAAAAAATTGTAGATTTCTATTTTTGTCACCAAAAACGATGACTCCGATCATGCCGAACTAGCGACATTTTGGACAGGCCTAAAAAAAAGGCATTTTAGAACCATTTTCAAAAAAAAAGCTCAGAATTCTTTTTTTCATTTTTTGACACAAAAACAGTGACCCCGGTCATGCCGAACTATCGACATTCTGGACAGGCCTAAAAAACACATTTTAAAACCATTTTCACCAAAAATTGCAGATTTCTATTTTGTCCCTAAAAACGATGACTCCGATCATGCCGAAAAAGCGACATTCTGGACAGGCCTAAAAAAATTTTTTAGAACCATTTTCACAAAAAATTGCAGATATTTTTTTCTCATTTTCGTGACACAAAAACAGTGACCCCGGTCATGCCGAAATATCGACATTCTGGACAGGCCTAAAAAAAACATTTTAAAACCATTTTCACAAAAAATTGTAGATTTCTATTTTTGTCACCAAAAACGATGACTCCGATCATGCCGAACTAGCGACATTTTGGACAGGCCTAAAAAAAAAGCATTTTAGAACCATTTTCAAAAAAAAATCTCAGAATTCTTTTTTTCATTTTTTGACACAAAAACAGTGACCCTGGTCATGCCGAACTATCGACATTCTGGACAGGCCTAAAAAAAATTTAAAAACCATTTTCACCAAAAATGGCTGATTTTTTTTTCTTCATTTTTTGACACAAAAACAGTGACCCCGGTCATACCGACCTATCGACATTCTGGACATGCCTAAAAAAACATTTTAAAACCATTTTCACAAAAAATTGCAGATTTCTATTTTGTCCCTAAAAACGATGACTCCGATCATGCCGAAAAAGCGACATTCTGGACAGGCCCAAAAAAAAAATGTAGAACCATTTTCACAAAAAATTGCAGATATTTTTTTCTCATTTTCGTGACACAAAAACAGTGACCCCGGTCATGCCGAACTATCGACATTCTGGACAGGCCTAAAAAAACATTTTAAAACCATTTTCACAAAAAATTGCAGATTTCTATTTTGTCCCTAAAAACGATGACTCCGATCATGCCGAAAAAGCGACATTCTGGACAGGCCTAAAAAAAAATTTAGAAACATTTTCACAAAAAATTGCAGATATTTTTTTTTCATTTTCGTGACACAAAAACAATGACCCCTGTCATGCCGAACTATCGACATTCTGGACAGGCCTAAAAAAACATTTTAAAACCATTTTCACAAAAATTGCAGATTTCAATTTTGTCCCTAAAAATGATTACTCCGATCATGCCGAAAAAGCGACATTCTGGACAGGCCTAAAAAAAAAATTTAAAACCATTTTCACCAAAAATTGCAGATTTTTTTTTCTTCATTTTCGTGACACAAAAACAGTGACCCCGGTTATGCCGAACTAGCGACATTCTGGACAGGCCTAAAAAAAACATTTTAAAACCATTTTCACAAAAAATTGTAGATTTCTATTTTGGTCACCAAAAACGATGACTCCGATCATGCCGAACTAGCGACATTTTGGACAGGCCTAAAAAAAAACCATTTTAGAACCATTTTCACAAAAAAATCTCAGAATTCTTTTTTTCATTTTTTGACACAAAAACAGTGACCCCGGTCATGCCGAACTATCGACATTCTGGACAGGCCTAAAAAAAAATTTAAAAACCATTTTCACCAAAAATGGCTGATTTTTTTTTCTTCATTTTTGACACAAAAACAGTGACCCCGGTCATGCCGAACTAGCGACATTCTGGACATGCCTAAAAAAACATTTTAAAACCATTTTCACCAAAAATTGCTGATTTTTTTTTCTTCATTTTCGTGACACAAAAACAGTGACCCCGGTCATGCCGAACTATCGACATTCTGGACAGGCCTAAAAAAACATTTTAAAACCATTTTCACAAAAAATTGCAGATTTCTATTTTGCCCCTAAAAACGATGACTCCGATCATGCCGAAAAGCGACATTCTGGACAGGCCTAAAAAAAATTTTTAGAACCATTTTCACAAAAAATTGCAGATATTTTTTTTCATTTTCGTGACACAAAAACAGTGACCCCGGTCATGCCGAACTATCGACATTCTGGACAGGCCTAAAAAACATTTTAAAACCATTTTCACAAAAATTGCAGATTTCTATTTTGTCCCTAAAAACGATGACTCCGATCATGCCGAAAAAGCGACATTCTGGACAGGCCTAAATATTTTTTTAAAAACCATTTTCACCAAAAATTGCTGATTTTTTTTTCTTCATTTTCGTGACACAAAAACAGTGACCCCGGTTATGCCGAACTAGCGACATTCTGGACAGGCCTAAAAAAAAAGCATTTTAGAACCATTTTCAAAAAAAAAGTTCAGAATTCTTTTTTTCATTTTTTGACACAAAAACAGTGACCCCGGTCATGCCGAACTATCGACATTCTGGACAGGCCTAAAAAAAAATTTAAAAACCATTTTCACCAAAAATGGCTGATTTTTTTTTCTTCATTTTTTGACACAAAAACAGTGACCCCGGTCATACCGACCTATCGACATTCTGGACATGCCTAAAAAAACATTTTAAAACCATTTTCACAAAAAATTGCAGATTTCTATTTTGTCCCTAAAAACGATGACTCCGATCATGCCGAAAAAGCGACATTCTGGACAGGCCCAAAAAAAAAATGTAGAACCATTTTCACAAAAAATTGCAGATATTTTTTTCTCATTTTCGTGACACAAAAACAGTGACCCCGGTCAAGCCGAACTATCGACATTCTGGACAGGCCTAAAAAAAACATTTTAAAACCATTTTCACAAAAAATTGCAGATTTCTATTTTGTCCCTAAAAACGATGACTCCGATCATGCCGAAAAAGCGACATTCTGGACAGGTCTAAAAAATTTTTTAAAACCATTTTCACCAAAAATTGCTGATTTTTTTTTCTTCATTTTCGTGACACAAAAACAGTGACCCCTGTCATGCCGAACTAGCGACATTCTGGACAGGCCTTAAAAAACCATTTTAAAACCATTTTCACAAAAAATTGTAGATTTCTATTTTTGTCACCAAAAACGATGACTCCGATCATGCCGAACTAGCGACATTTTGGACAGGCCTAAAAAAAAGCATTTTAGAACCATTTTCAAAAAAAAAGCTCAGAATTCTTTTTTTCATTTTTTGACACAAAAACAGTGACCCCGGTCATGCCGAACTATCGACATTCTGGACAGGCCTAAAAAAAACATTTTAAAACCATTTTCACCAAAAATTGCAGATTTCTATTTTGTCCCTAAAAACGATGACTCCGATCATGCCGAAAAAGCGACATTCTGGACAGGCCTAAAAAAATTTTTTAGAACCATTTTCACAAAAATTGCAGATATTTTTTTCTCATTTTCGTGACACAAAAACAGTGACCCCGGTCATGCCGAAATATCGACATTCTGGACAGGCCTAAAAAAACATTTTAAAACCATTTTCACAAAAAATTGTAGATTTCTATTTTTGTCACCAAAAACGATGACTCCGATCATGCCGAACTAGCGACATTTTGGACAGGCCTAAAAAAAAAGCATTTTAGAACCATTTTCAAAAAAAATCTCAGAATTCTTTTTTCATTTTTTGACACAAAAACAGTGACCCTGGTCATGCCGAACTATCGACATTCTGGACAGGCCTAAAAAAAAATTTAAAAACCATTTTCACCAAAAATGGCTGATTTTTTTTTCTTCATTTTTTACACAAAAACAGTGACCCCGGTCATACCGACCTATCGACATTCTGGACATGCCTAAAAAAACATTTTAAAACCATTTTCACAAAAATTGCAGATTTCTATTTTGTCCCTAAAAACGATGACTCCGATCATGCCGAAAAAGCGACATTCTGGACAGGCCCAAAAAAAAATGTAGAACCATTTTCACAAAAAATTGCAGAATTTTTTTTCTCATTTTCGTGACACAAAAACAGTGACCCCGGTCATGCCGAACTATCGACATTCTGGACAGGCCTAAAAAAACATTTTAAAACCATTTTCACAAAAAATTGCAGATTTCTATTTTGTCCCTAAAAACGATGACTCCGATCATGCCGAAAAAGCGACATTCTGGACAGGCCTAAAAAAAAATTTAGAAACATTTTCACAAAAAATTGCAGATATTTTTTTTCATTTTCGTGACACAAAAACAGTGACCCCGGTCATGCCGAACTAGCGACATTCTGGACAGGCCTAAAAAAAATTAAAAACCATTTTCACCAAAAATTGCAGATTTTTTTTCTTCATTTTCGTGACACAAAAACAGTGACCCCGGTTATGCCGAACTAGCGACATTCTGGACAGGCCTAAAAAAACATTTTAAAACCATTTTCACAAAAATTGTAGATTTCTATTTTTGTCACCAAAAACGAATACTCCGATCATGCCGAACTAGCGACATTTTGGACAGGCCTAAAAAAAAACATTTTAGAACCATTTTCAAAAAAAAGCTCAGAATTCTTTTTTTCATTTTTTGACACAAAAACAGTGACCCCGGTCATGCCGAACTATCGACATTCTGGACAGGCCTAAAAAAACATTTTAAAACCATTTTCACAAAAATTGCAGATTTCTATTTTGTCCCTAAAAACGATGACTCCGATCATGCCGAAAAAGCGACATTCTGGACAGGCCTAAAATTTTTTAGAACCATTTTCACCAAAAATTGCAGATTTTTTTTCTTCATTTTCGTGACACAAAAACAGTGACCCCGGTTATGCCGAACTAGCGACATTCTGGACAGGCCTAAAAAAAAAGCATTTTAGAACCATTTTCAAAAAAAAGTTCAGAATTCTTTTTTCATTTTTTGACACAAAAACAGTGACCCCGGTCATGCCGAACTATCGACATTCTGGACAGGCCTAAAAAAAATTTAAAAACCATTTTCACCAAAAATGGCTGATTTTTTTTCTTCATTTTTTGACACAAAAACAGTGACCCCGGTCATGCCGACCTATCGACATTCTGGACATGCCTAAAAAAACATTTTAAAACCATTTTCACAAAAATTGCAGATTTCTATTTTGTCCCTAAAAACGATGACTCCGATCATGCCGAAAAAGCGACATTCTGGACAGGCCCAAAAAAAATTGTAGAACCATTTTCACAAAAAATTGCAGATATTTTTTTCTCATTTTCGTGACACAAAAACAGTGACCCCGGTCATGCCGAACTATCGACATTCTGGACAGGCCTAAAAAAAACATTTTAAAACCATTTTCACAAAAAATTGCAGATTTCTATTTTGTCCCTAAAAACGATGACTCCGATCATGCCGAAAAAGCGACATTCTGGACAGGTCTAAAAAATTTTTTAAAACCATTTTCACCAAAAATTGCTGATTTTTTTTTCTTCATTTTCGTGACACAAAAACAGTGACCCCTGTCATGCCGAACTAGCGACATTCTGGACAGGCCTTAAAAAACCATTTTAAAACCATTTTCACAAAAAATTGTAGATTTCTATTTTTGTCACCAAAAACGATGACTCCGATCATGCCGAACTAGCGACATTTTGGACAGGCCTAAAAAAAAGCATTTTAGAACCATTTTCAAAAAAAAGCTCAGAATTCTTTTTTCATTTTTTGACACAAAAACAGTGACCCCGGTCATGCCGAACTATCGACATTCTGGACAGGCCTAAAAAACACATTTTAAAACCATTTTCACCAAAAATTGCAGATTTCTATTTTGTCCCTAAAAACGATGACTCCGATCATGCCGAAAAAGCGACATTCTGGACAGGCCTAAAAAAATTTTTTAGAACCATTTTCACAAAAAATTGCAGATATTTTTTTCTCATTTTCGTGACACAAAAACAGTGACCCCGGTCATGCCGAAATATCGACATTCTGGACAGGCCTAAAAAAAACATTTTAAAACCATTTTCACAAAAAATTGTAGATTTCTATTTTTGTCACCAAAAACGATGACTCCGATCATGCCGAACTAGCGACATTTTGGACAGGCCTAAAAAAAAAGCATTTTAGAACCATTTTCAAAAAAAAATCTCAGAATTCTTTTTTTCATTTTTTGACACAAAAACAGTGACCCTGGTCATGCCGAACTATCGACATTCTGGACAGGCCTAAAAAAAAATTTAAAAACCATTTTCACCAAAAATGGCTGATTTTTTTTTCTTCATTTTTTGACACAAAAACAGTGACCCCGGTCATACCGACCTATTGACATTCTGGACATGCCTAAAAAAACATTTTAAAACCATTTTCACAAAAAATTGCAGATTTCTATTTTGTCCCTAAAAACGATGACTCCGATCATGCCGAAAAAGCGACATTCTGGACAGGCCCAAAAAAAAAATGTAGAACCATTTTCACAAAAAATTGCAGATATTTTTTTCTCATTTTCGTGACACAAAAACAGTGACCCCGGTCATGCCGAACTATCGACATTCTGGACAGGCCTAAAAAAACATTTTAAAACCATTTTCACAAAAAATTGCAGATTTCTATTTTGTCCCTAAAAACGATGACTCCGATCATGCCGAAAAAGCGACATTCTGGACAGGCCTAAAAAAAAAATTTAGAAACATTTTCACAAAAAATTGCAGATATTTTTTTTTCATTTTCGTGACACAAAAACAATGACCCCTGTCATGCCGAACTAGCGACATTCTGGACAGGCCTAAAAAAAAAATTAAAAACCATTTTCACCAAAAATTGCAGATTTTTTTTTCTTCATTTTCGTGACACAAAAACAGTGACCCCGGTTATGCCGAACTAGCGACATTCTGGACAGGCCTAAAAAAAACATTTTAAAACCATTTTCACAAAAAATTGTAGATTTCTATTTTTGTCACCAAAAACGAATACTCCGATCATGCCGAACTAGCGACATTTTGGACAGGCCTAAAAAAAAAACATTTTAGAACCATTTTCAAAAAAAAAGCTCAGAATTCTTTTTTTCATTTTTTGACACAAAAACAGTGACCCCGGTCATGCCGAACTATCGACATTCTGGACAGGCCTAAAAAAACATTTTAAAACCATTTTCACAAAAAATTGCAGATTTCTATTTTGTCCCTAAAAACGATGACTCCGATCATGCCGAAAAAGCGACATTCTGGACAGGCCTAAAAAAATTTTTTAAAACCATTTTCACCAAAAATTGCTGATTTTTTTTCTTCATTTTCGTGACACAAAAACAGTGACCCCGGTTATGCCGAACTAGCGACATTCTGGACAGGCCTAAAAAAAGGCATTTTAGAACCATTTTCAAAAAAAAAGTTCAGAATTCTTTTTTTCATTTTTTGACACAAAAACAGTGACCCCGGTCATGCCGAACTATCGACTTTCTGGACAGGCCTAAAAAAACATTTTAAAACCATTTTCACAAAAAATTGCAGATTTCTATTTTGTCCCTAAAAACGATGACTCCGATCATGCCGAAAAAGCGACATTCTGGACAGGTCTAAAAAAATTTTTAAAACCATTTTCACCAAAAATTGCAGATTTCTATTTTGTCCCTAAAAACGATGACTCCGATCATGCCGAAAAAGCGACATTTTGGACAGGCCTAAAAAAAAAGCATTTTAGAACCATTTTCAAAAAAAGCTCAGAATTCTTTTTTTCATTTTTTGACACAAAAACAGTGACCCCGGTCATGCCGAACTATCGACATTCTGGACAGGCCTAAAAAAAATATTTTAAAACCATTTTCACAAAAAATTGCAGATTTCTATTTTGTCCCTAAAAACGATGACTCCGATCATGCCGAAAAAGCGACATTCTGGACAGGCCTAAAAAAAACATTTTAAAACCATTTTCACAAAAAATTGTAGATTTCTATTTTGGTCACCAAAAACGATGACTCCGATCATGCCGAACTAGCGACATTTTGGACAGGCCTAAAAAAAACCATTTTAGAACCATTTGCAAAAAAAAATCTCAGAATTCTTTTTTTCATTTTTTGACACAAAAACAGTGACCCCGGTCATGCCGAACTATCGACATTCTGGACAGGCCTAAAAAAAAATTTAAAAACCATTTTCACCAAAAATGGCTGATTTTTTTTTCTTCATTTTTTGACACAAAAACAGTGACCCCGGTCATACCGACCTATCGACATTCTGGACATGCCTAAAAAAACATTTTAAAACCATTTTCACAAAAAATTGTAGATTTCTATTTTTGTCACCAAAAACGAATACTCCGATCATGCCGAACTAGCGACATTCTGGACAGGCCTAAAAAAAAACATTTTAGAACCATTTTCACAAAAAATGCTCAGAATTTTTTTTTCATTTTGTGACACAAAAACAGTGACCCCGGTCATGCCGAACTATCGACATTCTGGACAGGCCTAAAAAAACATTTTAAAACCATTTTCACAAAAATTGCAGATTTCTATTTTGTCCCTAAAAACGATGACTCCGATCATGCCGAAAAAGCGACATTCTGGACAGGCCTAAAAAAAATTTTAGAACCATTTTCACAAAAAATTGCAGATATTTTTTTTCATTTTCGTGACACAAAAACAGTGACCCCGGTCATGCCGAACTATCGACATTCTGGACAGGCCAAAAAAAACATTTTAAAACCATTTTCACAAAAAATTGCAGATTTCTATTTTGTCCCTAAAAATGATTACTCCGATCATGCCGAAAAAGCGACATTCTGGACAGGCCTAAAAAAAATTTAGAACCATTTTCACCAAAAATTGCTGATTTTTTTTTCTTCATTTTCGTGACACAAAAACAGTGACCCCGGTTATGCCGAAAAAGCGACATTCTGGACAGGCCTAAAAAAAACATTTTAGAACCATTTTCACAAAAAATTGCAGATATTTTTTCTCATTTTCGTGACACAAAAACAGTGACCCCGGTCATGCCGAACTATCGACATTCTGGACAGGCCTAAAAAAAACATTTTAAAACCATTTTCACTAAAAATTGTAGATTTCTATTTTTGTCACCAAAAACGATGACTCCGATCATGCCGAACTAGCGACATTTTGGACAGGCCTAAAAAAAAAGCATTTTAGAACCATTTTCAAAAAAAAAGCTCAGAATTCTTTTTTTCATTTTTTGACACTAAAAACAGTGACCCCGGTCATGCCGAACTATCGACATTCTGGACAGGCCTAAAAAAAATTTAAAACCATTTTCACCAAAAATGGCTGATTTTTTTCTTCATTTTTTGACACAAAAACAGTGACCCCGGTCATACCGAACTATCGACATTCTGGACATGCCTAAAAAAACATTTTAAAACCATTTTCACAAAAAATTGCAGATTTCTATTTTGTCCCTAAAAACGATGACTCCGATCATGCCGAAAAAGCGACATTCTGGACAGGCCTAAAAAAAAATTTAGAACCATTTTCACAAAAATTGCAGATATTTTTTTCTCATTTTCGTGACACAAAAACAGTGACCCCGGTCATGCCGAACTATCGTCATTCTGGACAGGCCTAAAAAAATTTTTAAAACCATTTTCACCAAAAATGGCTGATTTTTTTTCTTCATTTTTGACACAAAAACAGTGACCCCGGTCATACCGAACTATCGACATTCTGGACAGGCCTAAAAAAAACATTTTAAAACCATTTTCACAAAAAATTGCAGATTTCTATTTTGTCCCTAAAAACGCTGACTCCGATCATGCTGAAAAAGCGACATTCTGGACAGGCCTAAAAAAAAATTTAAAACCATTTTCACCAAAAATTGCTGATTTTTTTTTCTTCATTTTCGTGACACAAAAACATGCCAAACTAGCGACATTCTGGACAGGCCTAAAAAAACATTTTAAAACCATTTTCACAAAAAATTGCAGATTTCTATTTTGTCCCTAAAAACGATGACTCCGATCATGCCGAAAAAGCGACATTCTGGACAGGCCTAAAAAAATTTTTTAGAACCATTTTCACAAAAAATTGCAGATATTTTTTTCTCATTTTCGTGACACAAAAACAGTGACCCCGGTCATGCCGAACTATCGACATTCTGGACAGGCCTAAAAAAAACATTTTAAAACCATTTTCACTAAAAATTGTAGATTTCTATTTTTGTCACCAAAAACGATGACTCCGATCATGCCGAACTAGCGACATTTTGGACAGGCCTAAAAAAAAAGCATTTTAGAACCATTTTCAAAAAAAAGCTCAGAATTCTTTTTTTCATTTTTTGACACAAAAACAGTGACCCCGGTCATGCCGAACTATCGTCATTCTGGACAGGCCTAAAAAAAATTTAAAAACCATTTTCACCAAAAATGGCTGATTTTTTTTCTTCATTTTTTGACACAAAAACAGTGACCCCGGTCATACCGAACTATCGACATTCTGGACATGCCTAAAAAAACATTTTAAAACCATTTTCACAAAAAATTGCAGATTTCTATTTTGTCCCTAAAAACGATGACTCCGATCATGCCGTAAAAGCGACATTCTGGACAGGCCTAAAAAAAAAATGTAGAACCATTTTCACAAAAATTGCAGATATTTTTTTCTCATTTTCGTGACACAAAAACAGTGACCCCGGTCATGCCGAACTATCGTCATTCTGGACAGGCCTAAAAAAAAATTTAAAAACCATTTTCACCAAAAATGGCTGATTTTTTTTTCTTCATTTTTTGACACAAAAACAGTGACCCCGGTCATACCGAACTATCGACATTCTGGACAGGCCTAAAAAAACATTTTAAAACCATTTTCACCAAAAATTGCAGATTTCTATTTTGTCCCTAAAAACGCTGACTCCGATCATGCTGAAAAAGCGACATTCTGGACAGGTCTAAAAAAAAAATTTAAAACCATTTTCACCAAAAATTGCTGATTTTTTTTTCTTCATTTTCGTGACACAAAAACATGCCAAACTAGCGACATTCTGGACAGGCCTAAAAAAAACATTTTAAAACCATTTTCACTAAAAATTGTAGATTTCTATTTTGTCCCTAAAAACGATGACTCCGATCATGTTGAAAAAGCGACATTCTGGACAGGTCTAAAAAATTTTTAGAACCATTTTCACAAAAAATTGCAGATATTTTTTTTCATTTTCGTGACACAAAAACAGTGACCCCGGTCATGCCGAACTATCGACATTCTGGACAGGCCTAAAAAAACATTTTAAAACCATTTTCACAAAAATTGCAGATTTCTATTTTGTCCCTAAAAACGATGACTCCGATCATGCCGAAAAAGCGACATTCTGGACAGGCCTAAAAAATTTTTTTAGAACCATTTTCACAAAAAATTGCAGATATTTTTTCCTCATTTTCGTGACACAAAAATAGTGACCCCGGTCATGCCGAACTATCGACATTCTGGACAGGCCTAAAAAAAACATTTTAAAACCATTTTCACAAAAAATTGTAGATTTCTATTTTTGTCACCAAAAACGATGACTCCGATCATGCCGAACTAGCGACATTTTGGACAGGCCTAAAAAAAGCATTTTAGAACCATTTTCAAAAAAATTGCAGATTTCTATTTTGTCCCTAAAAACGATGACTCCGATCATGCCGAAAAAGCGACATTCTGGACAGGTCTAAAAAAAAAATTTAAAACCATTTTCACCAAAAATTGCAGATTTCTATTTTGTCCCTAAAAACGATGACTCCGATCATGCCGAAAAAGCGACATTTTGGACAGGCCTAAAAAAAAAGCATTTTAGAACCATTTTCAAAAAAAGCTCAGAATTCTTTTTTTCATTTTTTGACACAAAAACAGTGACCCCGGTCATGCCGAACTATCGACATTCTGGACAGGCCTAAAAAAAATATTTGAAAACCATTTTCACAAAAAATTGCAGATTTCTATTTTGTCCCTAAAAACGATGACTCCGATCATGCCGAAAAAGCGACATTCTGGACAGGCCTAAAAAAAAATGTAGAACCATTTTCACAAAAAATTGCAGATATTTTTTCTCATTTTCGTGACACAAAAACAGTGACCCCGGTCATGCCGAACTATCGTCATTCTGGACAGGCCTAAAAAAATTTTTAAAACCATTTTCACCAAAAATGGCTGATTTTTTTTCTTCATTTTTTGACACAAAAACAGTGACCCCGGTCATACCGAACTATCGACATTCTGGACAGGCCTAAAAAAAACATTTTAAAACCATTTTCACAAAAAAATTGCAGATTTCTATTTTGTCCCTAAAAACGCTGACTCCGATCATGCTGAAAAAGCGACATTCTGGACAGGTCTAAAAAAAAAATTTAAAACCATTTTCACCAAAAATTGCTGATTTTTTTTTCTTCATTTTCGTGACACAAAAACATGCCAAACTAGCGACATTCTGGACAGGCCTAAAAAAAACATTTTAAAACCATTTTCACTAAAAATTGTAGATTTCTATTTTGTCCCTAAAAACGATGACTCCGATCATGTTGAAAAAGCGACATTCTGGACAGGCCTAAAAAATTTTTTAGAACCATTTTCACAAAAAATTGCAGATATTTTTTCCTCATTTTCGTGACACAAAAACAGTGACCCCGGTCATGCCGAACTATCGACATTCTGGACAGGCCTAAAAAAACATTTTAAAACCATTTTCACAAAAATTGTAGATTTCTATTTTTGTCACCAAAAACGATGACTCCGATCATGCCGAACTAGCGACATTTTGGACAGGCCTAAAAAAAAAGCATTTTAGAACCATTTTCAAAAAAAAGCTCAGAATTATTTTTTTCATTTTTTGACACAAAAACAGTGACCCCGGTCATGCCGAACTATCGACATTCTGGACATGCCTAAAAAAACATTTTAAAACCATTTTCACAAAAAATTGCAGATTTCTATTTTGTCCCTAAAAACGATGACCCCGGTCATGCCGAACTATCGACATTCTGGACAGGCCTAAAAAAACATTTTAAAACCATTTTCACAAAAAATTGCAGATTTCTATTTTGTCCCTAAAAACGATGACTCCGATCATGCCGAAAAAGCGACATTCTGGACAGGCCTAAAAAATTTTTTAGAACCATTTTCACAAAAAATTGCAGATATTTTTTCCTCATTTTCGTGACACAAAAATAGTGACCCCGGTCATGCCGAACTATCGACATTCTGGACAGGCCTAAAAAAAACATTTTAAAACCATTTTCACAAAAAATTGTAGATTTCTATTTTTGTCACCAAAAACGATGACTCCGATCATGCCGAACTAGCGACATTTTGGACAGGCCTAAAAAAAAAGCATTTTAGAACCATTTTCAAAAAAATTGCAGATTTCTATTTTGTCCCTAAAAACGATGACTCCGATCATGCCGAAAAAGCGACATTCTGGACAGGTCTAAAAAAAAATTTTAAAACCATTTTCACCAAAAATTGCAGATTTCTATTTTGTCCCTAAAAACGATGACTCCGATCATGCCGAAAAAGCGACATTTTGGACAGGCCTAAAAAAAAAGCATTTTAGAACCATTTTCAAAAAAAGCTCAGAATTCTTTTTTTCATTTTTTGACACAAAAACAGTGACCCCGGTCATGCCGAACTATCGACATTCTGGACAGGCCTAAAAAAATATTTGAAAACCATTTTCACAAAAAATTGCAGATTTCTATTTTGTCCCTAAAAACGATGACTCCGATCATGCCGAAAAAGCGACATTCTGGACAGGCCTAAAAAAAAATTTTAGAACAATTTTCACAAAAAATTGCAGATATTTTTTTTTCATTTTCGTGACACAAAAACACTGACCCCGGTCATGCCGAACTATCGACATTCTGGACAGGCCTAAAAAAACATTTTAAAACCATTTTCACAAAAAATTGCAGATTTCTATTTTGTCCCTAAAAACGATGACTCCGATCATGCCGAAAAAGCGACATTCTGGACAGGCCTAAAAAAATTTTTTAGAACCATTTTCACAAAAAATTGCAGATATTTTTTTCTCATTTTCGTGACACAAAAACAGTGACCCCGGTCATGCCGAAATATCGACATTCTGGACAGGCCTAAAAAAAACATTTTAAAACCATTTTCACCAAAAATTGTAGATTTCTATTTTTGTCACCAAAAACGATGACTCCGATCATGCCGAACTAGCGACATTTTGGACAGGCCTAAAAAAAAGCATTTTAGAACCATTTTCAAAAAAAAATCTCAGAATTCTTTTTTTCATTTTTTGACACAAAAACAGTGACCCCGGTCATGCCGAACTATCGACATTCTGGACAGGCCTAAAAAAAATTTTAAAAACCATTTTCACCAAAAATGGCTGATTTTTTTTTCTTCATTTTTTGACACAAAAACAGTGACCCCGGTCATACCGACCTATCGACATTCTGGACATGCGTAAAAAACATTTTAAAACCATTTTCACAAAAAATTGCAGATTTCTATTTTGTCCCTAAAAACGATGACTCCGATCATGCCGAAAAAGCGACATTCTGGACAGGCCTAAAAAAAAAATTTAGAAACATTTTCACAAAAAATTGCAGATATTTTTTTCTCATTTTCGTGACACAAAAACAATGACCCCTGTCATGCCGAACTATCGACATTCTGGACAGGCCTAAAAAAACATTTTAAAACCATTTTCACAAAAAATTGCAGATTTCAATTTTGTCCCTAAAAATGATTACTCCGATCATGCCGAAAAAGCGACATTCTGGACAGGCCTAAAAAAAAAATTAAAAACCATTTTCACCAAAAATTGCAGATTTTTTTTTCTTCATTTTCGTGACACAAAAACAGTGACCCCGGTTATGCCGAACTAGCGACATTCTGGACAGGCCTAAAAAAAACATTTTAAAACCATTTTCACAAAAAATTGTAGATTTCTATTTTTGTCACCAAAAACGAATACTCCGATCATGCCGAACTAGCGACATTTTGGACAGGCCTAAAAAAAAAACATTTTAGAACCATTTTCAAAAAAAAGCTCAGAATTCTTTTTTTCATTTTTTGACACAAAAACAGTGACCCCGGTCATGCCGAACTATCGACATTCTGGACAGGCCTAAAAAAAAACATTTTAAAACCATTTTCACAAAAAATTGCAGATTTCAATTTTGTCCCTAAAAATGATTATTCCGATCATGCCGAAAAAGCGACATTCTGGACAGGCCTCAAAAAAAATTTAAAACCATTTTCACCAAAAATTGCTGATTTTTTTTTCTTCATTTTTTGACACAAAAACAGTGACCCCGGTCATACCGACCTATCGACATTCTGGACATGCCTAAAAAAACATTTTAAAACCATTTTCACAAAAAATTGCAGATTTCTATTTTGTCCCTAAAAACGATGACTCCGATCATGCCGAAAAAGCGACATTCTGGACAGGCCTAAAAAAAAATTTAGAAACATTTTCACAAAAATTGCAGATATTTTTTTCTCATTTTCGTGACACAAAAACAGTGACCCCGGTCATGCCGAACTATCGACATTCTGGACAGGCCTAAAAAACATTTTAAAACCATTTTCACAAAAAATTGCAGATTTCTATTTTGTCCCTAAAAATGATTACTCCGATCATGCCGAAAAAGCGACATTCTGGACAGGCCTAAAAAAAAAATTAAAAACCATTTTCACCAAAAATTGCAGATTTTTTTTTCTTCATTTTCGTGACACAAAAACAGTGACCCCGGTTATGCCGAACTAGCGACATTCTGGACAGGCCTAAAAAAACATTTTAAAACCATTTTCACAAAAATTGTAGATTTCTATTTTTGTCACCAAAAACGAATACTCCGATCATGCCGAACTAGCGACATTTTGGACAGGCCTAAAAAAAAACATTTTAGAACCATTTTCAAAAAAAAAGCTCAGAATTCTTTTTTTCATTTTTTGACACAAAAACAGTGACCCCGGTCATGCCGAACTATCGACATTCTGGACAGGCCTAAAAAAAAACATTTTAAAACCATTTTCACAAAAAATTGCAGATTTCAATTTTGTCCCTAAAAATGATTATTCCGATCATGCCGAAAAAGCGACATTCTGGACAGGCCTCAAAAAAAAATTTAAAACCATTTTCACCAAAAATTGCTGATTTTTTTTTCTTCATTTTTTGACACAAAAACAGTGACCCCGGTCATACCGACCTATCGACATTCTGGACATGCCTAAAAAAACATTTTAAAACCATTTTCACAAAAAATTGCAGATTTCTATTTTGTCCCTAAAAACGATGACTCCGATCATGCCGAAAAAGCGACATTCTGGACAGGCCCCCAAAAAAAATGTAGAACCATTTTCACAAAAAATTGCAGATATTTTTTTCTCATTTTCGTGACACAAAAACAGTGACCCCGGTCATGCCGAACTATCGACATTCTGGACAGGCCTAAAAAAAACATTTTAAAACCATTTTCACTAAAAATTGTAGATTTCTATTTTTGTCACCAAAAACGATGACTCCGATCATGCCGAACTAGCGACATTTTGGACAGGCCTAAAAAAAAGCATTTTAGAACCATTTTCAAAAAAAAAGCTCAGAATTCTTTTTTTCATTTTTTGACACAAAAACAGTGACCCCGGTCATGCCGAACTATCGTCATTCTGGACAGGCCTAAAAAAAATTTTAAAAACCATTTTCACCAAAAATGGCAGATTTTTTTTTCTTCATTTTTTGACACAAAAACAGTGACCCCGGTCATACCGAACTATCGACATTCTGGACATGCCTAAAAAAACATTTTAAAACCATTTTCACAAAAAATTGCAGATTTCTATTTTGTCCCTAAAAACGATGACTCCGATCATGCCGAAAAAGCGACATTCTGGACAGGCCTAAAAAAAAAATGTAGAACCATTTTCACAAAAAATTGCAGATATTTTTTTCTCATTTTCGTGACACAAAAACAGTGACCCCGGTCATGCCGAACTATCGTCATTCTGGACAGGCCTAAAAAAAATTTTAAAAACCATTTTCACCAAAAATGGCTGATTTTTTTTCTTCATTTTTTGACACAAAAACAGTGACCCCGGTCATACCGAACTATCGACATTCTGGACAGGCCTAAAAAAAGCATTTTAGAACCATTTTCAAAAAAATTGCAGATTTCTATTTTGTCCCTAAAAACGATGACTCCGATCATGCCGAAAAAGCGACATTCTGGACAGGTCTAAAAAAAAATTTTAAAACCATTTTCACCAAAAATTGCAGATTTCTATTTTGTCCCTAAAAACGATGACTCCGATCATGCCGAAAAAGCGACATTTTGGACAGGCCTAAAAAAAAAGCATTTTAGAACCATTTTCAAAAAAAGCTCAGAATTCTTTTTTTCATTTTTTGACACAAAAACAGTGACCCCGGTCATGCCGAACTATCGACATTCTGGACAGGCCTAAAAAAATATTTGAAAACCATTTTCACAAAAATTGCAGATTTCTATTTTGTCCCTAAAAACGATGACTCCGATCATGCCGAAAAAGCGACATTCTGGACAGGCCTAAAAAAAATTTTTAGAACAATTTTCACAAAAAATTGCAGATATTTTTTTTTCATTTTCGTGACACAAAAACACTGACCCCGGTCATGCCGAACTATCGACATTCTGGACAGGCCTAAAAAAACATTTTAAAACCATTTTCACAAAAAATTGCAGATTTCTATTTTGTCCCTAAAAACGATGACTCCGATCATGCCGAAAAAGCGACATTCTGGACAGGCCTAAAAATTTTTTTAGAACCATTTTCACAAAAAATTGCAGATATTTTTTTCTCATTTTCGTGACACAAAAACAGTGACCCCGGTCATGCCGAAATATCGACATTCTGGACAGGCCTAAAAAAAACATTTTAAAACCATTTTCACCAAAAATTGTAGATTTCTATTTTTGTCACCAAAAACGATGACTCCGATCATGCCGAACTAGCGACATTTTGGACAGGCCTAAAAAAAAAGCATTTTAGAACCATTTTCAAAAAAAAATCTCAGAATTCTTTTTTTCATTTTTTGACACAAAAACAGTGACCCCGGTCATGCCGAACTATCGACATTCTGGACAGGCCTAAAAAAAAATGTAAAAACCATTTTCACCAAAAATGGCTGATTTTTTTTTCTTCATTTTTTGACACAAAAACAGTGACCCCGGTCATACCGACCTATTGACATTCTGGACATGCCTAAAAAAACATTTTAAAACCATTTTCACAAAAAATTGCAGATTTCTATTTTGTCCCAAAAACGATGACTCCGATCATGCCGAAATAGCGACATTTTGGACAGGCCTAAAAAAAAATTTAGAACCATTTTCAAAAAAAATTGCAGATATTTTTTTCTCATTTTCGTGACACAAAAACAGTGACCCCGGTCATGCCGAACTATCGACATTCTGGACAGGCCTAAAAAAACATTTTAAAACCATTTTCACAAAAATTGCAGATTTCAATTTTGTCCCTA